>NC_090938.1:185765302-186068332 GCF_040938575.1 Ambystoma mexicanum | reverse complement strand
CAACTGGGGTGGAGAATGCAGTTTTCTGCTTGGCATGGTCAGTCAGGGCTATTTGCCAATAGCCTGACGTGAGATCAAATGTGCTGAGGAACTTCGCTGAACCAAGTCTATCCACCAGCTCATCTGTCCTTGGCAAAGGATGGGCATCAGTCTTAGTGACTGCATTTATAGCTCTATAGTCCACACAGAATCTCAACTCCTTGGATCCTGCCTTTGGTACTAACACAACTGGGCTAGACCATGGACTAGTAGAGGGCTCTATTACCCCGAGATCAAGCATCTTGTTGACCTCTCCTTTGATGTGAGTTCTTACATTTTCTGACAACCTGTAGCCCCTGCTTTTGACAGGTAAACAGTCACTAGTTTGAATATCATGCTGGCCCGAAGGGGTCAAGCCTGGTGCTAGAGAAAACAGGGGGGCAAATTGATTCAACAAAACTGCACTCCTCCTGTTGCTCAGGTGTCAGATTAGAAGAGAGATTAACTCCTTCTATTTTCTCATCCAAAGGTTTGCCTCTGAGGAGGTCAGGTAGAGGTTCACTCTCCTCCTCCTCTTGAGCTGAAGCTAGTTCTGGTCTCGAGACATAAGCTTTTAGATGGTTGATGTGAAAGACTCTAGGAGCCTCCTTAGGATTTCCTAAATCCACCAGATAGTTCACCTCTCCAAGTTTCCCCACAACCTTGAAGGGTCCCATCCATTTGTCCTGTAAGGCCCTCTGCCTTGTTGGGACCATAACAAGAACTAGCTGGTCTTGAGCGAACTCAACCATGTTGGCGTTCTGGTCATGCCAATGTTTGACAAGAGCCTGACCTGCTTTCAAGTTATCACTTGCCTCAGCCATCATGTGTGACATTCTCCTCCGGAGTTCTATCACATAGTCAGTGACTCTGACTGGCGTGGAAGAAGGAGCACTCTCCAACCCCTCCTTGATCAGGGCCAATGGACCTCTGACCAGATGGCCATAGAGAAGTTCAAAGGGACTGTAACCCACTCCCTCCTGAGGAACTTCTCTATATGCAAAGAGAAGGCATGGCAGTAGAAGATCCTACTTTTTCTTAAAAGGGTCTTCTAAA
The DNA here is from genome assembly GCF_040938575.1 of Ambystoma mexicanum. Lineage (NCBI taxonomy): Eukaryota > Metazoa > Chordata > Amphibia > Caudata > Ambystomatidae > Ambystoma > Ambystoma mexicanum. The sequence goes on along the minus strand of NC_090938.1, from coordinate 186,067,258 downwards.
GCTCCTATAATGCTCTTCATGGTTCTGTTAAACCTTTCTACCAACCCATTTGTCTGAGGGTGGTATGCTGTTGAGAACTTGTAGGTAACTCCACAGTTTTTCCACATGGCCTTCATGTAGTGGGACATAAAATTTGACCCCCTGTCGGATATTACCTCCTTAGGAAACCCAATCCTGGTAAAAAATACCAAGGAGGGCCTTAGCTACAGCCGGAGCTGTAACAGTCCTCATAGAAATTGCTTCAGGGAACCTAGTAGCATGGTCTACTACAACAAGTATAAACCTGTTGCCTGAAGAGATTGGAGGAGCAAGGGGACCAACAATGTTGATTCCCACCCTCTCAAATGGTACTCCCACCACAGGGAGAGGCACTAGAGGTGCCACATTCTTGAAGCCACTTTTGCCAGAGGTTTGGCAAGTGTGGCAACTCTTGCAATACTTATCTACCTCTGCAATACTTATCTACCTGAGCCCCCATTTTAGGCCAATAAAAGTAGAAAGAGAGCCTTTCCTTGTTTTTCTTGAAGCTCAAGTGACCAGCCAAAGGTATCTCATGGGCTAGTTGCAAGAATTGGAGTCGGTTTGCTTGGGGTACTACAAGTCTTTTGTAGTCCCCAGGGAGTGACTCTGTTGGTTCACAATAGAAGAGGCCTTCTTTCCAGTGTAACCTGTACTTCCCAGGCTCTTGCCCTTTAAGCTGAGAAGCTGCCTGGTGGCGAAGACCTTCCAGAGTTGGACATTCTATTTGTCCCTTACTGAAGTCTGCCCTTTGAGGTCCACCTTCTGCCAGTAGAGACTGCAGCTCAAGATGCTCCACATGGTCAAGATCTCCAATGAGTTCCTGGCCTCCTACTAGATCTGAATCTTCAGGCCCTAGTTCAACCACACACGGTTGTACCTCACTCTCAGCCTCAGCCGGAGGAGGAATCACAGCTGTGATTTTTGACAATCGAGGACATTTCCTGGTTTGCAGCACTGGAGTGCCTTCTGCTTGTTTCTTCTTTGAAGCCTTGGGTTTCCCCTTTGCTTCTGGTTGCTTTGAAATATCAGTTAGTAACTCCAGTGGAGTAGGAGTGATTTCTTTTTCTATTATCTCCTCAGCAGAGCCCCTCAAGGTCCTCTCCCTTGCAGGTCTGGTAAGCTCCTGTAATCTCTTACTAGGAGGTCTGCGAGTACTTGACACTACTCCCAGGTCTTTCAGATCATTGCCTAACAGCACCCTTCCTGGTACCTCAGATTGTACACTCACAGGTATCCTGACAGTCATTTCATTGCACTAGATAAGAGCTGGTAATTGGGGAAGCATTCGCATAGGTTCTCCAGCTAATTTGGTGAGGCATTTGGGTACCTTAGCAACATCCTCCACCTTGAAAAAAGATTTGTCCACCACAGTTATGCTGGCCCCAGTGTCTCTAATGGCAGGGTTTCCTGACATTGACTAGGACACTGTCTTTATAATACTCTTTAGTATTAGGAGGGATAGAATTATACACATCTAAATTCTGTTGTTCCAACAACCCTAGAGATACTTAAGATGCAATAGCTGAGACTCCAATGGGATCTTCAGCTAGTAGTTGAAAGTTTCCACTGACCATATGTACTTCCTCCTCTGGAGCGAAGGCTAAGGAGACAGTGTGGACCCCTGAAGGTTTACCCTTACACCTGGGATCCCCTTTCACATGATCAGTAGAGCAACAAACATAACATTTCCCAAATGTCTTTATGAATGGTGGCTTGTTCTGACCTCCTTCTGGTCTGGGACCAGAAGGTACACTAGCCTGATTTGGTTTCCCTTGTGGCTTACCCTTAGAATTTTGTTTGGGGCCCTCTTTGGAATTGGAATTATTTGAATTCTCTTTGTTGTCCTCCTTTGGCTGCTTTCCCTCATCCTTTTTCTGAGTTACCCCTGAATCATTGTGAGTGGCCCTGTTGGCAACCCACAGGAAAGCAGCCTTAGCTAGTTTGTTTGATTCTAATTATTTTGAATCAGCCAAGTGCTGTCTTAGCTCAGGAGAGCAGGCATCATAGATAGACTCCATCATGACAAGATTTCTCATTCCTTCATAAGTGTTAACTCTATAACCCTTAATCCATCCCTCTAAGTTCTTCAAACACTCATTCACCCAACTAGCCCAAGGGGTACTATCATGCTTTTTGAGGGTCCTAAACCTCTTAAGGTACTGGGAAGGAGTTGTCATGATGCCTACCTCCACGGAGCCAGGTCCGACCCAGCAACCCCAGAGACAGGCATCATTTCACCCAGGGAAGTGCCAGCGGGGCCCTTTGGACACAGTCCTGGCGCCTTAGGCGCCAGGCTCATGTTGGACCCCTGTCCTGGCGCCTTAAGCGCCAGGCTCATAAAGCTAGACATGTGTTCAAGTGTTTTAATGTGCACTTACCTGATGCAGACCATGCTGATACATCCAGGCCCTCTTGAGGCTTGAATGGAACTACTTTACTATGGGACTACTTTCCCTGGGTGTGGTCGGGGAAGGATACATACCTGATGAGTGGAAGGATACATTCCTGGAACTTCTTCCAAAGCTATTTAAACCACACCCGATCAGCAACTCACGCTTCGCGTTGTTCTGCTCCTCGCAGCTGGACGCTCACCGTGTCAGCTCCTGCTTCTGGACTTCAGCCACACCTGTCAGCATCCTGGGTCACCTGCTAATAGAGAATTGGAGAGAAAGAAGACCTTACCTGCTAAAGCAGCATCACGGAGACATCACACCAACAATCCTGAAAGGGAAGACATCATTTTAAAAGCATTTCGCTTCGATCGCTGCAGCGCTGCATTTCACTCACCTTTCCTGGGCACCTCCATCTTCAGCAGCGATCATCCAGATCCGCAGCCATTTCCCAGAGCCTAGAGAGAAAAAGACAAGAACACAAGGTGAGAGAAGGAAGGGAATAGGAAAAGCTCAGTTTCCTTCTAAGACTTACCTGTTGGGTCATTCCCATTTCATTTCGGGTCCTGCTGCTTCCTGGCATTCCGGACCCCGGCCCCTATGGGGAAAAAAGACAAAGACATTGAATGAGCGAATGCAAAGACATTAGCCGAACGCTCATCCAGAACTTACCTGTCATTTATTGCAACTGCACGTTTCACTTCGGGTCGGCGCCATATCTCCGGCATTCCGAACCCCGGCCCCTAAGGGGAAAAAGACATAAGATTTAGCGCTTGCTGCAATAAGACAATGAACATAATTATTAAGCTTGAACTTTTGAACTTGCTACAGAACTCTTACAGCGCCTTACCTGAATAGTCAAGCTTATTTGAACTCCCATCAAACCTCGATCCAGTGAAGTAACTGGGTTTCAACGCGCCCCTGCATCAGAAGCAGGATGGAGAGCTCATCCTTCCTGACCCTAAGGTGAGACTTCACGGGGAATCGAGGAAGGGTATCGTGGAGGGTTGGAAGGGAGTGGGAGGCTTGAGCATGATTCCGTCAGTAGGTAATACTCCCTTTTCACGCACAGGGGAATATTCCTGCGAGCCAGTGAGTCCATCTTCAGAGTCCTGCGCTTCACCATTAAAGAAGCATCAGCACTCGAAGCCAGACCTGCGCCTCCGTGGGAATCAGGTGAGCTTGACAGGAGTCTTCCCAAATCTAGCTATCAAAGCTAGCTTTACACATTCATAATCCATCCTATCCACCTCCCCCAACCATATTACCACATCAGATGCAACAGAGGGGAGCCTAGAGAACAACCAGGGGATCAACTGATTCCCTGTGATATCCAGGTGTCCTTGATTATATTCAAACATAGCAAGCCAATCTGATACATCCAACTGAGGTTCATACATACCCACAATCTCTTTAGGCATCCAGGGTCTTTGTGGACTGGAAGATCTAGAAGATTCGGGAAAGAAGCATTTCCCAAAGACAATTTCTTCATCTCAAGCTCATGGTTAAGCTCCATGTCTTTGAGCCTTAGTTCTTGATGTCTCTGTTCAGTTTGGGCACTAATTCTTTTGAATTCAAGTTCAAGTCTCATTTTTTCTAGTGAGATAAATTCAGGACTTAATGTGGGACCTGGTAAGGGTCCAGTAGCCACAGGCTGAGGCCTTTGAGCAGGCAGAGGACCAGAGGGGGTGACACTGTTATCCTCCTCTTCCTCATCTGTCTCAACAATAACATCTTCAACATTATCCTCATTACTGTTTGCTACATTTGCTTGAGTAGTGGGCTCTACAGCACCACTATCCAGACTTTGTTTATCTAACAGTCTATCAATCATTTCTTGTTTCTTGCCTTTGACAGGAAGACCTTTCTGTCTACACAGATCCCTTAAATAAACAGCAGTATTACTAAGGAGGGTCTCCTGGCTGTAACTTCCATGATTTGTTTAAAATAAAGTGTTATGATAGTTAGCTAGTTATTTGAACCAAAGCACTAGCAGAACTCTAAAATGTAAATCCAATACTTGTATCCTTTTATCCTTTTATCCTTTTATCCTCACCGCTGTACTCCAGTGTTAGGCAGAATCCAGCGCAGTTCCCTTAGGGAGCACTACACCAGATTAGGACTACAGGTGAGAGCAATAAATCCCCTTTGGTATCCATCTGTACCAAAAAGATTTAGTTGGTAGCTGTGGCTGAGCAGTCAGACATATCTCAAGAGGGAGATGAGCAGTATTCAGGGTTTACACATTAGGCCCATTAGACTATGGAACAAGAAAACACTGACCAAAGTTTTTTAATTAAAAAGTATATATATATTTATTTTATACACTTCTAATCAAACACATGTATCACAAGTATCAAGCAAGTTAAATTAAGTCACGGAAAAATATACACACTCCCTATATGAATTGTAGACCAAGTGAACCAGAGTGAAAACTGAGCAAAACGGCACAGTGAGAACTACACACAAGGGGTCCTCTAACAATACCTCATAAGGGAGGGAAAGCACAAGTTATTGAGAAATAGGTTCTTATACACCCTAGCAACACTTCCCATCAGTTGTGAACCAGTTCAGCAAGACAGTGCATCAATATAAGCAATACTTAGAATGAAAACTGAGCAAATGGCATTTCACAATGATTATGCAGTGGGAAGAAAGAGTAGTTATAATTCGAATGGAGAATCAATCTCGAGAAGGCAGATCTAACAAATGCGACCAGAGTCAGTAGGCCTGTGCCAGAGTAAGTGGTACAGGGCAAGGGCCCAGGAGCAAAATGTTCTCGTAGCTGCAGTCAAGTCTTTGGTTAACGATATTTGAAAGGGTGGTTGCAAAAGTTCAAAAGACAATGTTAAGAGAGAGGGAGCGGCCAACCCAACAGGTAGGTAAAGGATTTAAAACACCTTTAGCACTACCGCGAAGAAAGGGCGGCCTGGCGGAACAATGTACCTTAAATGAAGAAGTGGCTCCTATGGTGGCGGTTGTTCCTGGTAGTTCCAGCAGTTCGGGTGATCCAGCAGAGGAAGAGATGCTCTCGTTGTGGAGGAAGGTTCGAGTTACTGCACTACCCAGGGATGAAACCAGCCGCGGTGCTGCCCGACGAATAAAAGGTACGCTCCTTTAAATCGCAGTCTGGGTGGACTGGTGCCTGGCTATCCAGCTTCCGAGTACAGGGTACGAGAGATTCGACCAAGGCAGGTCCGGGAAGGCGATTGGCAAATTGGTTGGCCTCACCAGCTCAAGGGAAGAAGGCTCTTGCAGGTGAAGATCTTCTCTCGTCGTGTGGAGAAAAGTGGTGAGACGCTGCAGCAGGGCTTCCTGGTGGTTCAGTCGTTGCAGATGTCTTTAGCTTCTCTCCTCTTCGGCTTCATAGTTCCAGTGGCGATGTCTTGCTCTTCCAGTCCTCACGACCCTGCTTTTATGCAAAAAGATTCCCATTCATACAGCCTAGCTGTCACTCACACAGCGGAGTGCTCCTCTTGGCGGGAGACCCTGCAGCCTATCAGGATAGAGTGCGACATGGGTTGCGGAGGCAACCCTGTCCAGGGGTCCTACTCCCCCTCCCACACAATGGACCCACCCCAGACTCAGTGGCACCGGAAGGAGGGCTTCTGGGCAGAAGCCTGCCAAACGAACGAACAAAGGATCCCGACCTGTGTTAGGATTGTAGAGAAAGACACAAGAAAGAAGTTATATTAAAGTTCTGGCAATAAATCCTACCGGAGCAAAGTTAATATTAAAATGCACTGGCGGTATGTTAGAGGCTGTCAGAAAATGTGGTAGCCTCAAACAATGGGAAAATCCTATAGAGAAATATTCGGGGTTGAATATTTATGGTAGTAACCACTGCCACCAGCCAGAACATTTTGAGAGAGGGACTTTAGGGTAACCTCTCGAAAATGAACATAGGGGAAAAACTATTAACACCTTCCAGTACCTCCACAGTAAGATGGGTTGTACTGGTTTAGTTCATAGGATTTGACTAGTAAAGTCACTGGGGACTTTACATGCCCTGGGAGACAGTAATCAGTCCCAGGGTATGGAGTCTATGTTTGGGGGTCGCTACGACACCCCTGTGTCACTGCACTGAGGGTGCTGTGTAACACATGTGATTAAAGATGGTTCCTATGGGGTTGAGAAAGTTCCCATAGGCATTAAACACAAAAATAGCCTAGAACACATGTAACAAAAATGCCTAAGAGTGGAAAAAAAAGAGTCTCACTCTTAGCAGGTAAAAGGAAACAAACCCTTCAAATCCAGCAAAGCTGCTGGGGGCCTCTATAGGTAAGGGAAATTATCCATAGAATGAGAATTCTCCCTAACACTCTCCCCCCCAGACTAAGGGACAGGAGGATCTAATCCACTCCTGGATGAGTCTCTTACCTCTAGTCGGTTATAAACATCCAAGAGAGACCATCAGCATTTTGGTGGTGACATCCTGACCTGTGCTCAATGGTACAATCAAACCCTTGGAGGCAGATTGACCATCTTAGCAGTTTGGGGTTTTCCCCTTTCATTTGCATTAACCATTCAAAGGGTTGGTGGTCTGTTTGAATGATGAAAGTAGATCCATTAAAGTATGGTCTAAACTTCTTCAAAGCCCACACACTGGTGTGCAGTCATAATGTCGACTGCAAAAAGTCAAAAAGAATAATATCGAAAATAAAAAATGTTGAAAAACAAAACCGAATAAACAGGGGGTTGGGGGGGGGAACTCCCCCCATTAAAAAAAAATTCAACATTTTTTTTATCAACATTATTGTTTTTGACTTTTTTGTTTTCGACATTTTGACTATAAACCCACACAATGGCAAAACATGCTCTCTCAATAGTTTCCCACCTTGTTTAAGTTTCCTACTGATGAAGCAAATGGAGTGTTCCCTACCTTTCTCATCCAGTTGACCGAGAACTGCACTTATACCCATATTGGAAGCATCCGTTTGTACCATGAAGGGTTGGTTGTAGTCAGGAGCTCTGAGAACTGGAGCTTGACAAAGGGCTTTCTTCAGGCTATCAAAGGCCTGATTGCACTCCTCATTCCATTTGATCTTCTTAGGGAACTTTGGAGAAGAGATTACATTCAGTGGAGAAGCTATGGATCCATAGTTCTCAATGAAATTCCTGTAATTCCCAGTGAGGCCGAGGAAGGCTCTCACCTGGGTTTGAGTAGAAGGGGTTGTCCAATTTTGCAAAGCTTCAATCTTGCTGAGCAAAGGTCTTATGTCACCACCTCCTACCTCATGCCCAAGGTAGACCACTTTACTCTGACCAATTTGACATTTGCTTGCCTTTATGGTCAGATGGGCCTGTTCCAGAGCCTGCAAAACATATCCTAGGTGGTGAACATGTTCTTTCCAAGTAGGGCTGAACACTGCAATGTCATCCAAGTATGCCATGCAGAAGTCCTCCATCCCATTCAGAATCTGATTAACCATCCTTTGGAATGTAGCAGGTGCATTCTTTAATCCAAAAGGCATACCCTTAAATTGGTATAAGCCAACTGGGGTGGAGAATGCAGTTTTCTCCTTGGCATGGTCAGTCAGGGCTATTCGCCAATAGCCTGACGTGAGATCAAATGTGCTGAGGAACTTCGCTGAACCAAGTCTATCCACCAGCTCATCTGTCCTTGGCAAAGGATGGGCATCAGTCTTAGTGACTGCATTTAGAGCTCTATAGTCCACACAGAATCTCAACTCCTTGGATCCTGCCTTTGGTACTAACACAACTGGGCTAGACCGTGGACTAGTAGAGGGCTCTATTACCCCGAGATCAAGCATCTTGTTGACCTCTCCTTTGATGTGAGTTCTTATATTTTCTGACATCCTGTAGCCCCTGCTTTTGACAGGTAAACAGTCACCAGTTTGAATATCATGCTGGCCCCAAGGGGTCAAGCCTGGTGCTAGAGAAAACAGGGGGGCAAATTGATTCAACAAAACTTTGCACTCCTCCTGTTGCTCAGGTGTCAGATTAGAACAGAGATTAACTCCTTCTATTTTCTCATCCAAAGGTTTGCCTCTGAGGAGGTCAGGTAGAGGTTCACGCTCCTCCTCCTCTTGAGCTGAAGCTAGTTCTGGTCTCGAGACATAAGCTTTTAGATGATTGATGTGAAAGACTCTAGGAGCCTCCTTTGGATTTCCTAAGTCCACCAGATAGTTCACCTTTCCAAGTTTCCCCACAACCTTGAAGGGTCCCATCCATTTGTCCTGTAAGGCCCTCTGTCTTGTTGGGACCATAACAAGAACTAGCTGGTCTTGAGCGAACTCCACCATGTTGCCGTTCTGGTCATGCCAATGTTTGACAAGAGCCTGACCTGCTTTCAAGTTATCACTTGCCTCAGCCATCATGTGTGACATTCTCCTCCGGAGTCCTATCACATAGTCAGTGACTCTGACTGGCGTGGGAGAAGGAGCACTCTCCAACCCCTCCTTGATCAGGGCCAATGGACCTCTGACCAGATGGCCATAGAGAAGTTCAAAGGGACTGTAACCCACTCCCTCCTGAGGAACTTCTCTATATGCAAAGAGAAGGCATGGCAGTAGAAGATCCTACTTTTTCTTAAGAGGGTGTTCTAAAGCTCCTATCATGCTCTTCATGGTTCTGTTAAACCTTTCTACCAATCCATTTGTCTGAGGGTGGTATGCTGTTGAGAACTTGTAGGTAACTCCACAGTTTTTCCACATGGCCTTCATGTAGTGGGACATAAAATTTGACCCCCTGTCGGATATTACCTCCTTAGGAAACCCAATCCTGGTAAAAATACCAAGGACGGCCTTAGCTACAGCCAGAGCTGTAACAGTCCTCATAGGAATTGCTTCAGGGAACCTAGTAGCATGGTCTACTACAACAAGTATAAACCTGTTGCCTGAAGAGGTTGGAGGGGCAAGGGGACTAACAATGTTGATTCCCCCCCTCTCAAATGGTACTCCCACCACAGGGAGAGGCACTAGAGGTGCCACATTCTTGAAGCCACTTTTGCCAGAGGTTTGGCAAGTGTGGCAACTCTTGCAATACTTATCTACCTCTGCAATACTTATCTACCTGAGCCCCCATTTTAGGCCAATAAAAGTAGAAAGAGAGCCTTTCCTTGTTTTTCTTGAAGCTCAAGTGACCAGCCAAAGGTATCTCATGGGCTAGTTGCAAGAATTGGAGTCGTTTTGTTTGGGGTACTACAAGTCTTTTGTAGTCCCCAGGGAGTGACTCTGTTGGTTCACTATAGAAGAGGCCATCTTCCCAGTGTAACCTGTACTTCCCAGGCTCTTGCTCTTTAAGCTGAGAAGCTGCCTGGTGGCGAAGACCTTCCAGAGTTGGACATTCTATTTGTCCCTTACTGAAGTCTGCCCTTTGAGGTCCACCTTCTGCCAGTAGAGACTGCAGCTCAAGATGGTCCACATGGTCAAGATCTCCAATGAGTTCCTGGCCTCCTACTAGATCTGAATCTTCAGGCCCTAGTTCAACCACACAGGGTTGTACCTCACTCTCAGCCTCAGCTGGAGGAGGAATCACAGCTGTGATTTTTGACAATCTAGGAGATTTCCTGGTTGGCAGCACTGGAGTGCCTTCTGCTGGTTTCTTCTTTGAAGCCTTGGGTTTCCCCTTTGCTTCTGGTTGCTTTGAAATAGCAGTTAGTAACTCAAGTGGAGTAGGAGTGATTTCTTTTTCTATTATCTCCTCAGCAGAGCCCCTCAAGGTCCTCTCCCTTGCAGGTCTGGTAAGCTCCTGTAATCTCTTACTAGGAGGTCTGCGAGTACTTGACACTTCTCCCAGGTCTTTCAGATCATTGCCTAACAGCACCCTTCCTGGTACTTCAGATTGTACACTCACAGGTATCCTGACAGTCATTTCATTGCACTAGATAAGAGCTGGTAATTGGGGAAGCATCCGCATAGGTTCTCCAGATAATTTGGTGAAGCATTTGGGTACCTTAGCAACATCCTCCACCTTGAAAAAAGATTTGTCCACCACAGTTATGCTGGCCCCAGTGTCTCTAATGGCAGGGTTTCCTGACATTGACTAGGACACTGTCTTTATAATACTCTTTAGTATTAGGAGGGATAGAATTATACACATCTAAATTCTGTTGTTCCCACAACCCCAGAGATACTAAAGATGCAATAGCTGAGACTCCAATGGGATCTTCAGCTAGTAGTTGAAAGTTTCCACTGACCATAGGTACTTCCTCCTCTGGAGCGAAGGCTAAGGAGACAGTGTGGACCCCTGAAGGTTTACCCTTACACCTGGGATCCCCTTTCACATGATCAGTAGAGCGACGAACATAACATTTCCCAAATGTCTTTATGAATGGTGGCTTGTTCTGACCTCCTTCTGTCTGGGACGAGAAGGTACACTAGCCTGATTTGGTTTCCCTTGTGGCTTACCCTTAGAATTTTGTTTGGGGCCCTCTTTGGAATTGGAATTATTTGAATTCTCTTTGTTGTCCTTCTTTGGCGGCTTTCCCTCATCCTTTTTCTGAGTTACCCCTGAATCATTGTGAGTGGCCCTGTTGGCAACCCACAGGAAAGCAGCCTTAGCTAGTTTGTTTGATTCTAATTATTTTGAATCAGCCAAGTGCTGTCTTAGCTCAGGAGAGCAGGCATCATAGATAGACTCCATCATGACAAGATTTCTCATTCCTTCATAAGTGTTAACTCTATAACCCTTAATCCATCCCTCTAAGTTCTTCAAACACTCATTCACCCAACTAGCCCAAGGGGTACTATCATGCTTTTTGAGGGTCCTAAACCTCTTAAGGTACTGGGAAGGAGTCTTCCCAAATCTAGCTACCAAAGCTAGCTTTACACATTCATAATCCATCCTATCCACCTCCCCCAACTCCATTACCACATCAGATGCAACAGAGGGGAGCCTAGAGAACAACCAGGGGATCAACTGATTCCCTGTGATATCCTGGTGTCCTTGCTTATATTCAAACATAGCAAGCCAATCTAATACATCCAACTGAGGTTCATACATACCCACAATCTCTTTAGGCATCCGGGGTCTTTGTGGACAGGAAGATCTAGAAGATTCGGGAAAGAAGCATTTTCCAAAGAAAATTTCTTCATCTCAAGCTCATGGTTGAGCTCCATTTCTTTGAGCCTTAGTTCTTGATGTCTCTGTTCAGTTTGGGCACTAATTCTTTTGAATTCAAGTTCAAGTCTCATTTTTTCTAGTGAGATAAATTCAGGACTTAATGTGGGACCTGGTAAGGGTCCAGTAGCCACAGGCTGAGGCCTTTGAGCAGGCAGAGGACCAGAGGGGGTGACACTGTTATCCTCCTCTTCCTCATCTGTCTCAACAATAACATCTTCAACATTATCCTCATTACTGTTTGCTACATTTGCTTAGGAAGTGGGCTCTACAGCACCACTATCCAGACTTTGTTTCTCTAACAGTCTATCAATCATTTCTTGTTTCTTGCCTTTGACAGGAAGACCTTTCTGTCTACACAGATCCCTTAAATAAACAGCAGTATTACTAAGGAGGGTCTCCTGGCTGTAACTTCCATGATTTGTTTAAAATAAAGTGTTATGATAGTTAGCTAGTTATTTGAACCAAAGCACTAGCAGAACTCTAAAATGTAAATCCAATACTTGTATCCTTTTATCCTTTTATCCTCACCGGTGTACACCAGTGTTAGGCAGAATCCAGTGCAGTTCCCTTAGGGAGCACTACACCAGATTAGGACTACAGGTGAGAGCAATAAATCCCCTTTGGTATCCATCTGTACCACAAAGATTTATTTGGTAGCTGTGGCTGAGCAGTCAGACATATCTCAAGAGGGAGATGAGCAGTATTCAGGGTTTACACATTAGGCCCATTAGACTATGGAACAAGAAACCACTGACCAAAGTTTTGTAATTAAAAAGTATATATATATATTTATTTTATACACTTCTAATCAAACACATGTATCACAAGTATCAAGCAAGATAAATTAAGTCACGGAAAAATATACACACTCCCTATATGAATTGTAGACCAAGTGAACCAGAGTGAAAACTGAGCAAAACGGCACAGTGAAAACTACACACAAGGGGTCCTCTAACAATACCTCACAAGGGAGGGAAAGCACAAGTTATTGAGAAATAGGTTCTTACACACCCTAGCAACACTTCCCATCAGTTGTGAACCAGTTCAGCAAGACAGTGCATCAATATAAGCAATACTTAGAATGAAAACTGAGCAAATGGCATTTCACAATGATTATGCAGTGGGAAGAAAGAGTAGTTATAAGAAAGGGGTGCACCACACAATTCGAATGGAGAATCAATCTCGAGAAGGCAGATCTAACAAATGTGACCAGAGTCAGTAGGCCTGTGCCAGAGTTAGTGGTACAGGGCAAGGGCCTAGGAGCAAAATGTTCTCGTAGCTGCAGTCAAGTCTTTGGTTAACGATATTTGAAAGGGTGGTTGCAAAAGTTGAAAAGACAATGTTAAGAGAGAGGGGGCGGCCAACCCAACAGGTAGGTAAAGGATTTAAAACACCTTTAGCACTACCGCGAAGAAAGGGCGGCCTGGCGGAACAATGTACCTTAAATGAAGAAGTGGCTCCTATGATGGCGGTTGTTCCTGGTAGTTCCTGCAGTTCGGGTGATCCAGCAGAGGAAGAGATGCTCTGGTTGTGGAGGAAGGTTCGAGTTACTGCACTACCCAGGGATGAAACCAGCCGCGGTGCTGCCCGACGAATAAAAGGTACGCTCCTTTAAATCGCAGTCCGGGTGGACTGGTGCCTGGCTATCCAGCCTCCGAGTACAGGGTACGAGAGATTCGACCAAGGCAGGTCCGGTAAGGCGATTGGCAAATTGGTTTGCCTCACCAGCTCAAGGGAAGAAGGCTCTTGCAGGTGAAGATCTTCTCTCGTCGTGTGGAGAAAAGTGGTGAGACGCTGCAGCAGGGCTTCACCGGTGGTTCAGTCGTTGCAGATGTCTTTGGCTTCTCTCCTCTTCGGCTTCTTAGTTCCAGTGGCGATGTCTTGCTCTTCCGGTCCTCACGACCCTGCTTTTATGCAAAAAGATTCCCATTCATACAGCCTAGCTGTCACTCACACAGTGGAGTGGTCCTCTTGGCGGGAGACCCTGCAGCCTATCAGGATAGAGTGCGACATGGGTTGCGGAGGCAACCCTGTCCAGGGGTCCTACTCCCCCTCCCACACAATGGACCCACCCTAGACTCAGTGTCGCCGGAAGGAGGGCTTCTGGGCAGAAGCCCGCCAAACGGACAAACGAAGGATCCCCGACCTGGGTTAGGATTGTAGAGAAAGACACGAGAAAGAAGTTTTATTAAAGTTCTGACAATAAAAACCTACCGGAGCAAAGTTAATATTAAAATGCACTGGCGGTATGTTAGAGGCTGTCAGAAAATGTGGTAGCCTCGAACAATTGGAAAATCCCATGAGAAATATTTGCGGTCGAATATTTATGGTAGTAACCACTGCCACCAGCCAGAAACTTTTGAGAGAGGGACTTTAGGGTACCCTCTCGAAAATGAACATAGGGGGAAAACTATTAACCCCATCCAGTACCTCCATAGTAAGATGGGTTGTACTGGTTTAGTTCATAGGATTTGACTAGTAAAGTCAATGGGGACTTTACATGCCCTGGGAGACAGTAGTCAGTCCAGGGTATGGATTCTATGTTTGGGGGTCGCTACAACACCCCTGTGTCACTTCACTGAGGGTGCTGTGTAACACATGTGATTAAAGATGGTTCCTTTGGGGTTAAGAAAGATCCCATAGGCATTAAACACAAAAATAGCCTAGAAAACACATAGCAAAAATGCTTAAGAGTGGGAAAAAGAGTCTCACTCTTAGCAGGTAAAAAGAAACAAACCCTTCAAATCCAGCAAAGCTGCTGGGGGACTCTATAGGTAAGGGAAATTAGCCATAGAATGAGAATTCTCCCTAACACCGCCTGCAGTCTATTCACTACGTATTGCCAGCCTTCATGAATACTTAGTCTACTTGCGTTTCTGCATCTGTACAATTATAAAACGATTTTTCATTTTCTTCCATGCTCTTGACACGTGCAATCTTCATTCCACACACGTAAAGGGTCACTCGATTCTTTACTTCGTCATCAAATTCTATATGGTCTGTTCACTTTCGCTCTTGTCATCTCTTCTTGATGCGTCCCCTTTCTTCTTGTGACGTCACCAGTCTCTTCGACCAACAGTCTTTTCACGCTCTTCAGGGATCTTTCCCAAAAGACTATCAGCTTTTCGTGGATACATAAAGAATGGTTTTGTCAATGGATACTTTGCTTCAAAGGCTGCTCAGGTTATGGGAATCAGTACAGGTGTTGTGCTTGTCACTTTTTCCGGTTCCCACCATATCGGCAAGTTAAGGGTGGGACTTCCGGCAGAGGCCTTTGGCTCCTCCTCCACAATAGTGCTCCTTCTTTAATTTTTATGTGTACTGCCCCAGCCCCTTTTAGTATCCATTCATCATGGGGTCCTGTTGCCATAAGCTGTTTGGCACATTTCCAAACCTTCCTGAAAATATTTTGTATTCTTTTTTGTTATCTGAGTCATCTGGGAAACTGCCCTTTCTTTTATGTGTACTGGGCAAGGTATGCTCAATTCAAACACTACCTCTCCCTCTTCAGTGTCTTTTGTTGCCAACTACTCTGTGTCACTTGCTCCTTTTAATGTCAGTGTAGGCTCAATATGTAATATTGAACACCATTCCATGTTGTCTTCATCAGTGGCAAACAATATGATCATGTCCTTCCATACCACTACTTCCTCTAGGTCTAGGTACAGCAGTCTGTGTGTGTCTGAACTAACAGAGGAGGGACTCTGTGGCCTGAACAAAGATTTGTTTGGCCAGCCAAAACACCCTTCGTCCAATTCCTGGTATCCATCCCAACAGCACATGCACCCCATAAAACAACACCTTTGTGCGTCTGGGTATCCCTCTCATTGTGCTGTGTGCGAAGTATGCCTGAATCAATACTGCCACTCCAGACGGATAAATTCTGGGTGTGGAGCACACCATTGCTTTTTCTGAAAAATTAGATTGCGGCGTTCAATTTGTAAGTACCTTCCGAGAATGTTGATGAGAGTATCTTTTGAATACAATAATGGTGCTACAGTATTCTGTGTTCCTATTGTCAAGGGTAAAACCTTTGTCAGAGGAACTTTCAAAATCGTCCGCAAAAAAGCCTTGTGTGTCCAAACTTATGTTAGATAATGGAAATCCTTCTTCGTTTATGCATGATCTGGTTGCTCCAGTATCAATAAGAAAGGAAAATTCCCTCTGTCCTATCTGAAGTGCTACCTCCGGTTCCTCCTCTGGGTCCTCAGTTACGGCTAGAACAGGACACACTTGCACTCTCCGTGGGCACCCTTATTGGGAAAATGTATGAATGGATAATGTAAATGGATTACCGTCCACCACTGTCACTCCGGTGTATTGGGGCACAGCGTTCTGTCCCAGTAATGTTACCCCTTCTTGTACTTGTGTCTGTACTGGTGTCTGGAGAATGCCCACTGTGCCTGGGGTTCCTGCCATCTCCGCCACCCTGCACTTGTCCCTGGGTGGATGTACTTTGTGGTTGTGTGGGTTGTATCTGTAGTTGTTGCTGCTGTATCACCTATATTTGTTGAGGTGCATGCGCATAAGGTTGCTGTTGTTGCCCTGCTTGTGCGTTTAGTTGGCATGTCCATGCGAAGTGACTAAAATGTCCACATGTAAAACACTGTCCCCCAAACCATTGCTCCATGCCCCTGTACCACATTCTCCTTCTTCATGTGTAATATCCTCTCCCTGTCTGATACAAACCAATGTAACCGTTAACTCCACCTGTCTACACAACCCCTGGTTGTTGCTGCACATTTATAAATACAGGCTGTTGTTGCATCTGCACAGTTCCTCAGTACTGATTGGGTGGTACTTGAGTGTACCCTCCTGGTTGCATTACCAATTGCCACTGGGAGCCCCCTTGCTTAGCCTGTGTAGCGACTACTGGCCCTGTGAGCACTGCTCCTTCCATGTTGATTTAAGCCAGTTTTTGCTGAACTCATTTGTTTTCAGCTCTTGTTGCATTGTCAGCTGTCTCCTTATCCTTATCTTGCTTTCTTTTGCAATGATGTATGATTGTTGCCTGTATCTCAGGCCACCCTTTTGCCTCAATTCCCACTATCTTCTCTAGGGATGTCTGCACCTCTGTAGGGAGCCCCCTCACAAAAATGTGGAAAAACAAAGGTATTTTGTCATCCCAAGACTGTTTATTTTCCCAAGGTTCACATTTCTTGTATTGACCATATATATTCTGCAGGATCCTCATCAGGCTCATTTTACGAGCCAATATTGAACCCGTGTCTGATGTATCTGGATACAGCTCCATTAGAGCCTTCCAAACATGTGCTTGATAGTTAATAGAAGGTGTTCCACCATGTATATTCAAGCTTAATTACCCCCTGGCATATCTGGCCTGTTGCCATATTTTCTCACTTCTCTCCCCAACCAACACTCCCAATAAACTCTTTATATCTCCTACGTCCTATGGAATTCCTGCTGTCTCTTTCTCAAAAACATAAATCCATTTGCTCGCCCTCGCCATTAATGAAGGTAAACTGTAAACCAAATTGTCCCTATCTATTGTCTGCCATGGTATGTAGGCAACCTCACGCCTTGCTTTCTGTAAAAGGGGCATTTCTGTGTGAGCTCTGCATTTATTACCACGTTGTGTTCTTGTCACAACTGCTATTCTCGTTTTCCTACTCTGGATCCTATTTCCCCAATGACTCCTCTCTTTCCTCCTCTGCTCTCTCATTTTGTCTTCTTCCCCTGCTCATATCCGTCAAATTGCACGTGTCTAACTCGTCATCCAAATGATCAAATGTTGTCACCACTGTCCTCCCAATCTGATGCAGTGTGCACACCTTCTGTTGTGTCATCTTCCCTATTGACCAGGTCTTGTCCCCAGTTGTTGATTTTACATTTTATTCATCCTGCTGTCCACCCCTGTTCGTCAGCTGCCTTTCCTTGTGATTTTCTTTTTTTCTCGATCTGCTTTTCCATGGCTTTCTCGGCTTCCCAGAACACAGAGTTCAGTTGCTGCAGGGTGCTCTTTTTAATGTCTATTAACAGGTTAATTCATGGAATAAATGTGTGCTAGAATTTGTGGCGCAATCTGGCGCAAGCGTGAAACACGTGCGATTCATGCGTATTTTTCCCAGGATGTTCGCCAAATCTGCGCTTACCAGTCACTGCGACTTTCCAAAATGCGTGCGCGACAGGAACGGGGAAAGCGCACAACTTCTCGCGCACACACCTAAAAAGGGGGCGGAACACGGGGAATGGGGAACAACGCATGAAAATGTAGGCGCAACGTGGGAAGTACCACTGGGAAACACACGCAACACCCACACGCTAGTGAACAACACGTATTCATGGAATCGAAAAGGGAAATCCTGTGAATGTCAAAACACACCCCCCCGCACAAATACGTCCACCACACGAATGCAGGCAGAAGTGCCCCCGCGCAGCATAAAAGTGCATGCAAACAACAAACAAGCAGTGCCTGGAGGCACACACGAACCACAAGGTAGGCCTCCTGCCCCACCTTTGCTGCATTAATAGCCGTGCAGCCCACCAGCGCGAAATCTGAAATTTCATCCACGGACCCCTGCCATAATTCGTTTTATAGCGTGGCGCTCTAAAAAGGGTCTTTGTCTGCATTCGATCCGGCCTCCACAGCACTGGAGTGCAGCCAGTACCATTAGCGAACTCGAGGCCCTTAGCCTCTGCAAAATGGCCGCCCGCCATCTTCACACCGAGTCCTGTGTGTAAAAACACACCAGGACTACCATCCGCACCTGATTGGCCCATAGATCCGACATTTGGACCAATAGAGAGCCGGCAGGCTCAAGCCGGCCCACTTCCAAAGGCACACTGCACAAGGCGGTGCGTCCTGTCGTGAGCCTGTCTGGAGCCTTTCGAGCCTAGAGCCACGATTCTTGTCCCCTCCGCATCCGCCCCCCACATCGTCTGGTTTCTATAGCCAGGCCCCCACCGGCAGGAGGAAGCCGGCCCACCACCCGAGAAGGCCTTCACTGAAAAGGCCTGTTTATTTGCCTGTTTGGCGTCTGTGAGCGTTACATCTCCGACCGAACTGAATCGCTGTGCTGGAGCCCTCACACTCAGAAGAATCTCCGGCTACACCAGGGAGAAGCAGGAGCTCCTTCCACCTACCACAGAAGTAGCAGGCGATAGTACTGAGGCCTGTGTGCTATGCCAAATATAAGGTAGGCCAGATGTCTCTCCCAGCCGCACTCTAGATCTTTAGTAACATGATTGCTTTCACCACCATAGTCAATTGCACCTTAGCATTCCAACCTGCCAGCTCGTGCCTTTAGATCTGCGCCCTGGCACCCTGCTACCGTCCTCGCTCATGTCACTTTCAACTTTGCAGCCTAGGCACGACTTCGAACTTAGCAGTTGCTTTACGGCCCCATTGGCTCAAGGGTCCTACCCGAACCCAGGCGCTACCCAATCCAGCCTATGTTCTATTCTGGACTTATACCCTGCCACACTGTATTATGTGCTGCACCTAGGGTCGCCATCAGACCATTCTTGATTTGTGCCCTCTGATTTGTGTTGTGCCTTATGGTCGCCAATAGACCACACTTGATTTGTGTTATGCCTCTGATTTGTGTTGTGCCTTTGTGTTGTGCCTTATGGTCGCCATTAGACCACATCTGATCTGTGCTGTGCCTCATGGTCGTCAATAGACCACACTTGATTTGTGCTATGCCCCTGATTTGTGCTGTGCATTATGGTTGTCATTAGGTAAAACACCGCCCTAGTTACTTTATGCACCCCAATGTGTTTTTGGCTGCACTGTGACTCACGTACTTAGGTGATACAGTGCCCTAGTTAGCTCAGCTGTACCTGCCTAGTCTGCCACCATTTGCACTGGCCAGTTGCCTGCCTACCTAGGTCTCAGTCCATTTGTACTTGCCTAGATTACCCAACCACCATTATACAGTCTCTTAATAGATTGCCTAGACTTCCCTGTTACTGAAGTGCCATTAGCTACATAGTTACTTGCCTTCGCACGTAGCACTAGACTACACTTATAGCCCGAATTTGGACTTGCCTATCAGCAACTCCTCCCTGCCTACGACCATAATGAAATTCACCCAACACCAAACTTTACACCTTGCACTGAGCTTCCTCACTACCATGGCACTTGCATCCGTTGCCTCATACCCTCCTAAGGACAGAAACGTGAGACTGAGGGCAAGATTGTCCCGTCTTCATGAACCATCATCCCACCACAACTATAGAGGCTATATTGATCTAGCTAACAAACGCTCGCAATACCTCAAATCTGCCACTCTCCACCCTGCCCCCATAACTACTAACCAGTCACCTGCACAAAGAGTCACCCCTACTAAAAATAAACCACTTCCCTCGACTAAACCAACTAGCACCCTTTCTCTAACTGGATCTCTCATCAATGCCAGATCCATGGTAGCCCACGCTACAGAGATCTCGGACACTCTAACCAATGAGAATTTAGACCTACTAGTCATAACCGAAACATGGCTCGATGAGGCGGCTGGCCCTGCCATCATGCTAGCTATACCTGACGGCTACCAACTACTAAGAGTCGACAGACCCAACACCAAAGGAGGTGGCCTAGCTATCATCCATAAATCGTCCTTACCTATCAGATTAGCTACCACCTTGCTATTTCCATCATGTGAACTCCTTACTGCTAAACTTCACCTTTCTTGTAACCGCACCCTCACCATGTATGTCATCTACAGACCACCCAGACCACTAGGAACGTTTGAAGATGACCTAACAAGTATCCTAACTAATAATACTAAAGACCACGCTCAAATTCTATTACTAGGAGACTTCAACTTGGGCTTTAATTACTGTAATGACAAACACGCCCTATCCATTGCCTCACTTCTGAATGACTACGCTCTAACACAAAAAGTCTCCTCCCCTACTCATGCCAAAGGCAGAACCCTAGACTGAGTTGCTGATCGGAATTGCAACATTAGCATTACCAACATAGTGCCACAATCCTGGACTGACCATTATTTAATTATATTCAATGCCTCACTTGACCTTATCCGACCCAAACCTATACTTATGGCCCCGCCTCTCCCTACCAGAAGTAAAAAAAGCATCACAGCAGAACAACTCCTACCCCACCTCCTCCCTACTCTCGACAATCTAGATAACATCACAGACCCTACGTCGCTTGTGGAAGCCTATAACAGCACGATGATCACGGCACTTGACTTGATTGCCCCTACCAAAACACGCAAAAGCAAACAACTTTGTCTCCTAAACAACTGGATCACACCACACCTGAAAGACCTCAGAATTAAAAAAAGAAAGCTGCAGTCAATTTGGCAACACTCACCCACTGAGGAGAACAAAATTAAATTAGCCACTCTCGCCAAACAGTATAAAAAGGAAATCATAAGCACTAAAAGAAATACCTTTAATGATAGAATATCTAAGGCCAAATCAGATACCAAGGAGCTATTCTCCATCCTCCGCGAAATGGAATCACCCATACCCCCGACTGATAATATTCCTAAAAATAAGCTCTGGTGCACTAATATACAAAATGCCCTGGCGGGCAAAATTAGCTTGCTCCAAACCAAAATTGCCAACAAAAAAACTTCCCTGCTCCTGCCAACGGAGCCTACACCTCAGCCACAGCTCCTCCCACACCAGCCTAACACCCCTCACCCATTCAGCTTCAGACAAATATCTAAATTGGAGACAGAAAAAATCATACTATCTCTAAAGCCCTCCAACTGCAAAGGTGACAATTGCCCCGCCAAAATTATAAAAGATGCAGCTAGAGACCTAGCCCCCTTCATCTCTAAACTTATCAATGCATGCTTTAAGTCTAACCTAGTGCCCAATAACCTCAAGCAATCTTGGGTGCTTCCCTTGCTAAAAAAACAAACACTTGACCACGCAATACCGACAAATTACAGACCTATCACCACTGTCCCATTCCTGCTTAAAATTATTGACAGAGTAGCGTACCTGCAAATTCAGGACTACTTAGAAACTAACAATCTACTAGGCTCACGGCAATCCGGCTTCCGTCCCCTTCATGGTACTGAAACAGCCCTGATTGACCTCAAGACCCAAATTGACGAGTTGAAGGACAATGGCAAATCAGCTATGCTACTCCTCCTTGACCTATCCGCGGCCTTCGACTTGGTAGATCACGCAGTCTTATGCAATCACCTCAGCTCCGCCGCTCACTTTTCAAGTGATGCCATAACCTGGGTACAATCCTTCCTTGCAAACCGGACAATGAGAGTCTTCTCCCCCTTAGCAGCCGCTGATCCCACACAAGTTTCATGCGGTGTCCCTCAAGGATCATGTGTATCTCCGACGATGTATAACATCTTTACTAAGCCCTTGTTTGACAAGTTGGACAGATTGGGTATCATCTAAACTAATTACGCAGATGACACTCAAATCCTTATCCCCCTTTCAGGCACCTTCTTGGAAGACACGGCCTTAGTAAATAAGATATATCTCCTCATTCAGGCATGGATGGCATCTCACGGCCTCTGCTTGAATGACGACAAAACTGAGTTACTGATCCTCGGCTCAGAGCTGGCCATCAAAAAACTTGACCCAAATTATGCCTCATTCAACATCGACAATAATGTCATCAAAGTGATGCCTGCAGTAAAAACCTTCGGGGTCTATCTCGACTCAGCGCTCACCTTCAAGAAACAAACTAACTCACTAGCATCTTCCACTGCATATACTTGTAAATTGATCCGAGCATGCAGACCATTTCTAACTGAGACTAGTTGCATTACATAAACTAATGCACTCATCATATCCAAGTTGGATTACTGTAATGCCCTATATGCAGGATCTAACAAGTATATCCTTGATAAACTCCAAACTCTCCAAAACAACGCTATTAGAGTAGCTTTAAATATTCCTAATAGAGCACATATCTCCACCTCTGAGAAAAATATCCACTGGCTAAAAATCAAAGACAGGATTACCCTCAAAAAACTCTCCCTTACCTCCAAATGTCTTAACAATATAGCTCCCCCTTACCTGGTAAACAGAGTCAACAAGAGATCCTCTAACTGCCCTACTAGAATGACTAACGCCTATACGTTAGTGGTGCCTAGATATAAAAAGAGTACAGCTGGCGACTCCAGTTTTCCGGTCATAGCTGCGCAAACTTGGAACAAACTCCCTCTGGATCTTAGAATGGACCAACCTTACCATAGCTTCAGGCGGGAAGTCCTCACCTGGATACGTTCCAACGACACTTAGCTTACCGTTCCATTGCCACCTGCTCTAGAGACCCAGATGCCTGTAACTATATGATCTGATATCTGATTAACCAACCTGAACTGTTGTTTTTGCATTTTATTGTACATGCAACTTTGTTAGTAATATAAACTGTATAACTGTATTTTTCCTGTAACCAAGATCTCAAGTATATTTGTACTGTCTGCGCCCAGCTACCCCTTCGGGTTTGGTTTTGCGCTATACCAAATAAATAAACAAACAAACAAAAAAACAAACAAACAAACATATACAGCTACAATGAATGTCGCATTCCTCGCAGCAGTGATCGTGGGACACCGCAGGAGGAGAAGAATAGCCAGGCCCCGGACCAGCCTTTTTGGGATGCCTGATGACCAGGTCTATGGCAGGTATAGGTTTCCACCTCATATCATCCTAGACCTGGTCACTGAGTGGGAGGATGAACTCACATCACCCACCCTGTGCTCCCAAGCATTGAGCCCCTTGGAGAAGGTGCTCAATGTACTGCATTTTTTGGCCACTGGGTCATTTCAGCAGACAACTGCCATAGTGGGGGGTGTCTCACAGCCCACGCAGTCACGTTGCCTACACTAGGTGTTGGCAATCATCACTGCGCGCCCCTCCGTCCGTAGGCACATATACATGCCCAGAACACCTGCAGAAAGACAGGCCATGGTCCTGGTCTACAGGGTGGCACACTTCACCAAAGTGCTCGGTGCCATAGATTGCACCCATGTGGCCCTACGTCCGCCTAGGGCCACTGAAAACATCTACCACAACCACAAGCACTGGCATTCCATGAACGTGCAGGTTGTATGTGATGCCAAGGGAATCATCACCTCTGTCTATGCAAACTATCCAGGGTCCACCCATGACAGTTTCATATACAGAATGTCCGCCCTGAGCCAGGCCCTGGAAGCTAGGAAGCATGGCAACACATGTCTCATAGGCGAGTACAAATGCCTGTGCACATGCATGCATGTCACACACAGACAAATACACAGGCCCAACTAATGACAACCATTATCACCTTACCAGGGGACAGTGCCTACCCTCTGAGCACCTACATGATGACGCCAATACGGAACCCCACCACACCACCCCAGGTAAGATACAACACAGCCCATATTGCAACCAGGGCCATAGTGGAGCGCACATTCGGAGTGCTCAAGTCACGCTTCCGCTCCCTCGGCCGCTCTGGCGGACAGCTACTATATGCAACCCCAGTAGTGTGCAGGTTCATTGTGGCAGCATATGTCCTGCACAACGTTGCAACACAGCGGGGCATACCGGTGGACAAGGTGGTGCCCCCACATCCCCAACCACATGCACGGCCCCTTGCGCATGGGAGGGGAAAGGGCATGTGGCGAGGCAGCCCGTACCCAGCTTGTGGCCACATTTTTCACCGAAACTCCAACCCCTGCGGAGTGCACACAGGCCTGGCACATACCAGGTGACAATCGATGATGAGAAAGGGACAGTTAACTGTCACAACCTTACCACCCTGAGAATGTGTCCATGGAAGTGCCACATTGTGTGCATCCCTAGCTACTTAAACACAACCAATCCCATGTGACCAAAAGGAACACATGCAAGGTGCATATCCCACCCACCCCCCCGCAAAACAGGGCATGAAAGTACTGGTATGCCACCCAAACCCACCCAACCCCCATGAACCCCGTCTGCCACACCACACCATGGCATGCAATGGCAAAACATCAAACCATATGCACAACACATGACACAATAGTCATGAAGTGCCATGTGAGAAATGTAAATAGGTACCAGACAATTACACCTGACATGGAATCTGAAGAAATGACTGACCAAAACCTCACACCCTGAAAACTGTGGCACAAATGCATGTCACCAGTGGTGCAAGCAACAATAGTCAGAATACCTGTTGCCATGCACATTGGACAATAGCAAATTGGCATTAAAAACACTGTGTGCTGCGTGCGTGTCCCCTGCAACACACCGCTCACCGGACAGCACAGTGAGTGTGCATTGAGTTGGGGAAACCCCTTGAGCATCATGAAAAATAAGTACAATCAACAAAATAGTAGCCTGTGATGCATGTACACGATCAATTAATCGGAAGTGAACATGGATTGTAGGGACACAGCATGCCTGAGAAGGCAATCTGGGTGCACGTGTGTGCATGGTGTCCCCTAAGTGTATGTGTCAGTAGGGACATGCATCAAATACATGCATGTGAAATGAAGTGAGCCTCAGTGTCCTGTACACAGCACATGTGAACATTGCACTCAATGACCCCCGTGTGTGTTAAACCACAACAATCCACTGATACCTCAAAATCAAACCCAACATAGCCATTGACCAGCAGAACATATCATGTACAGAGTACCCCACATCGACAATACCAGACAGTGAGCAATCACTGATTCATTGAAAATCCTTATAGGACCTACACACAAAGTGCATCAAAGTGCCTCAAGGAGGGAGGGAACAAGGGAGAATAACAGTACCTTCCTACAAGTCCTTCAAACAGTCCAGAATGTGAAAATGAATAATCAAATCAAAGTACATAGTACAAGTGCTTGTAACAATAAGGGAGAGTCTAGGGAGGGGATGTGGGAAAACAAAACTAGCATCAACATTGTTATGCCTGATGGCAATAGTTGCAGTGCAGGAGTCACATAAGGAGGGGGGTGAGGGAAGAGGATGGAAGAGGTGAGGAGAGTAACAAAACAAGTGACAAACTATGCAAGGTCGATGAATAATCAAGATAGTGCTGGGGAGGGGGAGAAGAAACACAGAAGGGAAAGGGGGAACAGACGACCTGTAATCAGTGGTGGTGGGACTGATGATAAAAGTAAGTGCCAAAATAAAACTCAAAAAGGTGAAGGTGGGGGGTGGATGGACGGAGGCAGAGGGGGAAGTGTCTGCAAAGAACATGCGGCTACGTATCACCATGCCTGATGGCAATTGGGGTAGTGCCGGAAAAAGACAGACAGCGGACAACGAGGAGGGGAAAGGGTGGTGGAGAGGGAGAGGGAGAGAGAAGGGAGGAGGGGGCCAAGGTGTAAAGGCAGAAAGGGGAAGAGGGGGAAATAAAATACACACAGGGGGCAGAGGGAAATAAGACGGTGCAGAAGGGGAGGGGGTGTGATGGTGAAGGGGGAGAGACAGAGGGAGACTGGCAGAGGGCAGGTGGAGACTGGCAGGGGGCAAGGGAGACAGGGGGAGACTGGCAGGGGGCAGGTGGAGACAGGCGGGGGGCAGAGGAGACAGGGGGAGACTGGCAGGAGGCAGGTAGAGACAGGCAGGCGGCAGGGGAGACAGTGGGACAATCTAGGGACCCAGAAGGGTGGTGCACAGGGGTGGACAGGGGTAGACAGGGCCTCCATTGTGGACTTTTGGTACTGGTGGCAGGCTCCAGCCTCCTGGTTGGCCAGATTGTCACAAGGGCCAAGTGCAACCAATGGGAGGGGGGAGTAGGTCCAGGCCACAAACGTGACAGTCAAGTCAAAAGCAATGTGGCCATATTTCAAATGGCACAACAAAACACCAGGCAAGGCTGCAGGATGGCCAAAGCAGGGCAAGCAAGGAATTGGGGCATATCAAAATCACTATAGGCTAAGTGTCCCAATGCAACATTGTCAGCACACTGACCCCTCCCACCATCAGTGTGTGTTACACAGCCAAAGGGTGCATGGTACCGCCTACAGCAGGAAGTGCATGAATATAGACAGTCAATTCATAAAAGAATCATAATCAACATGATGAAATGCACAGTCAACAGAATGCTCACCAAAATGAAGTGCAGACATGTATTGGAGAAGCCATTTGGAATACCCACTAGGGTGTGCACACAAGTAGTTCTGCAGGCTGGCCACAGATATGACAGAAGCCCAATGCCCCTGTGTGAGATGCTGTCACACCGAGCCATCCTTGCGAGCCCATGGAAAGGGGAAGCAGGAGGATAATATGTGTCAGTACCCCAAGCAAAACACATACACGAGACACGCCTGAATGGGCCCTGCTGGAACTCACAGTGGATGCCTTCAAATGCCACAAAGCACCACACTGTCACATGAATGCACAATAGACAAAAAAAAATATCATTATTATTTGCAGGTAAAAGAAAATATATCAAATATGGCCACATATGACCCAAGGGGTCAGGGGGGCACCCAGGAGGGGGCAGGTACAGGGTGCACCTCAACATCCATATGTGTAGATGTTGAGATAAAAAAATAAAAAACCTCACTGGGCTCAGCGCCTGCACGGCCCGACCTATGTGGGAGATAGGTTGTCGTTGTCACCCTCTGGATGGAAATCAGAAGGTGGACGCAGCACAGTTGCCTCATCATGCCTATCTGCGCCTTGCCCCTCAGTAGCAGCAAGCATGTGGGTCTGGTAAGCCAGGTCATGCATGGCAATGACACGTAGGTCAGCATGCATGACCTCATGTATCACATGTGCTTCCTCCTGCAAGGACTCATGTGTAAGACGGAGTTCTGCCTGCATGGCCTCACACGACAAACGGTGCAACTACCGGCTTGCATGGAGTTCAGCTGAGATGGTTCTTTCAAGCTGCACCATCCTGTGTTCTGCCTGCCTACACTCGTTCCTCCAGAGCGCACCCAGAGTAGATTGGTGGGATTGGTGTTCCACCCTCAGGGCCTCACGGTGTGCCTCTGCTTGAGCATCAAGTGCTTTACGCAGTGCCACCATTTCAGCCCAGCGTGCCCTGTCAGACGCCGCCATGCCCAGCCTGAGTGAGTGGCATGAGGACCGCGTAGCCTGCTGCTGGAGCTGCACTTGCCTTTCAGGGGGGAGGATGGAACGGGCCACACTTTCCATACCTTGAGCCATCATCTCAACTGCTCCCCCCTGTTGCAGTGCTATGGCATACATGGCATGCTCCCACTCAGTTGACCCCGGTGGCGCATGGCCACCGCGTTGCTGGACACTACACCTGCCGGACCCAAGGAGCCGTGGTAATTGCTGGGTTGGTGCCACCTGCAGCTGCAGGACTGCATCCCTCCATCGACCATATGCACCAGGAGCATGGCCAACTGGTATGGAGTGTGACCCTGTACCTGTAACCACCATAGGCGGACATTCCAACCCGCCTGGCCCCCTACTGCAGGTGTCACAGACAGAAGATCATCCAACACAGGATCACTTACCGGCAACGACACGTCATGTTGCAGATCCGGCTCCATATAGTGGTTAGAGGATACATCAGAGCCCGACTCAGAGTCAGCTCTGGACACGATGGCCTGGAGCACCAGTGGGTTCTCGTGGGCTGCCACCCCACGACCTCCACTGGTGCCTAGTTGTTGATGTAAACTGACCACCGTGTCTGGGATGACATCTTCACCCTCTGCCTTCAGTGCGTCATCACCTGCAACATAAACAAAAGAAACATGAACACGCATGTCAGTAGCACATACGACACACATACAGATCACAACATTGACAGCCAACACATGAAGTAGCCATGTCACACGCAACTCAAACCCCAACATGCATCCAGTGGCATTGCAATGCAAGGGTATCCCAAAAGCAGAAAAGGATGTGTGCAAAATGTGAAGCCAACACATGTATTGCATGTTGCACATCACCTGCATCACACACAACCTCTAGCAGGCACATATCCAAAGCAGAAATGAGAGATGGCAGCAAAGAGATGGCACATAGCATAAGCATGGGGGAACACACAAATAGCCACAGCTGGTAATCAAACGAAACACATCATGACACATGTAACATGCATGTTCACATGCAGCACTCAACTACCATCGACTATGCAGAGTACATGTGTCACAGGAGGCACCTACGCTAGTGCGTTTCTATACAGTGAAAGAAGGGACATGGGTACATACATGGCAGGTCACTATCAAACAGCAGCATTGTGTTGGCATGTTGAAGGGCTGAACTTGGCACAGGAGTGGGTGTGTGCAGTGCAGTGCATGTGTAGCCCCTCAACTTCCAACATCAACATGTACGTAGTGATGTCAATCTCCAAACATGATGGCAGTGTAAGGGCAATTGCAGCCATGATGTGCAAATGGCATGCACTATGTCGCATGGATACCGTGAAACCCCCACCCTCTGGGGATTAGCAGGGAGGCACTGCATGGCAATGAAAGGTTCACCACACAACTGTGCATTGGCAGACAGTGTTGCCATGCGTCTATTGCATCTCGTAAGTCAAATGGCACTACAACCGATGAGAAGTGGACATGATGCAGGACAGATGAGGGATGTTCAGTAGTACACCCATGCATGCAGAAGACACAACACCAGTTTAACATAGGCAGGGGGCCTGTAACAGGGGGAGCCATGTGCACGTCACAGATGTGGAAACCCTGAAGTCGTGCGTGATGACACACAGACCCACAGTGAGCATGAAATGGCTGTCGAAATAACATGACACTTGGATCATCCTGGAGACGTGCTACAATGAGCAGGCTGTCAAAGACACCTAGGGGCATAAATGGAATGCACATGGAGCATGATTGTGCACACATGTGCATGGGGAGCGACTGCCATCAGCACAGTCAGAGTGAGACACACTGCACCAAGGACAAAGGATGTATATGACATGATATGACATCTCATCGAGATTGCCCTCGTACACAAGTGGCTCAGAGTGCAACCAAGCAAAGGGAGGGGAACAAGGGAGAAAAGAAAATGTAAAACAACAATCTTACTGGGCACAGTGACATTGAGAACACGCAAGTGCCTGGAGAAGGGAAAAAGGGGTAAAGTCCCTGTAGGGGCGAGAAAGGGAAAGTGCCGAACAGAGGAGAATAAACAATGAAAATGAAGTCTTATGATAGAATAGGAATTGAAAATGTGGTAGTGCAGCCAGCAAGTGGCAAGTGCAAGATCATTTGGATAGGGCAAATCTGATAAGTGCAGAAGAAGAGTGGGGGACTTTATGGGCACACGTACAGGACCCATTGCAATGGTATGCCTGGAGGCAGTGCAGCAGGGAGGCAGGGTGATCAGGAGCAGGGAGGCAGGGTGATCAGGTCCCTGGGCTCAAAGGACAGAGAGTGTCCAGGTGCACAGTGCCAAGAGAGAAAACAGTTCAGCTGGGGAGAATAGGGGCTAATGCAGGAGCAAATAGGAAGGTCTTGAGGTGCTTCCGGAAGCAGAGATGTTTATCCTCAAGTTTCAACGTGGCAGGTAGGCTGTTCTAAAGGGAGATCCCAGCCGTAGACACAGATCTGTCCCCAGATTTTTTCTTTGATAAACGACTGACCCGGAGGAAGTGTGAGGTAAAGGAGCAAAGGACTCGAGTGCGGAGGTATTGGCAGAGGGATAGTTGATGGTAATTTTGACCCAGGCCCCAGGAACCCTTGTGCACAATGCAGAGGGTCTAAATTTTAATCCTTGCATCCACTGGTAGCCAATGAAGGGATTTCAGAGCTGGAGAGATAGGATCCCAGGGTCTTGAGGCCAATGACAAGTCTTGCAGTCCTGTACTAGATTAGTGGTAGAGGGCAGAGTGGGGAGGCAGGTAGAATCTTGAAAGAGGCTTTCACAGTAGTCCAACCTTGAGACAACCAGAGCTTGAGAGACAGTGAGCTTGTAGGTGAACGAGAGGAAATGCACAGTACCCCTGAGGAGTTTAAGTAAGAACTTAATATATCTCAAGAGACGTCTGAAATGTGTGCAGGGAAGGAATGTGTGGAGTCAAAGGTGACCCCAAGGTTGTTGGCCTTGCAGGTGGGGGTAGGAGGAGGTCCAAGGGAGGCCGGCCAGAGAGTGAGGGGAAAGGATGGTGAAGGTGTACCGATGAGGAGGATGCCAGTCTTGCTGGCATTTAGACAGAGATTGTTGGCAGTACACCAATTTCAAATGGCAATTAGGCTATCAGAAATGAGGTAGGGAGAAGAGGTGGCCGAGGGCAGCCTGAAAATGAGTTGAGTGTCATCAGCATAGCACAGGAAGTTGTAGCAGAAAATGAAAATGCAGTAGGCGAGAGCTGCCAGGTGCTGTTTGGAAAGCCATGCCGAGAGTTAGGACCCCTGGTGAACACCACAGGTAGAGAGGGACATTCATGAAAGGAAGGACCCAAGTTGTAGCTGGGAGGGTCACACACGCCAAACACACATGTCATTGAGTAACACGCATCAATACTCACCGGACGATGCATCATCATCCATCCTCTCTCCCACTCCATGGATTTGTTCTTCCTAGATGAACTCTGCAGTGATCTCCTCATGCGAAGTGAGTTCATCCTCCGCTGGTGCTGGCCCACCACCAGTCACCTGAGAAATGGAATAATTGGAGGCACACTATTGTTTTGCACAGCGTCGGAGTTCATTCCAACGCTTGTAGCAGTCCGGAGCCGTGCGCACCGGGAATCCCAGGGCTGTCACACCATCCGAAACATGCTGCCAGTGGACCCAATGCTGGGGAGGCGTTGTATGGCACTGTGGGCCCATAAGCATATCGCGTTTGTGTGCTGACACGTAGTCCACAAGGAAGTCCAGTTCCTGCTTGCCAAAAGGCTTCTTCCTCGACGTGCCGGATGCTGGAGCCGTGTCTGGGGTCTCAGCCTCTTGCGCAGGAGCAGGCTTCCTCCTTTTGGGCAGTAGAACTGACCCTGATTGGTCAATGTGGCCCTGATCAGTGGAGGCAGTGGCGCTGGTGGACTAAACCAAGGGAGTGTGTGTTGGAATGAGGACAGAAGTTCTGGCTTGTGTCTGACTCACTGCCGGGGTGCTGTTGGCTGCATCTGCCCATGCAGTTACCACCACCCGGCTGCTTGGGGCAGCAGATGTCATAACTGCACCAGATATGTGTGCCCCGGTCACAGCTACACTGGAAACACGACCTGCACCTCCTGACAAGATGGAATTCATCCAGGGAGTCCACATCACACAATGCAACATGCACTGCCCGAGCCCGGGTGGTGGTCCCCACAGCTGCACCTGCAGTTACTACCACCGGTGTGCCCATGACAGCAGATGAAAGTAGCTGTTGGGTCATATGGGCGCCAGGTTGTGATGCAACAGCTGCATCTCCAGGAGCCACAGGGGTGGTGCCATGTCTGCACCAGCACGTGGCTGGGCATCCTGCCCCAGCGGGGCACCCCTGCCTCTTCCCCCTCTGTAGCCACCCTGGCCACCCTGGACTCTCTCTCACCCCTGGTCTCGGCACCCACATGCCCGACCACGCCCAGCACTGGGAGGACGCCCAGCTTTGCCGCCTTTACCCTTTGGTGGCCTCCCAACCATGGCACAGATGGTAAATAGCCGATGGGAGGTGCACTCAACAATTGTCCTGGGCAATTGGGTTGAAGGGGGCAGGGTACTGGATGGAATAGGTATCCCTGTGCTCCTGCAAGGCTGTCTGTGACCCCTGGGGAAAAATGACAGGTCACGCAATGTTCAGGCCCCCACCAAACAAATTGAAATAATTAATAACAATGAAAAATAAAATAAATAAACGACAAAAAAAGGAACAAAAAATAGTTACGTTTCAAAAGAAAAATGTGCACGTGACCCCGGTAGCCCACATGTGTGGATTTAACCTCCAGCAGTACGGTGTGGCAACCAGGGACACAAAAAACACATATGTGTGGAACACGCGGGCTACTACGACCTCGAAAACGGTACGCGCTGCACAGGGGGAACCACAGTGGGAAAAATAGTGTGCACGACTCACCGCCTGCCTTGCGTGGAAAAGAAAAAGAAAAACACACGCGCTTGTGCGCGTAGGCAACAACCCACCAAAAGAAGAGGTACGAACTTCAAACGCTGTGAAGTGATGCGTGTGAATCCAGAAGAGTAAACAGACGCATCGGTCTCCACGAACAGCACGTACAGTGGACTGCTTCCCCGCTGGACTTTTAACCTGTGCTGAAGGCAACGCCCACGCGCGTAACATCACTGGCGCGCTTACGCGCTAAGGCCCTTGCCTCGAATCACACGCGGACATGCTGATTTTGCACGTGTGGATTCACTATGCACCCGTACCGAGGGAAACGCCCGTGCACATCACGTCACTTACGCGCTTACATGCTAAGTCCCTTTCCTCGAATTAAACGCTGACGTGCTGTTTTTTCACATTCCAATTCACTCTGCATCAAGCTGCACACGCGACAACACACGGAAGACCATGCTCCTGCACAGAAGGCCATTTTCCTGCCCCCCCAGAGCCCTGGGGAGCCTCCTACGAGCCATCTGCTGCTGCCTGCCTGCCTGCCTACCTGCTGCCAACAGTGCCCTGCCATTTGATGCCAGCACATCAGCCATCTGCAGGGGTCCAGTTGCTGTGACAACCCCTGCTAGAACAGAAGACTCCCGACTGGTGTTCCATCGCTCCACAGCCCAGCCCCAGGACTCAGTTGCCCAACCACACCTGCCTCGGGGGTTGCCATGTCCGACGCAACACCATCCGGCACCAGTGGCAAACCCCCAGCAGAGAGGCAGAGGGCTGCCAGCTTCACTGCCAATGAAGTTGGCATCCTGGTGGAGCAAGCCCTGGTGCATTATGATGCCCTCTTCTCACCATTGCGCGCTGACAAGGAAGGACGGAAGAGGATCTGGACGGACATAGTGGGTGCCATCAACGCAGAGGGGGCGGCACCCCGCAACATCAAACACGTCCAGAAGCGCTGGGAGAACTACAAGTCTAGGACCCTCAAGAAGGCCCGGGGCCTCTTGGACGCAGCAGATGCAGTGGGACCACCTTACCACCAAGCTGATGAGGGTCCTGGAATGCATTCACCACCAGATCCTCAGGATGCAGGCCCGTGTGGAGTCAAGCGGTAAGTGCCCATGCATTCCCGTTTAAACAGTGCATGTTGCAGTGTGGTGGCAGTTAGTTACTTGGCTGTATGTGTGACATGGGTCATGTATGGATGTGTGTGTACAGGGACATGATGGTGCTGCATGTGAGTCCAGTTAGGCGTGACCCACATGGATGGTGTATGTGTTACAATGCATCATGTGGAGCAGCATGCAGAATGCACATATGTATGCATACCTGTGTCTGTACTTGGACATGTTTGAGGTGTGAGAGATGGGTGCTGCTGTCATGGACATACATGGTGTACATGTCCGTGTGTCTGAGTAGTGTGTGAGTGACTGGTAAACTCCATGGATGTATGACACATGTCTGTGACGATGTTTTGATTCACTGATACAGCCTAGTCATCCTTGTATCCACTGTGTCTGGGGGTATACAGGGCGATATGCATGACCCTCCGGTGTGCATGTGATCAGCATGTCCCATGATGCATGTGAGTTTCAGCCCACCATTGGATGTTTCTACGGAGCCTTGGACATGTATGCAAATGTTTGTTGCTTGTGCCATGCCTGTTACTGCATGTGTGTTGCCTGCGCTGACCCATGTGTTGTGGAGGGACATGATGGAAGTGACGTTTGACAGTTCCACTTAAGTGCTATTGCTTTGGGGACTATTGTACAGTACCCTGATGCTTGTGATCAATGTCTTCCTTTACACAGCGGCGAGTGAAGAAGAGGGCGGAGACGGCGCTGTGGAGGAAAGCAGCAGGGATGCCTCCACCGGCCAGCCACGCAAGGCCCAGTCACCCTCCCAGGTAATTCTATCATCCGGGAGCGAGGGGACTGGTGCCGCATCGACCACCACGGCTGCAGCGGAAGGGGCAGGTGAGCCCCCACAGGGGCTGGCGACGGCAGAAGACGGTGCAGAGCCATCCAGGTTGGTGGTGTGTATGGAGGAGGAGGAGGCCGCTTCAGAGCCGCACATGGGTCGGGTGGGGGTGGTTCCACTGGTGCAAGTGGTGCAGTCCAGGGGCAGGAGGTAGCACAGGTAGCACAGGTAACCACGCAGGGGCCTGTTCATGTCACTGTCCCTGACACTGTGACTGCATCACCATGCACCAGCAGGGATGCCCTGTCCCAGGCCCGTCTGCAAGTAGGGGGGAGGTCCACATCATCTGGCACTCCTCTACCTGTGGACGTGGGGACCCGTGACAGGATTGAGTCCATCCTGATTGGTGCCGCGTTACGCAAACGTGACATTCGTGATGACGTGCGTGCTTCCTGGAGCAACCATGCATGTCATCATGAACAGATGTGTGCCAACGTGGCCCAGCTGGGAGGGCTTTTGGTCGGGGGTTTCCTCCATGTGTCGCTCTGTCTTGTGGCCCTCTCCTCCTCTGTGCACACTATACGCCAGTCGTTCTCCATGCCGTCTTCCAGCCCAGATGCCACCAGGGCCCCCTGTGGACCTGCCCCAACCAACAAAGCCAGGCTGGTGGAGATCCCATCCCTGCCACAGTCGGGAGTCGGAGCTCCAGCACAGGTGGTCACCCCAGCAACTGGACCCCTGGCAACGGATGATGTGCAGGCACATACAAGCAGGGTACCTGCACGACAGCCCGGGTGTTGCCATCTACCCGGAGGCAGTCGTGGTAGTGGCGGCAAGCAGCAGAAAGACGCGGAGCGGCGGCGGGCGGAGAGGGCACTGCTCACAATGGTCAGGGCGGAGAACTCTATACACCGGGCTTTGAGGCGGGCTGAGTGCCTCGAGCCAACTTGCAGGGAGTTGGAGGAGTCCATGGCTGCATCCCTGCGAGACCTCAAGGCCAGTGAACAGGCCCGCCTCCGGAACATCGACATGGAGTTCAATTATGCCCTGGCCCGGGACATCAATAAGTGAGCCGTCGGACTAGCCCACCGCCTTTGTATATAGTTATTTAGGTTTAGGTTTCATTTGGTTTTTATTATGATTTGGAGTACACAGACTTTGCTCCACTTTTTGTATATAGTTGTATTTTAGATAGGGTTTTAGGTAGGTTTCCTTTTGTTTTGGGATAATGGACCCTTTCAGACTTTCATTTACAATTTTTCCGGACATGTACATACTTTCTTTTTCAGATGTTCACATGGATTAATGTTTTTTTATGCTTTTCAACTTATGATTTTTTTTCTATGGACTTTGGGTATGGACCACTTATATTTTTTCATGTTTTGGATTTGTTTTTTTTTGGATTTGACTTTCTCTTTCTTATTGCAATGATTATTTCTTCATTTGCATGTGTGGTTTTCATTGTGTCATTTGTTTTACTTTTTAATACATTTCATAATTCAACATTATTGGTGTGGTGTACTGTTATTTATTTTGTGCATGTCTCCATGAGCATTGGCTAAGTAATGTGTTGCCACTGTGTGGCTCTGTTGGACATTTGTTGATGTGCATGCTGGTTCTTTTCAGACTATCATGGAATGGGTAATTTACTAGGGAGTGGGTGCAGTGGATCGTTGGGTGTTTGTACTGGGGGGAGGGTGGTTGGGATTTGGGTTGGCATAAGGGCCATGGGTCTGTATAGTTACGACGTGGTGTTTGGGGGGACATGAGTCAGGGCCTGCTGGCAGGTGCCCGTCGATTGAGGGGGACATGAGTCGGGGCCTGCTGGCAGGTTCCTGTCAATTGTGGGGTGGGGTACATGAGTCAGGGCCTGCTGGCAGGTGCCTGTCAATGGGGGTGGGGGACATGAGTTGGGGCCTGCTGGCAGGTGCCTGTCCATTGGGGGGACATGAGTCGGGGCCTGCTGTCAGGTGCCTGTCAATTGGGGGGGAGATGAGTCAGGGCCTGTTGGCAGGTGCCCATCAAAGGGTGGGTGGTGGGGGGACATGAGCCGGGGCCTGCTGGAAGGTGCCCGTCAATGGGGGTGGGGTGGGTGGATATGAGTTGGGGCCTGCTGGCAGGTGCCCGTGAATGAGGGGGGCATGAGTCAGAGCTCCCAAGTGCATGGGGAGGGTGGATGGGCTGCCTGTGGGGCATGGTCAGGGTGAATGGGCTGCCTGCGGGGCATGGGGAGGGGTGATGGGCTGCCTGTGGGGCATGGTCAGGGTGGATGGGCTGCCTAAAGGGCATGGTCAGGCGTGATGGGCTGCCTGCGGGGAATGGTCAGGGTGGATGGGCTGCCTGCGGGGCATGCTCAGGGTGGATGGGCTGCCTGCGGGGCTTGAGGAGGGGTGATGGGCTGCCTGCGGGGCACGGTCAGGGGTGATGGGCTGCCTGCGGGGCATGGTCAGGGTGGATGGGCTGCCTGCGGGGCATGAGGAGGGGTGATGGGCTGCCTGCGGGGCATGGTCAGGGTGGATGGGCTGCCTGTGGGGCATGGGGAGGGGTGATGGGCTGCTTGCGGGCATGGGGAGTGGTGATGGACTGCCTGCGGGTAATGGGGATGGGTGATGGGCTGCCTGCGGGACATGAACAGGGGGGATGGGCTGCCTGCGGGGCATGGTCAGGGTGGATGGGCTGCCTGCAGGGCCTGGGGAGGTGTGATGGGCTGCCTGCGGGGCATGGTCAAGGGTGATGGGCTGCCTGCGGGGCATGGTCAGGGTGGATGGGCTGCCTGCAGGGCATGGTCAGGGTGGATGGGCTGCCTGCGGGGCATGGGGAGGGGTGTATGGTGGACCCCTGTGGCGTCGTCTGGCTGCAGGGGGTGCATGTGGCTCCTGAACACACTGCAGCATGAATCTGGGGGTACGGGAGTGAGAATTACACACGAGTTCACTGGCGCGAGCGAAGTACGCATATTCCAAGGGGTGCGCCGGGAGTTTTACACCGAATTGGGTTGTCGCGTGAAGGCTGAGTGGCATTTTAGCGTGTTTTTGTGGTTGGGGAGCTGTATGCTGGTCCACTGGCCTTTTCGCCATGTAGGATTTTTGCAATGTCTTTGGTGCACGGGGTGGGGCTGGGGAGTAACTGGTGCTGCTGCAGGGTCGCTGTGCCACGCTGCACCACTGCTGGTTATGGATGTTTAAATCCATGAATATGCGGTGCGTCAAAATGGGTTTTGGCGCACGCGGCTGGCGCAAGCTGAAGCACGCTCCCTCTCTGCGCCAGCAGCATGCGTTACTTCTGCGTGGGAATCTATGAATTACCCCCTTCATATTTCCGCCTCCCCTTCTCATCCTTACTAATGGCACTCGATTCACGCTCATCTTTCCTTTTATGTGTTCCTTCCTTATCTTGGGACACTCATTTAGGATTTGTATATCCTGCAGCTGGTTTTAGTAATGGGTATATATCGTATATGGAGGGGGTGGTGCACTACCCTGCTCCTCATCCTCTTTCCTCTTCCCCGTCTCTTTTTCTTTGTACAACTTCCAAAGTCCTAAAATGTCCTGCTACTTTTTAAGCTTTGCACCTTTGTAGGTAGCCGACAAATATGAATACATATTGTTGATGATATTTTTATCGAATGTTCCATCTGCAGGCCTTTCTTTATAGCATTTCCCCCCTGTGCCATGTACCCACTTTGTTATTTTGTCACGATATCGAGGCAGTTTCCTACACATGTGATTAAGTGGTGCATCCATCCAGTAGAACGTCACTATCCCACGTTAATCCTTATTGCCGCAATACTCTTCCCTCCTTTTTTCCTCTTTTATCTTTATAATTGAAACCTTTAAACTCTCAAAACATATTTGATCAATCTCACTCACTCACTTTTATACTTGCGACTTACTCGTTCACCCTATTTTCATTCACTCTGGCCCTCTCCACATGCCCCGCCCTTTCACACTGCGCACTCCACACTTACATACACTGGCCTTCTCCACAGGGACGTCTTGTCAGGTTGTATTGGTATGCAAATGGCCTTCTCCCCAGACCCACCACCTTAACAACA
This sequence comes from Ambystoma mexicanum, assembly GCF_040938575.1. Taxonomy (NCBI): domain Eukaryota; kingdom Metazoa; phylum Chordata; class Amphibia; order Caudata; family Ambystomatidae; genus Ambystoma; species Ambystoma mexicanum. The sequence continues at coordinate 186,028,921 of NC_090938.1, read as the reverse complement.
ATGCCCTACATTAGTACGTTAAAAGACCAGTAAATCCTCCCTTCAATCGACTGCATCTTTAACTCGAGCTACGCAGCTCCGCAAATATTTACACGTTATTTCGGCTCTGGCCTTCTGTCATTTCCATTGCCACGTTTAACAAATACTACAACCACTTTCTACAACACTAAAAAATAAACTGCTAATACTCACAAAACACGTGCGCTTATGCCCTAAAAAAATTCTTCCCCCGGAATAAAAAAAAAAGACCAACTATACTACTAACTGCACTACGCGCAACTCTCGTCTAACAAGATCCACCACTTACTACGCAACCCTCTGCTCTAACGCAGATGTGCCACTGTCCACCTACTCCCCATCGGATCGGCAGAACTAAAATCTAAGACTACTATGGTCAATCGCACTCACCGCTCTCTGGGTGCATCGCTATACACCATAAAATAGTCCCTCCCACCCCTTGCGCTTTTAATGCACAAGTACACTCACGTATACTTTTAAGAGATTGTTCACTTCTCTCGACCGCGGAGTCTCCCTTTAAAGGTCTGTGCTTAATTCGGAGTGAAGGCAGCGCCGGACCAGGCGGACCTTTGAGAACTCAGTGTCCTCGGACCTCCTCGTTATTTGAGCTCTTAGTACTGACCAATGGACGCTGTCCTGCACTCCTCTTTGAGCACGACTGGAATCCCGACGCTCGGTCGGAAGGCTAAAATATCTCACTGAGGCATACAAAAATGTGCCGGGGAGTCGCCTCGGGACTCACCAATAAAAATGACAAAAGTGGTAAAAAAGGAGTGTACGCTGGCAAGAAGTAACTGAGGTTTATGCAGGGCCCAGATGTAGCTGGGACAGCTATATTCAAACAGATCGCAGAACAGAACTGTGTGAAAAGGCGCTGTCAAAGAAACACCCCCAAATATAAAACTTTTAGAACACTCAAGCTAATTAACATTAGTAACTTTGCAACATGAAAAAATCTCCCCAAACCAAGCTGATTGGTGCTCGCACATTATACCCTTATAGAAAAACATACATTATGTTCTGTAATTGGGTTCACAAACCTTCCCACACCGCCCTAAATTATGATATGTGACGTCACAATCCAACCCCCACTCACCACATTATAATGACAATTCATTGAAACATTTGAGATGACCAGCAGAACTTTATTAATATTAATCTGTCCCGGTCATCTCATTTAAGTACTCATGAGAAACACTCTCTACCATGGCACTGTTAGAGCATTGAACCACGGACATACTGCTTTACAAATGTTGCATATCAAAAAATCTTCTACCTTCTTCCTAGGCGAAACGTATTAAGGGACAATTTGAAACCACTGTGGTTCTCTCGACTCTATCTAATTGTGCTTTTCAAATCATTTTGAATTATAAAATGGTTATGCCCGCCTTGCCTGTCTGCGGGACCCATGGGTTTTAATCTGTGATCTCAAAAGATTAATAACTATTGTTTACTTCTTACCATACCAGTCTGGGATCGTAGGACCTGGGAAGTGTTACCAGCCACTGCGTCTCCATTGCATATTAATAAAAAGCTAACACACGTTTTCTGCAAAAGCACGCTGTAAGACCTATTTACCACGTTTCAGCCTACTCCCAAGTTTGGTTATACTTACCTGTGCCCTGCATTTCTTTTACAGGTGAGTTACTTTTATTTTGGGCTTGACTTGTATAATAATTAAAAGGAGCCCCCCTCCCCTTTTATAGTGCTACTCTCGCAATTGATAAGTGCACACCGTTTCACCACACAGAATTTGCATTTTTATGACAATATTGTGAACATTCACGTGTTTTGCCTGTAAGAAACAAAATCCCAAATTAGAGCGTGAGCGAATCCAGGATCACATGCTGTCATTCCTGAAACCATAAAACAGAGGAGGGGAATGGACAAGCCAAACTCATCAGGACTGGGCACCCTGAGTCCATACGCTAACATGCATTGTCAAAGCCAACAGGTTTGGCTTTTGTGAAGCCATGGAATAAGCATTTGCCAGGCACTGTCATTAGTACTACCTGGCCATAATTTGGGCAGCAGCTGGAAAATGGTGCTAGCACTTGGGCATATGATGGCAGTGCCTGACAAATACCTGCCTAATACCTATACACAAGCCACAACTGTTGGATTTGCCAAAACCTATTTTTTGTAGGGCTTCAGTGCAAGGAACAGATGTGAGGAAACAAACTGCTTATAAATAAATTGCCACTCCCATCAAGTCTTACACCACGCCCATCATGCAAGCCACGCCCCTAAATTAGCCCCCACCCCAGCTCTGGGTATGAGTGCCTCAGAGTTGACCACCTTGATGGTCTGCAGGGCCAGTTTAAGGCATAATCGAGCAGAGCCCCCGCACAGGGGCACACAAAATAAAGAGTGCATCGGGGCATGGCATACCGCATCACCCCTTAAGCCGGCCCTGCATGAGCACTTCGGTCCACTCTCTAAATGGATGCCAGTTTAACCTGACATTTAAAAAGCCTCTCTTTTGAAGATAAACAGAGAATAGCATGGCCGCCTGGGGCTCATGCCTCATTAGTGAAGGGAGGCGAAATGCAAAACGTGGCTGCATCGCCCTTTCCGTGTTGTGTTAGCGTTAATGTAGCACTCTTATATAAACCACCTGTACAAACAGCACACATGGTTGGCCAAACTTCAACTAGCCCAAAATAACGCTCTGAGTGATGCAACTGGCATCTCAAGAAGAGACCACATTTCAGAAGTCAGGAGGAAGGTCCACTGGCTGCCCGTCAAGTAACTTCTGCTGGGCCGCATTCCTGTAACCCTGAATCAAGCCTGCTTACGTCCTTCATAGCGCCTCAATGCCTTTGGGCTGTAGTGAGCTCTATAAATCCAAAAAAAATAAATAAATCATGGTATCTGCTTTGCAAGAGAAGTGGCGCAAGGCGAGATATCCAACATGCAAGAGACATTCTCAACGCTACAGCTCTCAAGTGGCATGGTCAATGCTGATGTCAAAAAGGTGTCGAATAAGTGCACTCTTCTCAATTGGATGACTTTGCAGCACTGGTATAATACCTAAACAGTGTTTGCCGCACAATGTCTTAAAGCACTACGAATAACCCACGTTACAATCCAAACTTCACATGACTCACTGTATTGGGTGGGCTTAAATGCCCATGCAATGATGTAACCTCTGATTTTAAGGCGACGCCCAGTTCATGGCAGGCGTTCACAGGCACTCCTGACGCCAGGGAGAGGGAGGGATTCGGGGGGGGTAGGTGGGTGGGGGGGCAAAGCAGGGGCCCTTCTCGTCCTGGCCTGGCTATTTTACAATGAAAACGCACATTAAAAGAGGGCAGGACTCAGGGACGGACTGGGCCAAAAAATTGTCTCGGGCAACAATGAAAAAGTGGCCCACCCATGTAAATGGCAATTCATTCCTTTTGTGACAATGTTTGAATCGTACTCAAGGGGGCTTTTTTTATAACATGTGATGCAAATTGTGCATTTTAAAGAATATTTATTCAGCAACACTGGACAAACCTATTAGCAGCAGAGTGAAGTAACTCATCAAACTGGCCCACATTGGCCAAAAAAGTGGCCCACTTTGATGAAAGAAACTGGTCCACAACAGCCTTTTGTGTTTTTGGTTCGGCCACAGGCTTATTGCCCTATAGGGCAGTCCGAGCCTGGCGGGACTTTCGTTCGCATGTGTGTTTGCATTCTGAATGAAGCTAGGGCGGGCAGAGAAGTGTCGCAATCTAAGCCATTGAAGTTTCAAAGCTCAGGCTGATATGCAAGGCCACACACAGCTCCCTGGACTGGCCTGTCCACAGCCTTTAAATTGCCCCTTTCTCTTATTACCATCAGACCCTTTATTTGTCACTGATGGGCTCACTACCTTAGCAAGGTGTTCACTTTAAAGGTTTGCCATGATGTCTGACATGTTAAAAAAAAAAGGGTTACTTCATATGGCTAGGCAAACGTTCTTTACATCTTGCACAACAGCCTGCTGGAGGTTTGTGACAAAAGTAACCTTTATCCAAGTAGTGGTCTAAAAAAAAAAGATCTTTTTTTCAGGCTTGAAATATTTTGTTTTGTGGGCCTTCTAGTTTTCCATTCAGGATGTGGAAAATAAAGCAACCACAATATGCTTTTGCTTTAACATGTGTCGCTAAGGCTCCATTTATTGAAATGTTGATATGATATGAGATATGTGTATTTTTTTAATTGATTTATGGTTTCAAATAAACCTTTATCAGACATTCATGCATTACATGCTATGGTCTGAAATAAACAGTAAAAATAAAAAACCAAACGGATTAGGTAATCGAGTCAAAAACATCTTTCAGAAACTGCAAGAGGGAAATGGTAGCCAACAAGCTCTCTCTTCTCAGAAAAAAAGATCTGCCTCTCATCCAACGTCCCATATTAATCAAAATGTGTTATCAAATGTGTATTTTATAAATAAACTATCTGAGCTCTGATGTTTCTCAGGGTCACGTGTCAGAATGCCATGAAGTTCCTGTTTTTGTTTTCCATTTGGATTCTGGGACCCATAGTTTTTTCTCCCATTTATAATGATGTGTTATTTATATAGCACCTTAATCCAAAGCGATTTACAGAGCATATATTTACATACAATATCACCCAACCGAAATTGGTACTTTGAAATTTAGGAAAACTTAAAGTCCTAGAATACCAAGGAAATCAGGACTGGATGGCATTCTCTGCATAGCCATGGGGAAGTCGAGAGCTTTGCTCTACATCCTTGTACGCCTTGAAATCCAATCTTTAAATATTTGTACCAAGTGGAGCTTGGAAGGTATGTGTTCAAGTGGTTAAGCTGTGCATGTTTAAATCCCAGCTTCACTGTTTAAACACAGTGTGTGATCCTGTGCATATAATGTAACCCCCTTTTAGTATAGAGGACTGGCCTCAGCAAAGCCATAATCCAGGTTAATGAACTGGAATCGAGTGGATAACTAACTAAATCTGCTACAATTTGTGACAGAAATAAGTAAAGCAGATACAACAAACAACAGAAGAGCAAATCAAATGAACATATAGCAATCAACTAAACATTGCTTGGATGAACATATAAAGTGATCGTCGACACAGGGTGTTTCGGCCAATAATGGGGGCTGTAAAATGTCACAAATTTTAGCAGATTTTGCTAGTTATCCACTCGAATCCAGTTCATTAACCTGGATTATACTTACCTGTATATTGTGTGTTTTTATTGTTCTCTGGGTTCTCTATCCCAATACTGTGTTATTACATATTTTGATATGCTAATTAAAATGTATTAAGCCAAGACATGAACAGCTTTTGACTTTCACTAGATTTCTAAGAAAAAAAGAAAAATTGGTTATGTTTTGGTGTGACCTCTCACCCTGAACATTTGTTCTGTTGATTTAAGTACGCACACCTGGGTTTTTCAGGGCCTAGCCAGGTGCCCTTTTTCACTTTTAATGAATTGTATTGTGCCCATTGTCACCTTTCTTTCAATTGTGGCATGGTATTTTATTCTGAGCCAACTATAGGCACGTGTATCAGAACAGTGTGGGTGGGGGGAGCACCCAAAAATCTCACACAGGGTGCTGGGAGACCTGGGGCCGGCACTGATGGTCTGGTGTATCCGCAGAGGTCATAGTGGGTGAGCCATGCCCCCTGCCTTAGTTCTGAGACCCAGTAGGGTTGGTCTGGTTAACCCTGTCTAACTCCTCCGGATCCCAGCATCCATTAGTTTGGGGGTGGCACTCGGCCCCTTTGACCACGCAACTTGGGTCACCAAGGTTAGGTAGAGAACAACTTCATCACAATGTATTCTAACCAATATCCACAATGCAACGGAAACAAAATGCAGCGTTAATTAAAATATGTTGCCCCTGAATCACATGTCAAAATAAGCTTGCCTATTTCTCCATGTACCTATTTCTTCAAAAATGCACATATTTTGTTCAATGTATACATGTACTGAGTTACGCACATATTTGTTCAATTTTCACAACGCACAGTAACAGTAATCTGCCCATGCAGACATATAGGCAGCACAAAATCATGCACACAGTTTAGTCTCTTCACACTGCAGCTTTGGGCACTTCATTCCTACATGTTGTGTTTTTGTGCGGTTACTGATGTAGAAAAGTATTAATAGCTTCACTTCGCATAAGCAACTTCCAAACACCTGTGTAGAGGACTACAGTATATCTGGTTTTTAAAGAAAGGTGACAATTCGAACCAGTTTCTGCAAGTGACTGTTTTTGTATTTCATGAAAAATACGAAAATGTAGTTAACTGCTGCAAGTAAACTGGGTGTTCTGCATTGCTTTTTTTTCCAAATGTCCTTTTTTATTCTAAACGATCATCTTAAATAATGACTATGGTCTGTCTTTAACTATGATTCGAAGATTGGACCCATCCGTAATTTGTCATTTCAGGCTACAAACATAGTTGCCTTGTAAAAAGTAGTAAGCCAGAGGCCTCTGTATGTCGGGCTGGGGGACTTTGTCTTTATTTTCTGCTATGTTGACCACCACCCTCCCCAATAAAGACTAATTTACACTCCTGTCTGTTTGTATTGGTATTCACTTCTAAGTAATCAAACGTGCATCAGCCTATCTAAAGGCTTTTGATGGTGGTACATGATTCATTTTTCTTTTTAACACTGGGAAACACCAAAACTGCACTTTCCCCCATATTGTGCACATTTAAGTGCCAGGTTTGTCCAGTGATTAGGAGTTGGGGCACTATTGTGTTGCTAATCATACATTGTCATACTATTTCCCCTATCCCCAAAGCCTTGTGAGCATGCTATGAACGCTGTAACAGCAGAAGTAACATGCAAATAACATTTCATTTTATAAACCATTACAAAAATAAAACAACATGCACACAGATGAACAAGCAGAGAGGGAGCTCGCTCTATGAACCAGCGAGGTAGGACATTACAAAGGAAAATGAGTACTGCCAGCACCTTCATTGCAGTGGGATTGCCTATGACATCATTTTTTACAAGGACTGCAGTTCGAATCTAGAAAGATGCATGAGTTTCAATTCACCTTGACAGTAAACATTTTTGTGGACCTATGAAACATCAACATGTTTTCATCATCCATTGATTCTGCTTTTTTTTATTGTAGAAGTGTCACTTAAAAAGTGTCTACACCATCCAAGCAGAGTCTTTGAATAACCCCCATTTTCACAATCGATTCAACAACGTCCCTTGCTTATAAATTACTAACAAAGAGTACACGTTTTCTGGAAGGGTTCTGTGGACAGACATGACAACATCAATTCTTGAAAAACAATTATCCTGTAGATCGCTGTTCTGCTTATTGCTTGATGTGCTCAGCACGCTGAAGTGAACTGCACTGAGAATGGGTGCGCGTGGCTGGCAGACATACCCCAGAGCAGACGTTGGGGGGGAGGCGAGAGTTGGTGTGCTGCTGCATACTGGGACCTTCTGTGCTCTCTTCTTTCCTCTCGCCACACAGTGGCGTGGTGCAGTTCGTTGCGGTGTGTTGCAGGACAAATATCTCAGAAACCGTTCATCCTAGGGCCTTGAAACGTAGGGAGTGCAAGTTTTGTTCCTCATGTCGAGACCAGTCCTTCTATGACCACATTGATGTTCTGACGATTTTAGGCAAACGTCTCATGTGTGAAGGTGCTGAAATCCTGGGAAAGGGGTGGGGTGTCCAAATGTTACGTAGCCATTCATTTCCAGAGGGTTCCAACAGGTAACAGCAAAAGTTGGTGCAGATTGTTGAAATGGTGTGGAAATGTATAAGGAGAAACGCTTTGCCACAAACCCAGCCACCCACAAATGTTCACTTTTTATAAATATGGATAATAATTAGCTGTATTTCTCATGCCATGATATGTGCTATAAAGTTCACTAGAGGGCGCTTCAACATCAATTTTTCCTTAAACCTCTCTCTTTCTACACTACACCCCATTTCGGGGCGGCTAGTTTAGCAGATATGTTTGGCCGCAGGACCCATTTTGTCACAGCCAATTCGGCGCATAGATCTTTTGGCGCCAGCATGTCTTTGTGGGACAATATCACTATTTAAAGTTAACAATTTATTGGTCACGAGCCCAGGCCTGCAGGACTGAGACACAGGAAAGTTAATCACAAGGCCATAGAGATCTTATCGTTTTTCGTCTGCACAAATAGACATATATTAACCCAAGTCATTCTGGATGCTTTGCTTTCCTTTTTCTGAAACTTGACCTGGGTTTATATATATATATATATCTTGTGCTTATGAACACAATACGATCTGTATGGCCTTGTCGCTATGTCTTTGGTCTTGCAGTCCAGCTGGCCCTAGCTCAAGACAGCAGCAATGCTTTATTTTTTACATTATTAACATAGAGAGGACGTCGCGCCCAACTGGTCATGCCAACCTGGGCCTGCCAAAATGGGTCTTGCGGCCAAACGTCGGCGCCAAATCGGTGCACGCCGAAATGGCTTGCTCCGCTCCCTGTTCTTTGTTTGCACCTGCAAATGTAGCATTACGCCATGTTTTGTGTGTATGTCATACGTGCATAAAAGAAGTTTGTTATCCATAGTTGTCCTTCAAGCTGCAGTCCACCTGCTTCTGAGGGCTTACGGAAGAGGAGGCCAGAGCAGAATTTCGTAGAGAGACAATAGCCCTCATGCGTGTTTGGCCTGGGGTAGGACATATTCTTGGAGGGAAAAAGGAAGTCCGTTCTGGAATTTGCTGAAGAGAGTGTAAATGCAAAACAGTGGTTAGACAGTTCTATCATGGTTGAGACTTAAGTACTGCGATGAATTCTGATCGCTGCCAGCATCGTTGTACCTCGAGACGTCTCTGCAACCCAGGTTAGCTGGCCTACAGGGCTAGAAGGCCAGAGTCACCTTCGTATATGGGTTACGCATCTCCACCAGGCCATCCATCACTAGGCTCGAGACAAAACCGGTAAGATAGGGTGGGGGTGGGGGAGCAAACGTGCCTTCTCTTGCTAGGCCCCTGTCTGCTGGAACACTATCTCGTTAGCAAAGCAGAACATGCAATGCTCGGGCAGCTCAGAAAGGAACTCAAGACATCACTCTTCAGACAGTGCCGAGCCAGTGAAAATCATCAGACTCACGTGACAAGTGTTAGGTAAGATTTCCACAGGGCTGGTAAATCTTCCTTGCCTGGTTCAACTCCAGAACTTTTTGCTTTTCTAGTGAGATATTTTCCATTAATACCACAGTGAGTGGGAACCTTTTTCCACACTCACCTGTCTTTAACTCTTTTTATGGGTGTCATTTTTAAGACTCTCCATAGTGTCTTTTTAAAGTTATCATGTCTAACAACTTATTGGCAATAAGTGCCTGTTGTTGCTGGATTGCCCTAGGGGCTCCCCATTTAACTTTCTTGTGCTAACCTTGAGTGAACTACAGTTCCCAAGGGTAGAAAGGATCTTTGGATCCCTTTTACATCTTATTCTGTGAAACCAGCACACCCCACCTTATGTGGAGTGCTGGGGAGATACAATGTATCCCCTTTCACATTTAAACTGTAACAATTCTGTTACAGTGACAAGCTTACCTTTAATGGCTGGTGGCAGTGATACCTTTTACTAATTTGGTGCACCTTTACCGCGTGCTGTAATCACAGCTGCAATAAAGGCACCTAAGGGTGCTCATTTTTACCAAAATGGCCCCTGTCTTCTTTTTCCGCCATTTTAGTGTTTCTTGTCGTTTCTTGTTCCTTCCCCTGACATCCAGGGCAGGAAAATCCTTTGTGTGAGTTTTGTCTTCGGCGGGAGTCCCCTGGACACCCCGCCCAGGCTCCAGTCAGTCTGTAAGCACAGGAAGTGGGGGAGGGGTCCCAAACTTCCCCCTCCTTTGTCTTAGGTCTTCCTTCAACTGGGCCAAATCCCAGTGGGGGGTTGGCTGTCCTGATTGGACAGCCAAACGCCCCTTTCTTGTAAAATGCGGGGAGAGAATGCAGAGGTTGTGTTGCAGCTCCTGATAAATACTGGAAACCTGGAAGCTGAAGTCATGTCGACCACTGGAACTGAAAACCGAAGAGGATGACGAAGGAAAAGCGGCGGGAATGATTTCCAGCGGCCAGAGAGCCTGCTTTGTAACCGGAGCCTGCTGCAGCCCTTCCTTCCGATCGACCTGGGGTCTCCGAAAACGACGACCCGAACCCAGAGCCTGGTGAGACCCACTAGACTCAAGACGACCTGCATTTTGAGCCATCCCACGGGTTCCTGCGACCTTGCGTTCTTGCAATACCCCAATACCCTGGGACCTCCTGCCACTGTGCGGTGCATGGTCTTCCGAATTCCGAATCTCGCTGAAACTTCGTGGGCATCTTGGTCTATCTCCAGAGACACGAATCGAGTCCAAAAAGTCCCCTCACAAGAGTGCTGGACCTTTTAAACGACAAGAATTCAACTGCGATTTTCTGTCTTCATCTGTGCTCCTTGAAAAGGCGCCAAACCCGCAGAACCGCATTTAGCCGTGAGAGAAATCTTGCCTAGAGCCTTCTTCATCGATCCCTGCTGCAAAGTCCCTTCTGAGGTCTTGTGTTCAGTCTCCAGGACAAGGAATCCAGTGACCGGGTATTTGGCTGCAGTCCCTGAAGTTCTCCTGCTGCAATCTCTTCTTCATTGCTGAGGTACTGTGTTGGCTTGGGTATATACTTACCTTAAGCCTGTTGGGATTTCTGTGTAGTCCTGCGGTGTTTTCTGTGATTGGGAGGTCCCTCGTCCAGTACACCCAGTCCCACTGCTAGAATCCTGCTGGGGTGTCTTCTGCGAAGCCCCTGGACCCTCTTCTAACCCTAGAAGTAAAGTACTCACTTGTTTGCCCAGTTTTCCTAAGGAAACTCTGGCTTTTGCTACTAAAGAACTTATTCTAACACTGCCTGTTGGTCACTAGTCCTAGTGACCCCCCTTCTGCCACTGAGAACACTCATGCTCTAAGGGAAAAGACTTTGAAGGGATTGGGACTTCTGCCTAGAAAAGAGATCAAGTGTTTTTACTTACTTGTAAAGAGTTGGTTGGTAACTGTAATTCTAAGAGTGAACAGTTACAAAAGTTCTTACTGATCTTGAATGTGTGTTGCACTGTTCTTAAAAGACTGGTTAACATCTTTTCTTCCTTAGCCACTGTTTTGCCAGTCTAAAAGAAAATAGATGTAAAGGTATTTTACTCTCCTGTGATTAGGTTGTGCCTCTTTACAAAAGTAATGTGTTGGTTTCACCAGATTATTCCAAAAGGGTAATTGTATGAGTGTCCTCCAACTGTTGGTATCACCAGGTTAGTCCTGTTAGGATAACTGTATGAGTGTCCCCCAACTGGGTCTTGCTTCCCCTGACTTGCTGCTAGCCTGTCTTTAATAAGTCTACATTAGGTTGATGCCTACCTTGAATATATATTCAGTAAAGTGTGACATTGGGTTTTACTTTCCCCCTTCATTGTGAAGTTAAAGTAAGTGGGTTTTACTTACCTTGTGTTAGCTGTGTGCCATCCAAAACAAGTTACAAGAGTTATTGCTTATCTCAATCTGGGGTTCCCTGATTTCCAAAGCATCTGTAATTGTATATTACATCCATTAGGTTTTGCTCACCTGGTATAACTGTGTGTTATGACAAAAGTAGTGATAGGTTTTTACTGCACCTAGAATAAGTGTTTCACTATTCATCAAAAGTATTGTGTCCAGTTGACTGTTTATGTGATTTGTTCCAAGAGTCACTGTACAACTGGAAGGGCCTACTGTCCTTGTATTACCAAAAGTAATCTAAAAGTAACCATTGGTCTTTTACTCCCAAGGAATAGGCTTGGCCTATACTAAATGTGTATAACAAGGTTTTGACTTCCCTAGAACTACTGTTAGGTGTTCCAAATAAGGTCTATACTTGGGTCTGTGTACTTTCAAGTATAGTGTTGTGTTTTATATTGTGATTTCATATAATGTTTCAGTATTTACTTAACCCCTAGATTTATCTGGGCCTACTTGTATTTAAATAAATCCTTTATTTTTATAATACATAGTGTTTCAGTGTTTCTTTGGATCATTTGTATTACAATTTTCACTTGTACTGTATCTACTGCCCTCTCTCCCTCCTAAGATAAGCCTGGCTGCTCTGTCTACGCTACCCCGAACTCAGGTGGTACAGCCTTGTTCTAAGAGTGGAGTCTTGTACTGCCTCAGTAGAATGGTTTTGCTAGGCCCTTAACTGGACTTCAGAAAAACTGTCCTAACACTGTTGGCATGCGCTGGGATCAAGGTGGATTGCATTACATTGATTATTGATATACTTTGTGTCCAAAGGAAACCATCCAGTAGGTTTGGTTTAGCCAAGGTAAAGAGTACTTATTGTATTTAACACAAGAACCAACACCATGGCCTGCTTTAGGCCTGAGGACTTCTCTTATGTTGCAATGGAAACTGTGGTCACAATGTGTATAGAGAAGGGCCTCAATTGTGAAGGAAGTAAGCTTGAATTATTACAAAGGTTATGGGACCATATGCATGGTTTCAGTGAACCTGTGTCCACTTCTTACAATATTGCTGGGAGTGAGGATGATGAGGGTTCAGACAGCTGTCCAAACTCCTCAGAGGAGGATGATGATGAGGGTTCTGATGAGGAGGATGTTAGTTCACCCCCCTCTCCTTCTCTTGCCTCTACCTTACTGCCTACCATGTGCTCTGAGATATCTAAGGAACTGAATATAAGAAAATTCCTGTGGGAAAACAATATGAAGATGTGGGACTATGAGAAAAAGTATAACAGGTCTGTAGAAGACCATTTTCTGCACCCCTCTTCTTTTTCCAGGTCTTCTGTGTCTGCAGCTTCCAGGTTCCCAGAATTGGTGAGTCAGTATGATATGAAGTGTGACATTGTTGTATGGCTGAACACTTTTGACCTCACTTGTAAAAAGTTTGGTCTGTGTGAGAGTGATAGAATACCCTGTGTTCTTTTTAGACTTCCCAAGAGGGACTACCATGTGCTCTTGGATTTACATGAAGTAGAAAGAGGTAACTGGGAAAGGGTAAAAACAGCTCTCATAGATAGATATAAGAAAACAACTTCTACCTATCTACACTCCTTAAGGGACTCTAAGAATAGAGGTAGGTCAACAAGTGCTGTCTCCTCATCCCTTAAGAGATCTGTCAATACTGAGTATAGCAGAAAAGCTGTGGTCTTAGACTCAGCTGAGCCCCCTTGTAAAAAGGCTGAGGCTCTTAACCTTGAAGTAAGAGAGGTCCCCTTAGGAGACCCCTCTTTAGAGATAAAAGGCATTAACTGCCACTCTGAAGGGCACTTGGGTGTAGCACCCATAACTTCAAATAGGGACAAAGCCCCTAGGCCCACAAAGCTAGAGGTCACTCCTGTGACCCCACCTTTAGCTGCTGCTAAGGTGATAGAGCCTCTTGAAAAACCACATGTAGTGGAAGTGGTTCAACTAGTTCCCAGAAACTTAAAAACTTCTGTCCTAGTACCCCTATGGTGTAATACCATTAACCAGGTCACTGCTGTGACCCCACCTTCAGTTAACACTGAGTTTATAGAACCTCTTGAAAACCCACCTAGAGTGGAAGTGGTTCAACCTGTGGATAGAAACTTATATATTCCTGTCCAATCTATAACACTGTGTAAAAACTTTGTTGAACCTGACAAGAACCTTAGTGTTCATGTCACACACCCTGTGTGGTGTATGTCCTTTAGAATAAAGGCCCCTTCAGTTAAACCTGTAGTGGCTGAAACATTTGAAAACCCACTTACAGTGGAAATGGTTCCTAAAACTCTAAACATGGATACGCCTGAAAACCCACTTACAGTGGAGGTGATCCAGATGGATGTACAAAGCTTAGGTGTTTTTAACAACCCTAAGAGGGCAAGGAGTTTCCTTGACCCCAAGGTAGGAATTGAGTTTTCTCCTTTAGTTCAGAGTGCCCAGAATGTAACTTCTAGGCCTGAAAAACTGAACACCAAAAAGAGTTATAAGAAACCTAAGAATAGCTTTCTTACTAGGCCTTCTAATAAAAAGCCTGTGACTCCAACTACTCCTACAGGAGAGATGGATAGGTGTTCTGACAAGGCTAGGGTCTCTGTTTCAAGAGACCACTCTAAACCAGTAGGATCCTCTATAGCGAATCTTACTGTAAGTCCTAATGTTAGCAGGGTAACCTCTAACAAAGGCAAATCAAAATCTAGACTATTAGGGAAATGGGAGCACAAACCATGCTCTACCATTTCAGTTCCAATTCTAAAGTCTTTGACCCACACTACTTCTGAGGAAGGGGTGGATAGACAAGATGGAAACCTAACTAGGCCTTTGAGGACTGGTAAACCTCAAAGCTGGTGGAAATCCAGGAAAGATATGTCTAAGGGTAAACCCCTTGACATTGTGGGCTCTTCTGCTGAAGACCCCCTTGTAAATCCTAGAGTTAGAAGGGAAAACCCTAACCAAGGTAAAAACAGATCTAAGAGGAAGTGGAAGGATGTACAATGCTTTGCCACAACCCCTCCAACTAGGATACCTGAGACCCAACCTGCTCATGTGAGAGAGGTGGTGAGGAATCATGGAGACCCCTCTAGGTCTAAGGGATTTCTTTATAAGAACCCTTTTAAAAAGCCTATTGTAGGTTCAGAGGTTGTCACAACTTCTGAGGGACTGTTTAAACAGATCCCCTATACCTTAGACAAGAGTAAAGTGCCCAACACTACTTGTAGGTCATATAGTTTGCAAATGATAACTAATATAAGAAAAAGTATCACAGCAAGGGTTACAAAAAGATTGCTAGTTGACTCAGCAACCAGTTTAACCGACTAGAAACAAGAGATCTATCCAGGTGAGGATTAGCTTCCCCTGTTCCTTAGTCTGGGGGGGACGAGTGTTAGGTAAGATTTCCACAGGGCTGGTAAATCTTCCTTGCCTGGTTCAACTCCAGAACTTTTTGCTTTTCTAGTGAGATATTTTCCATTAATACCTCAGTGAGTGGGAACCTTTTTCCACACTCACCTGTCTTTAACTCTTTTTATGGGTGTCATTTTTAAGACTCTCCATAGTGTCTTTTTAAAGTTATCATGTCTAACAACTTATTGGCAATAAGTGCCTGTTGTTGCTGGGTTGCCCTAGGGGCTCCCCATTTAACTTTCTTGTGCTAACCTTGAGTGAACTACAGTTCCCAAGGGTAGAAAGGATCTTTGGATCCCTTTTACATCTTATTCTGTGAAACCAGCACACCCCACCTTATGTGGAGTGCTGGGGAGATACAATGTATCCCCTTTCACATTTAAACTGTAACAATTCTGTTACAGTGACAAGCTTACCTTTAATGGCTGGTGGCAGTGATACCTTTTACTAATTTGGTGCACCTTTACCGCGTGCTGTAATCACAGCTGCAGTAAAGGCACCTAAGGGTGCTCATTTTTACCAAAATGGCCCCTGTCTTCTTTTTCCGCCATTTTAGTGTTTCTTGTCGTTTCTTGTTCCTTCCCCTGACATCCAGGGCAGGAAAATCCTTTGTGTGAGTTTTGTCTTTGGCGGGAGTCCCCTGGACACCCCGCCCAGGCTCCAGTCAGTCTGTAAGCACAGGAAGTGGGGGAGGGGTCCCAAACTTCCCCCTCCTTTGTCTTAGGTCTTCCTTCAACTGGGCCAAATCCCAGTGGGGGGTTGGCTGTCCTGATTGGACAGCCAAACGCCCCTTTCTTGTAAAATGCGGGGAGAGAATGCAGAGGTTGTGTTGCAGCTCCTGATAAATACTGGAAACCTGGAAGCTGAAGTCATGTCGACCACTGGAACTGAAAACCGAAGAGGATGACGAAGGAAAAGCGGCGGGAATGATTTCCAGCGGCCAGAGAGCCTGCTTTGTAACCGGAGCCTGCTGCAGCCCTTCCTTCCGATCGACCTGGGGTCTCCGAAAACGACGACCCGAACCCAGAGCCTGGTGAGACCCACTAGACTCAAGACGACCTGCATTTTGAGCCATCCCACGGGTTCCTGCGACCTTGCGTTCTTGCAATACCCCAATACCCTGGGACCTCCTGCCACTGTGCGGTGCATGGTCTTCCGAATTCCGAATCTCGCTGAAACTTCGTGGGCATCTTGGTCCATCTCCAGAGACACGAATCGAGTCCAAAAAGTCCCCTCACAAGAGTGCTGGACCTTTTAAACGACAAGAATTCAACTGCGATTTTCTGTCTTCATCTGTGCTCCTTGAAAAGGCGCCAAACCCGCAGAACCGCATTCAGCCGTGAGAGAAATCTTGCCTAGAGCCTTCTTCATCGATCCCTGCTGCAAAGTCCCTTCTGAGGTCTTGTGTTCAGTCTCCAGGACAAGGAATCCAGTGACCGGGTATTTGGCTGCAGTCCCTGAAGTTCTCCTGCTGCAATCTCTTCTTCATTGCTGAGGTACTGTGTTGGCTTGGGTATATACTTACCTTAAGCCTGTTGGGATTTCTATGTAGTCCTGCGGTGTTTTCTGTGATTGGGAGGTCCCTCGTCCAGTACACCCAGTCCCACTGCTAGAATCCTGCTGGGGTGTCTTCTGCGAAGCTCCTGGACCCTCTTCTAACCCTAGAAGTAAAGTACTCACTTGTTTGCCCAGTTTTCCTAAGGAAACTCTGGCTTTTGCTACTAAAGAACTTATTCTAACACTGCCTGTTGGTCACTAGTCCTAGTGACCCCCCTTCTGCCACTGAGAACACTCATGCTCTAAGGGAAAAGACTTTGAAGGGATTGGGACTTCTGCCTAGAAAAGAGATCAAGTGTTTTTACTTACTTGTAAAGAGTTGGTTGGTAACTGTAATTCTAAGAGTGAACAGTTACAAAAGTTCTTACTGATCTTGAATGTGTGTTGCACTGTTCTTAAAAGACTGGTTAACATCTTTTCTTCCTTAGCCACTGTTTTGCCAGTCTAAAAGAAAATAGATGTGAAGGTATTTTACTCTCCTGTGATTAGGTTGTGCCTCTTTACAAAAGTAATGTGTTGGTTTCACCAGATTATTCCAAAAGGGTAATTGTATGAGTGTCCTCCAACTGTTGGTATCACCAGGTTAGTCCTGTTAGGATAACTGTATGAGTGTCCCCCAACTGGGTCTTGCTTCCCCTGACTTGCTGCTAGCCTGTCTTTAATAAGTCTACATTAGGTTGTTGCCTACCTTGAATATATATTCAGTAAAGTGTGACATTGGGTTTTACTTTCCCCCTTCATTGTGAAGTTAAAGTAAGTGGGTTTTACTTACCTTGTGTTAGCTGTGTGCCATCCAAAACAAGTTACAAGAGTTATTGCTTATCTCAATCTGGGGTTCCCTGATTTCCAAAGCATCTGTAATTGTATATTACATCCATTAGGTTTTGCTCACCTGGTATAACTGTGTGTTATGACAAAAGTAGTGATAGGTTTTTACTGCACCTAGAATAAGTGTTTCACTATTCATCAAAAGTATTGTGTCCAGTTGACTGTTTATGTGATTTGTTCCAAGAGTCACTGTACAACTGGAAGGGCCTACTGTCCTTGTATTACCAAAAGTAATCTAAAAGTAACCATTGGTCTTTTACTCCCAAGGAATAGGCTTGGCCTATACTAAATGTGTATAACAAGGTTTTGACTTCCCTAGAACTACTGTTAGGTGTTCCAAATAAGGTCTATACTTGGGTCTGTGTACTTTCAAGTATAGTGTTGTGTTTTATATTGTGATTTCATATAATGTTTCAGTATTTACTTAACCCCTAGATTTATCTGGGCCTACTTGTATTTAAATAAATCCTTTATTTTTATAATACATAGTGTTTCAGTGTTTCTTTGGATCATTTGTATTACAATTTTCACTTGTACTGTATCTACTGCCCTCTCTCCCTCCTAAGATAAGCCTGGCTGCTCTGTCTACGCTACCCCGAACTCAGGTGGTACAGCCTTGTTCTAAGAGTGGAGTCTTGTACTGCCTCAGTAGAATGGTTTTGCTAGGCCCTTAACTGGACTTCAGAAAAACTGTCCTAACAACAAGTGAGCTCAGATCTCCGGCAGCAAGACTTGCAATGAGACAGAAGAATAATGCGCATAGTGTGTCCGCATAAGAGCTTCATTTTCTTTGATATTAATATCGCCTAAACATAATGCAATCCTAATAGTGTAATCCCAGCTTCTCTCCCCAGGGCTGACATATAGATTTTGCAAAGAGTTGCAGCAGTAAAGTCCATATGCCTCATTCTGACCCTGGCGGAATGGGTTTAACGGCGCTGGCAAAGGTGCCGGCGCCGTTAAACCCATTCCGCCTTATTACGAGGTTCCCTTGAGGGACCCGCTCTAGACCAGACGTCCTTTGCGGGTCCCGTGAGGTTGACCAGGATGCTAACAACGGGCCTGTTATTAACAGGCCCGTTGTTAGCTCCCTCCCCATTCCCATTGAGCCCTATGGGGGCTCGAATGGGAATGGGGATGTACCGGGGCCGGGTTCCTCGAATGAGGAATTACCGTGTCCTCCAAGGTTGGAATGGCCCGGTATTTCCCCATTCAGGGAACCATTCAGAGGCCCCATGTGTACAAGGCACAAGAGAACAGCATCAGCTCATGAAACAGTTGCACTGTGCAAATCACGGCCCGCTTCTATTGCATCTTGTGAAATCCATGTTCATGAAATCGAAGCTGGGGGCCAATTTCAATGGCAACAGGTGAGCAATGGCAGTGATTTCTTCTGGCTGCCCGCTGAGCTCCATCATGAGGCAGGGTGTGCGATGGCCTGCTCATGGGAGCTCAGCAATGAACCTTCATGAATGGGCCCTGTTGGTGCTATTGCGAGATAGGGCCCCTGCCAGGGCTATACCAACCTTTGGGCTACCACCAACCGTAGTCGTACCCAAGAGAGGACACATGGGTAGTAGAGCACATCTTGTAACTTTTTTTTTTTAACTGTGGCCAGAAAAGTTAACCCAGTGTTAAAGGTAACGTGCAGAATTCTGCCCTTTTTTTGAAGTAGTACCCGTAGAGGCGCCCATTTTAGTGAGTGAGCCAAACAGTGGCATGCTGGAACTCTCAAAAACACTTGGCAAGGTCTCTGCTTTTGATGTGTTGGGTTGAAGTTGAGTAACTTCAATCATTGGCTAATGGATGACACCGTCTGAGATCTGATTGCATTAAATCTGGCTGTTCTATGTTCATTTTTCGACAGTCATTTTTTCAATGGTTTTTTTGCCGATTTTGATTTCTTTGAGAGAAAAAACATCGAACATGTTTTTTTTTTGGGAGTACCCCCCAAACACCCCCTCCCATATTAATTGAACTCTATTTCAGATCCCCACCCCCGTATGTAGCCTTCCCCACAACCCCTAATGTTTTTCGATGGAATTTAGGAAATCAGCAAATAACCCATTGATTCAATGACTTGCACCAATCTGGCAATTCTGAAATACGGATGTAAAGACGAGTGATATCAGCATACATGTTGCCGCTACTATTATATGCAGCAAGAATATGTGAGTGGTGTTGTGTAGAAATTAAATAATATCAAAGGTAGGGGGAAACCCGAGGCAATCTGCAGCAAACCTCACTGGTTGCACGAGGAAAGGGCTCAGTATTTACCCATTAAAGTGTGTTTTTTTTACTGAACTGGGCAGTCCGTCGGGCATCCTGATAGCGCTAAGTTGCTAAGGAGCAGGAGTGTCTACTGTACTGTCAGCCAAAGGCAGGCATTGGAGGCTCAGAATGCAGGCATAGCCCTGCTCCCTCAGGCTAAGCTATTTCTCACTGGTGCACTGGCGGCCATTTTGATTTGCAATCTGATTCAAAGGCATATTTGGGGGCCGCTCTAGAAGGCCGTTTGTTTGAGTTGGGAAGAAAGGTGTGTGGCCATGCTGTGGAAATCAAACATTGCCCGACACTTTGTAAGTATTCCCTTGTCTGGTTTGAGCGTTTTTAAGAATCGGGTGATTACTTCATGTTTCAACTAATGCAGCACATCTCCAGGGTTGATAGAAAGCAATAGTGCATTTTTTGATAGGTGAACAAATAACTAGCGAGAAGGATTTGCTCACTCTTGTGTTACACACATGGAGAGATGGAGACAAGAGTTTCAGACTGTTGATGATTTTTCTTGACAGCTACCAGAACTGGTGTGAAGACCCAGACGGGTGGAGCACTGGTGGGCTTTTCTTTTCCAAGGTGATCAATTAATAGAGGAGCTTCTTTGTCACGGAAACAGGACAAAGGTTCATCATGTAGCTATTGGGAGTGACTCCTCCTCCTAGCTCCTATGTGGTTCAAAGAGTGCTTTACATCTTAACTAAAATGGTGTTTCCCTGGCACCATCTTGGAATGGTAGGACACCCAGGGCAAGGTTATTTTTCTTGCGCGTGTTAGTGTCAGCTATGTGAGAATTGTTCGATTCAGGAAGCCTTTTCCTTGTTTGTGACAACTTTCAGGTGCAGCATGTAATGATGCTTTATACTTAATGAATCACTGTTATATGTAATAGGATAACATTATTGCTGTGTGTGTCCTTAACATTTGGCTGTATATGTAAAAGAGCCTTATAGTGAATGGATAACTGCACTATATCAAAGGAGAAAGTGTTTTCTGTTGTTGCGAAATAGTGTCATTTCATGTGCGCAAAATATGACTTTGTGCCGATTGCTGCCAATACAGGTATGATATATGGGCCTTCAGGTCACTGGAGTTTCATAATGTAGTGTGGCCCGCTTTTGGTTATTTTATAACTAACATTTAGAGGGCTAACAATGCAAGGGGGAATTAATACAGGTTGATGCAGCTTCATACTCCACATGTCTGTGTACCTACAAGGAGTAACAAAACCATCAACTCAAATGATAAAGTTACACCACTATGCAGTACTCGATGGTACCAAAACACACAATCACAGTGCATACATGGGTATTTGAGGGGCGTAAACCACTTCTCGACATACACACATTATTCAGGGAAATTAGAAATGACTTTTGATGTTGTTGTTATGGAACTCCATAACACAAAGTGCAATGTAATCCATTCCCAGTTCATAAAACCTCCTGAAAATAGAAATAATCACTTATAGAGATAGTTGAATTGGTAGAACAGTACTCCTCAGATGTCGTCACTCATTTTGACAAGAAGTTATTTGTTATTGAATTCAAAGCACAGTATGACAGGTGCTACAATAAGATGGTGTCCGTGGATAGGTTATTAAAGGTAGCAAGTCTTATCCAGTGTTCCTGGGCAAGCCGTATTCAGAGCATTTGTACATATGGGGAGGAAAAGGGCTCAATCAGCACTTGGAGGAGGAGTGATTTATCCCAGTGCAGGCTTTTTATCCTGGGCAAACAACAGAGAAACTTAGCTGTTGTGTTTCATGATGAGGAAAGGAGCATAAAAAGCAGTGAGGTGGAGAGAGAACCTTTGCAGTGTATTTGTGTGATGTATTTCAAGGAGTCTATTGTAAGCTCTCATGGTCGATGGAAAGGATAGAAAAGCAATGAGCAAATGGAAGGGCTCAACGGTGAAGCCATCTGATCTTGGACAAGCAATAAGCACTGTTCGGGGATTTGTCACAGGTCAACTCTGTGTTCTTGGGAAACAGGGCAGCCAGAGGTCTTGCAAAGATGTCCCCTGGCCCACACACTCTTAACTTGTTCATTGAGGATTTGAAAAGAGACCAAGAGGAACAATCAACCTTTCCTCCGAAGATGAACGGATCGGCTGTCGGCTGGCTGCTATATGCAGACGATTCTGCCCTTTTGGAACTAACCATGATCAGCTTGCAAAGAAAACTGAAACTCTTAGAGAAATTTGTGGATAAAAATGGTTTGAAAAAAAATGCTGCCAAATCGGAAATAATGGTATTTGGCGAAGGGAAAAGAAATAAGAAGAAACAAGAAAGTTGGACAATACAGGGGAAACGCATAAGATCATCTGATGAAGTGAAATATCTTGGACCATGCTAGGTGTAGCTAAAGGAGACAACGCCTGTTCTGTCTGCCTGAAGAAGAAAGTCAAATATTTGACAGCACAGGGTATGGCCCTTCATAGAAAGTACCGAATATTTTCACTACAACCAATAATAACTTTCTATAATGTGTCACCAGTACTAATGTATAGTGCAGAGGCTTGTCTTGGACTGAGATGGGATCTGTGGGACTATCTTGAAGGTTTCCTTTGGAAACGCATATTACATCTACCAAAAGCTGTACCCATTGCAGTCCTTCATCATGAATTGGGGCTCTCCTCGCTATACGTAAAAGTGCCAGGGAATGCGTTGGCCTTGTTTAGGAAGGTTAATTTGGAAAATCCACGGCCGCAAAAAGTATTAAAGAACTCAAATGTAGACTCGCAGGATTGGACGTTAAATCCGTGAAAGACTCATTGTATCAGGATGCTTGACAATCTAGGAATAACAATTGAAAGCTTGTGTAAAAGACCTAGATTGGCAGATTGAAGAATTATATGGGCAGGACTGGAGAGAAACTGAAGAAAGGAGAGCTCTCTCTGCTACACGCACTCTATCAAAGGTAAATTATGGACATCTAAATGTCATTCCGGGATACTTATTTTTTTTCTCCAAATAACAAAAAACGGTATATGCTCTTAAGATTCAGACTAAACGTTCTGCATAACAGAACCACTTTGAAGAGATATGACAAGTAAGAAGCAAATGGCCAATGGTGGCTTTGCCGGCTAAAGAAGGAAACCCTAAAACATCTGGTTCTTTTCTGCCCAGAGTTAAAGGACTTAAGAACAATTCTCCTTTATGACCAACTAAGTGAAAGAGTGGGAGTGACGCAGAGCAATGGTGGGAGCTTCTGTATGGGGCAAAAACCAGAAAATTAACTTTGCATTGGTATAATTCCTGGAAGTAATTTTTAAAAAGCTACAGGAAAAGGGAACTGGTTGATTTTATGGACAAGATGTAATGTAATAGGGGATGAAAAGGATCTGGGAATGTATTGATTGTAGTGAAAAGGTATGTAATAAACTAAACACAGGAAAATAAATTTGCAACAAAGGGGAGGAATGGAAGAAATCTTCACTGAAAGATTAATATCTTGTTGCAGAACAGCCTTGTGCTAATGGCCAAACCGTATATACTGAGCTCTTAAATTCCCTTATGAATCATGAGGCACAACATTGCGCAAGAGTCTTTCTTCCTATATGGTGGTTCCTCCTCGACTTCACCCACAAATTCGACCAAGCCGTCCTGTAAAAAGTGAAAAGCTTCTCCTGCCATCTCCTGGATCACAACAGAGTTATTGGCTGTGCGCAGGCCGAGACCGCAGTGGCTTGAAAGGAGGCAGGTTGCAATCTCTTGATCTGCCCCCTGTGTCTCCTGAGTCTCTAACTTAAAATGCCCAAAATGGCCTCTCACAAAAGACTTAAACATGTCTCCGGGCAGAAAACTGGCAAAAGCTAAATTCAGAATTTGACGGTATCTACTTGCCAGCAGTAAATTCACTGCTTCAGGTTACTGTCAATTGCATTAATTTCTGTTGATCAAATTCATCAAGTACTCTTCTGTAACCTACATTAAGTGATGTTTTTCGCTATGTTTCTATGAAATATTAAAGACATGTCTGACTATGTTGCATTTTCATAACATGCAATAGTAATCTAAATGTTAAACTAGAGCAGGTCACATCAACCTTTGGCTCTCCAGGGGTTTTGGACTACAACTCCTATTAACTATAACCAGCATAGCGAATGCTGAGGGTTCATGGGAGTTGTAGCCCAAAACATCTGGCGAGCCACAGGATGCAGTCCCTTGCAGTAGAGCAAAGAAGATATTAACTCACAAGGTCTCTTTCTTTCTTTTTTTTTCTTTTTAAAAAAAAACCTTTCCAGTGCCTGCTTGACTTTTTCATCATTAGCTTGCAGAGAAATCAGTCCAGCTACAAAAAACCACTTGTGCATCCCGGTTGGCATTGCATAGTATAATCATGTTTATTCTCAGAACACTGTCCATCCACTCACTTTGTCCCACTCAGGGGTTAAAAGGTCGCAAATGAGACCCAGCGGATTCCTGGAGCACATACCGCAGGTTTTGGCCAGATATAAGGCTGCAGAGTAAACAGGGGGCAGCGCAGTGTGGCAGACATTATGAAGTGGAAGAATGGGGAATTCTCTTCAATATCAAATCCAGAAAAATACGCACTGTCGATTCCAAGAGACGTGCTTTGCAAAACGTAGAGGGTGACTTATTTGGTCCAGTGGAGGGATGGCCAGAAAGGTCATTTGCAGTGCTAACCCTATTTTATGTTTATTTTATTGTATTGTTTGAATCACGGACCTAACTCGAGAGCAGTGGAGTGCTGTACAGAGTGTGGGTAGCCGGCATTTGGGCTGGCATCTTTTAACAGTTACGCAGTACTGTGAGGTCCGTGGATCGTTACGTGCATAGTCCTGTTTTGAGAACTTTGCGAAATTGGAGAATTGTGGGGGAATTCGGAGCCAACACCGGGATTCAGTTTCAGAGGGTGGGTGCATGGCAAGAGAAGGATTGTTTGCGGGTCCTCTCTTTGCAGGCGAGTTTTGATTAAAGCGGGTTGGTCGATTTGCTGCGCTAGTAGCGGGTGGCACCCAATTGGCATAGCCTGTAATTGCGACCTTGTGTGCTGTTCCCTAGGAGAAGCAGGTCCTGGAAGACTGCTGTACATGTTTCTGTGTGGGCCAGTAGGTGGGTGTTATGGTTATCAGCCAAGCACGCTTAGAAATGGATATCCCAGTAAGAATCACACCGATAATTTACAACCGCAGATATGCAGGCACGTTCCTTTTCACAGGAGCTGATAAATTAAGGATTGATGGAAGAGCAGCGCCAACTGCTGGAATGTTTAGATTTTTATAGACCAGCCAATTCATATGAAAGGTCTACAAGTAGGTGCTCATCTCAGCATGATCACACTCCCCAAGTAAGTCACACAAATGTACAGCTCGGAAGGAGCAACATTACTTTGCTTAAATGCATTGTACAGAGTGCATTTTTTTTAGAAAGTTACATAGCTTCTCACTCCATTAAAAATGCTGTTTGAGTCACAAATATGAGAGCCCCGCTGAAGGACCCCAGAAGCTCTATGGTGGGTTGGACAGTGCGACATGGCTCGCAGGTTAGATATAAACATCCTGATTAAAGTGAAGCAGCCTTCAATGTTTCTGTCTTTCAGCAGGAGGCCCATTAATCTGACAGGCTACCTTCAGTCTGCATATTCTAGCGCTTGGCATTGAATGCTGGTGAAATGCCATGCAGCGCTGGATGCACATGGTGATCGACCGCTGACACCCTTACATTTACGCGCATTAGACTGAGTCAACGTGTTCCCCTAAATAGAACCTATTTAAGATTGAACCCCCTTCAATTCATGAGCATGTAAGCTACAGTTAGGGTGAATTAGGAACACCCAAAACACAGTGCAATGACTAATCCTTAATGCTACGTTTCAAAGCTAAGCACTTCTTCCTCTTCAGATAGTAGGCAGCCTACCACATGCCCTGGCCTAAGCACTATATCAGTCCATACCAACAGCATATATCGACCTACATTCACCATTACAATGCACATTACGGTCTCATACACCAGAGGTGCAGTGCAATGCTAAGCATTTAGCACTAACAAGCTACATTCTTTCAAGCCTCTTCAGACTGTGTAGGCAAAATGCTGCACGTTTGTCAAGAAAGTTGGGTGCATGCGATATTCAGTATATTGATAAAGTTTACTTTTATCCAGAGACCTCTTATTCCCAATGGGGAAAACACTATTTGCCAACACAGAAAAGTGGTCTATTTTTCTTGTGTGGTAACAGCATTTCTGCCCGCCTCTCCCTCACTCTAAACTGACCACGAAACAGGCCCTGATGAGTTGTAAACAGTACGGTGTACCAGGTGGTTTGCAGGCCAAAAGATATGCCCCAGACTCACATATAAGGGGACCTGCAGTCACTCATTGGTAGCTGCAGCGCTGGTCTGGTGCATACTCGGGAGGATGGCTCATAATGTTGATGCATCTAATCTGATGAGCACAATGTGCTCCCAGACGGCACCTTCACTATCTAATTCTGTCATAGGAAATCCTCACACCCAAATGTGGCCAACGGTTGTTGACCCTCTGTTGCGTCATTTCAAGGACACAGTCTAATTGATGCGCCACATGTATTGTCCAACCACAGGTTACCAAATGTTGGTATACCTATTCTGCCACATGGTGTACTTAACTGGCCTCATAATTCGCCATCTGGTGATTCCCCCATTGTGTCCCATAGACTAATTGCTGCTCCCTATGATTTGTTTAGCTCAATGCTACTAAATGTTGACCTGCCTGTGCCGAACACTGTGAATGTGGATCTGCCTTTCCCTAATACTGCAAATGTTCACCAGTCTGTGCCAAACATTGTGATTTCTGATCTGCCTGGGCCCAATACTAATATCTCTGTACCAAGTCTCACAAATAGGAATTTACCAAATGTTCCTCTTAATCGCGCCCTTATTAATGCCCGTTCTCTCCCTGCCCATGCATTGGACGTTCATAAGTTCATCACTAGTTATGAAATTGTCCTCTTGAATATTAGCGACCCCTAGCTTACTGTAGCATCCGGCCCAGCCCTGGCCCTTGCCATTCCTAAGGCTATGCTATTTTTAGGCAAGATCGTTCTCTTCAGAAAGATGGAGGGGTAGCTCTTATTGCTAAATAGACCATCCCTATCAGAAGGGTGGAAGGGGATGCCCCGGGGCCCATAATTATAGGCCCGAGCGAAGAAAGGGCCTTAACAAAGGCCCCGGGGCATTACCTGAGTCGGTAATGCCCCCGCTGTGAGGGGCATATTGCTATTAGTACCCTGGCCCTCAATATCTGCGTGACCGGGGCACTAAAAACATTTATTTCTGTCCCGAAACGCTGCAGCGTTTCGGGACAGAAAAAAAAAGAAACAACCAAGAAAATGGCCACCGGGAAAGGGAAAACGGAGTCCGTTTTCCCTTTCCATGGCGGCCCTTGGGAGCGGACGCGCTGGGAACAGAAGTGTTCCCAGCGCATCCGCTCCCGAAAAAAAGGAGCAGAAGGTAAGTGGGGTTGGGGGGCGGGAGGATAAGAAAAAAAGTTTTTTTTAAAAGTACATGCGTCCCCGGCGGGGGACGATGGAAGCCTCCAGCCACGTGGGTGTGCGGAGTGGGGATGGCCCCGCTCTGAGTCTCCACACAGCTGGAGGCTGCATGGTCCCCCACCGGGGACGAAGGAGCAAGAATCTAAGTGGGATGGGGTGGGGAAGGCTGGGAGGAGGGAGGAAGGAGGAAAGGGAAAAAAATTAAAAAATTAAAAGCCTTACCCGAGTACCCGGCGGGGGACGAAGGCAGCCTCTCAGCTGTGGGGAGGCTCGGAGCGGGGATGGCCGCGCTTCGAGCCTCCTCATTGGCTGAGGGGCTGCCATGCCTCCCGCCGAGGACAAGGAGGCTGGAATCCTGGCCGAGAATCAAAGGATTCTCGGCCAGGTAACGACCTGGTGAGACCCAATCAGAATGCGTGTTGAATTCTGCTTGACTCTCGCCGAGTACTTATAGTGATTATCTTCCTCTTAAAGTCAACCTCTCCCCCAACTGCACTATTGCCCAACATATTGTTTATCGTACAACCAGGGCCAGTCTCAGACTTCCAAGATGACCTGATTCACTCTTTGTCGGACAATCTGAAGAAAACCTCCCAATCAATTCTCCTGGGAGATCTTAACCTAGGCCTTAATAAAGCAATATGCCCCAAGCGGCGGGGGCATTACCGACTCAGGTAAAGCCCCAGGGCCCATAGTTATAGGCCGGAGCGAAGCGAGGGCCTTAACGAAGGCCCCGGTTCATTACCTGAGTCAGTACTGCCCCCGCCGCAAGGGGCATATTGCTATTAGTAACCCGGCCCGCAATATCTGCGTGACCGTGGCACTAAAGGCTATTTTTTCTGTCCTGAAATGCTGCAGCGTTTCGGGACAGAAAAAAAAAACGACCACGAAAATGGCAGCCGGGAAAGGGAAAACGGAGTTCGTTTTTCCTTTCCATGGTGGCCATCGGGAGCGGACGCGCTGGGAACAGAAGTATTCCCAGCGCATCCGCTCCTGAAAAAAAAGGAGCAAAAGGTAAGTGGGGTTGGGCTGCGCCAGGAGGGGAAGAAAAAAAGTAAAAAAATAAAATAACAAAATAAAAAAACGTACCTGCGTCCCCGGCGGGGGACGATGGAAGCCTCCAGCCGTGTGGAGCCGCGGAGCGGGGATGGCCCCGCTCCAAGTCTCCACACGGCTGGAGGATGCCATCATACCCCACCGGGGACGAAGGAGCAAGAAGGTAAGTGGGGTGGGGAGGGCAGAGGGGCGGGAGGAAATGGAAAAGAACAAAAATAAAAAGGCCTTAGCCGAGTCCCCTGCGGGGGGCGCAGGCAGCCTCTCAGCCATGGGGAGGCTTGGAGCGGGGATGGCCCCACTTCAAGCCTCCTCATTGGCTCAGGGGCTGCCACGCTCCCCACCGAGGACAAGGCGGCTGGAATACCAGCCGAGAATCGAAGGATTCTCGGCTGGGTAATGACCCAGCGAGAGCCAATCAGAATGCGTGTTGCATTCTGCTTGACTCTCGCCGGGTACTAATGATCCGAAGGACTCCTAAACTGCCTCCCTTAACAAAGCCCTATCCACCTTGTGGTTTGTCCAGGCTTTCACAGAGCCTACTCACACTAAAGGCCGTGCCCTTGACTGGGTTGCCCACCACAACTGTTCCATTATGGTTATGGACATCTCCCCTATTCCTTGGTCTGACCATCATGCCATTCGATTTGAACTCAATACTACTAAGGGCTCCTGTCAGCAACAGACTCTCCTCCCCCCCGGCACTCTCCATAGGTTTTCGTCAGTGCACTAAGGAAAAACTCACATCTTACCTCTTAGTGCCTGCCCTTCAGGCCCTCTTCTGTAGTGACCCAGAAACTTTTGCCAATGCCTTCAAATTTGTCATAACTCTAGCAGTTGACTCCATCGCCCCACTAACCCAAAGGAAAGCTAAGTGTATTAAGCATTCCAAAGCCTGGTTTCCCCAAGAGCTTCTTGATTTACATGCCAGGAAAAGGACAGCGCTCTTCCATTGGAAAGCTAACCCTAATGACGCCTCCAAGTTGGCTTTTAAGATCGTCTCTAAAGAATATAAAGTTGCCATAATTAAAGCAAAAGTCTCATCGTTTAACAGAAGGATACCAAATGCTAAATCTGGGTCCAAACAAATATTTGCTATCTTCAGGGAGTTAGAAACACCCACTCGCCCCCACGGCCTACCCTCTGCAAAGATGAAAACAGGTGTAATAATATCCAATCTGCTATGCTCAACGAACTTAACACTCTACAAAATAAAATCCTTGCCCATCAACAGGCACTCAGCCACCAAATTTCTAAATCACAAAGTAGCACTGCTGGTGACTCCCCCTCCATTCGCTTTCAAGGAAATGAGCTAAACAGAAGTCATCATCCTCCTTAAATCTATCAAATCCTCCTTTTGCAAAGGGGACGCATGTCTGGCTAAATTTATTAAAGATTGCGCCTTTACCCTTGCCCCATTCCTTACAGCCTTCATTAATGCCTCTTTCCAGTCAGGCCATGTCCCTACTGGTCTCAAGGAAGCATGAGTACGCCTTCTCCTCAAGAAACCAGCACTTGACCCAACTGTCCGAGGGAATTATAGACCCATTACTACAGTCCCATTCCTATTATAAATTCTTGACAAGGCAGCTTATCTGCAAGTCCAAAAATTCCTTGAGTCAAACAACCTGCACGGCCTCCAGCAGTCGGGATTCTGTCCAGGACATGGAACCGAAACGGCACTGTTGGACATACAAAATCAAATGGACGATTTCAGAGATGTGGGCAAACCCACTCTCCTTCTGCTCCTAGATTTGTCTGCAGCTTTTAACTTGGTGGACCATAATACCCTTTGTCACCATCTCTCTTCCGCTGCCAATGTCTCCCCTAAGGCCATTGCCTGGATCACCTAGTTTCTCCAAGAAAGGGTTATGAAAGTCTTTTCTGGCTCAGCCTGTGCCCACCCAAGCAACATAAAATGTGGAGTCCCACATGCAGGAGCATCTCACCTACCATCTATAACCTGTTTACAAGGCCACTGTTACACATTTTGGACGCCTTGGTCATCACATACACCAACATACTGATGACACGCATGTACTCATCCCCTTGACTGGTGACTATGAGGCTGACATGGCAATCGTTAAGTCCATACACCATCCAAACCTGGATGGTAGAAAACCGGCTATGCCTTAACAGTGAAAAAACCGAACTTCTGCTAATTGGATCACCTATCGCCCTCAGGAAACTGGCCAAACAATACACGATTGCGAGAGCAATTATTGGATCTCGGGTGGATTATTGCAATGCCCTCTTTGTAGGAACGTCCGCAAATAATATCACCAAACTCCAAACTGTCCAGAATAATGCTCTTGGGGCTGCCACTGGCATCTCCAAGTGGGAGCACACCTCCTAAACCAGGAAGCAAGTTCACTGGCTCCAAAGCAATAAAAACTATGCGGTTTGTGTAAATAGTATTTGGTTCTATGCCCCATGCAGACTGCACAGTTCTCTCTATTTATGATGTAACTCTCATTGTAATTGTATGGCAAACCAAAACTGTAACCACCATTGTATGTGCTCCTCTATTTAACATCTTTATTTCTACTTCACGCTCACTGTAACCATGAGCTAAGTAACCCTCCTGTAACTAAGACAAATTCATGCAACAGCGCCTCGATGCCCTTGGGCTGCTAGTGCGCTTTACAAATATAAATAAATAAATCTGGAGACTCAGGAAGATAGCTCAGGGGCAATGTGCTCTCCTCAAAAGCAAGACGTCACAGAGCACCACAGGTTCAATCCCTGGGTCCGCACTTTGAAACCTCTGGTATTAAGTGTTTTATAAATAACCTATCCTATCATGCAACAGGACATCCTGCATAGGCTCACCTGTAAACGAGCATGTGCCCTAGGGCAGGAAATAGGACACATCTGACGTATGTTACTGCATTGTTTTCTGCATAGAGTTGGTGGGGCTCTCAGAGCAGTAGGAGAAGGCGGCCATGTTGGAGAGGCAATCTCTAGCGGATCCAAGGAATATCATTTAAAAATAAGGTCTTGTGATGCAGGAAACATTCCCCATGGTATATACACAAGTTCTGTGCTTAAACTGCAATTATCTGCACACCCCACCCGGATGGAACATTTATTTCACCAAGAAGATCCTATATGTTTGGTAGGTGACCCCCAGACTGCCCCAGAAAATCCTGTTTTATAAACAAAGATTCTAACAAAATTACACTTTTGATGGCTAAAACTACTTCCAGTGCTCTTTATAGATGACTCTTAGTTATTCCTTCCCTTCCTCCGTCCCAGACCTGGCTCTTCCTACCTGCGTCCTGACTGACCGAATTCACCCCCGGACAGGTAGGCGAGGCCATCAATGATTCACCAGAGGAGACTCTAAGAAAGTACCGACCACGCACAGCAATGATTCGCATAGACCTGAATGACATGACCTGCAGTCCGCCAACAAAACAAGTGCTCAGCCATGACTCACGGTACGTATTGCACTCCAGCTCAATGGAATATAGCCTTCCAAGGCACGGCCGCACACATCTGCATTCATCTGCTACTTGATCCCATATCGCACATCACCTCTGCCATTAGAATGCAGCTAAGTCCCACAGTAAAAGTTAGGTCATATAATCAATCGCCTTGACTCACATACTCTCCAAACAACTTTCACAGCACCCATCCACAAGCCACTTCCACATGGGTCGCTAGCAGGGACTTAGCAACCTCTACTTACCTTTACACTGGCTAAAATCTCTCACACCCAGGACTTCGGTCCTCCAAGGGTGGTCACCTACAGCGCTTTGAGGCCCTGCCAATGGCACTAGGAGCTATACACATGGTTTGTGAGATAGGTGAGGGGCACTAGAATTAGCTGGTCACTGGGCTTGATCTTTAATTATAAGAGAAGTACCCTGCTGCTGGCAATGGGTTCTAATGAGAAAGTGCCCTTCTTTCTCTTTGTAGTATGCTTGCAAAAGAGAGAGTTTAGGCCCTGTTCACCTGAGCACTGGGTTGCTGATTAGGTCAGGTGTAGATATTTATGAAATGGATTCAATCCAATTTGTTAGTGCTATGTTTATTGATAGTTGTCAGCTGACACGTATTTCGAACCTCAGGGGTCTTTCTCAAGGTGTGTCGATTATAGAAGCAGTCATTGCTAGCATGTGGTTGATTCAGGTCCAGGATAGTGCAAGTGTTCTTACCCCCGGTGTAGTTTGAGATGCCCAATGTATCCTGCTTCAGAGGGCTGGACCATTGGTCCAAGTAGAAGCCTGAGTAGGCCTAATAGTCCATGGTTGTCTGTTTAGCCTGTAAGTCCCGATGGGCTTGAAGTGTTCCTATTGCGGTCACAGCGGTCTTTCTTTTGCAAGCTGTACAAATTGCATATTACATTACATTTTTTCAACATTTTGTCTTCAATTATTAAAACTTTCCGTAGTTAGTGCTTCTTTTCCTCGATCTTTAAAAATAGGTTATGTAGCCCCTCTTTTGAAGAAGCCTAATCTTCATGCAGATTGCTCCTCCAATTTTTTGTTACAAGTAGAGTCTGATCAATTCAATAGATGGACTACTGATCAATGACTATTTGCGGCCTTTCGATCTGGATTTCATAAGGGTTGTAGCATAGAGCCAGCCACTTTACATATTATTGACAAAGTTCCTAGGATCTTAGATGACGGAGGCGGTCTACTGGTATTACTCAATTTATCCACAGCATTCAATAAAATCGAATAAGGGGTGCTCACTAGTACTTTATCAAAGTGTATGGACATTTGGGTCTGATTCTGTATTGGGGCTGTTTTTGTCCAACCAGTGGAAATTGGTTGTTTCCAGAATGTCCCGCACCGCCCCACATGCCATCAGGGGTACCCCAGTTATACTTTTATAATCTGTACTTGGAACCATTAGGGACAAAGGGGCAAACCATGCAGACAATATCCATCAACGTGCTGACGATACTCGGCTATGCATTAAAGGCTATGCATTAAAATCTGTCCTGAAGGTGACTTGTATCATCTACGTTATTAGTTTGTGGATGTTGAAGCTTGGATGGCGTCCCACTTCATGAAATTAAATACATCTAAGCCAGAGTTACATGACCTGATCCACACCTTCCTATTTTGGATCTCGGATGCACATTTTTAGGTACCTCATTTGTACTTGCTTCTACAGCTAAGCCATTAGGATTCATATGTTATATGACTTGGACTTGTACCACAAACCGCCGCCATTTTTCATGGTCTCCAGGCACTCAGGCAGATCTGAAAAGGAAGGTGGTTGGGAAGGTTAGTGGGATTAAGAGGGGAAAAGCACAAGAGTAGCTTCAGTTCGGAAAAGCCAGCCGCTGTGTGTTTGCATGATTTGGTAGATTGCATTTGTGTGTTGTATGTGAGTATTCCTGTGTGTGTGTGTGTTCGGTGTTGTGGAGAGATGGAAGAGTGTTTGTAGTTTTGGCGTTTCGTGTCTGACGTTTGTGTCAAGTCGGTTACATATTGAGGTGAATATGCTGAAGAGGGTTAGATATGTATTAGTTGGGTTGGTTGGGGCTGTTTGGGTTTGTTCTGATGGGCTGGCACTTCACTTAGTTGTGTTCCTGGTATGTTCGTGGTTGGCATTTGAGAGGTCCAGTCTCATGGAGGTCTCTTGTGTTGTGGTAGGTGGATTCATCGTCAGCTCAGAATGTTCAATAATTTACGGAAAGTGGTGATCCTCTTTTCTTTGTATTTCCTTCGGGAGCAAGTTTCCCTGCGATAGAGGAATATTCCGATCCCTCAAATTTTTTTGGAGTATTGCTTGTGTTCAAGGCAGATGTCGTTACTGGATCTTAGTGTTCATGTTGGTCTGTAGACTGTTATTTTCTCATGTATGCATGCCGCTCCCTGGCTGTGGATTGCTCTGTGTTATGCAGAGCATTGTGACGAAGATTTGCTTTTTAACTGGCAGCCAATGCAACATTCTCAGTGCTGGTGTGATGTGTTCTATTCTTCTGATCATGAGTTTTAGCAGTAGTCTTGCAGCTGTGTTCCATATTCGTTTAAGCTTCCTTAACAGGGATTCTGGCATTTCAATGTAGTTGCTGTTGGCGTAGTCTATGCTTGAAATGACGAGATGATGGCGAGCATTCTGTGTGTGAAGGAGAAGAAGGGAAGTATTTTCTTTATTGTGTGTAGGTGGAAGAAGCCTTTCTAACTACTGTGTTTATATGTGGTTCTAGTGTTAGCTTGTTGTCCATTAGGATTCCAAGATTTTAGACCACCTTGGATGGTTCTGGCATGTTGCCTAGTTCAGCGGGCTATGGAATGTGCTGGTTGTTTGCCAGGTCATTGGGTGTAATCATGTATTCGGTTTTCAGGGGGAAGGAGGAGGCGACAGTCTTAGGCTGTTGGTGCTCATCATTCATTTAGTTCAATGAGGCTGTTGGTTAGTGTTGGGTTTTGCTCTTCATTGGCATTGGTTTTATGGATGATTTGGGTGTCGTCTGCGTAGATGTAGCAGGTCAAGCCAGGTTTTTTGATGAGGTTGGTCAGTGGAATCATATAGGTGTTAAAGTGTAACGGTGAAAGCAATGAGCCCTGTAGAACTCCACATGTTTTCTGAGGTGTTGATTTGACTCTAGTGAGATTGTTTCTGTTCTTTCTGTCAGGAAGGAGTTTAACCAGATGAGAGCAGTATTGCCGATCCCAATATTTTGTAGTCTTTCGAGGAGTGTTGTGGTTGACCGTGTTGAAGGCTGCTGAGAGATCGAGTAGGAGCTTGACCCATCAAAGAAACACTAGCTACAGTGCCAGTCTGCGCAACACCTCAAACAGGAAAGGCCACTCCACAGAGTCAAAGGACTTCTCTCCATCAAGAGAGGCCACAATAATCGGGATCTCCCATCGACATTATGCATCATAGAGAACAGGGGCCGTAAGTTATTCTGGGTCAATCTACAGGGATACACACATATGCGGCAACAGCCTGTCCACAAGCATTTGAGCCAATATAGTATTGTCTGTGTTTATTAAAACCCCATAAGGACACTATAAGAAGCACATTTTTTATTATCCTTCAGCAAAACCATTACCAGGGCAGTTCCGGGGGACTCCGACGCGAAGCCAGTGAAGTGTCATACATATTTCTTAAGTGAAGTATGAGCAGGTCTGTATATTCCTTGTACATCTCAGCCATAATGCCATCCATCACTGGTGCTTTGCCAATAGGGAGGGATGAACTCACACTCTGTAATTCTTCCTGCGAGGGTGGCTCATTTAGAATAGCTGCCCATTCAGAATCAAGCCACCCAAGATCCACCCTATCCAGAAAGTCCCCAATCTCCCGATGATCAGCTAGTGATTGAGTGGAGCAGAGTCTAAAATAATAGTCTTGAAAGATGGTATTGATCCCCAGAAAGTTTCTAACTATCATCCCTGCTGCATCTTCAACCTCGAGAATAGATACCGGCTGCTAGTCACGCTGAATAGCCCATGCAAAAGCCCATCTCTCTTCCAATATGCCACAGACGCCAGCGGATCACCCCAAAACCGTTCCCGCCTTTCTGCTATATCAACAAATTCTTCCCCTTGTTTTCGGTAGCTTAGCCTCAACACCGGGGTCAGCTCAATGCACATATTGTTGTTCCACGCACTTAATTTCACCCTCCAGAGGTGTGAAGGACCCCCCCCTGATTGCCTTCTGAACCACCCCCTTATGTAGCGATACAAGACCCTCTTATATAAACCTTAAAGGTTTCCGACAAAGTGCTCAAGTCAGCTACCAATCTGGAATTTGTGTGAAAAAAATGTCTGTCAATCTCAACGTCATCTCTAAATGGTTGTATACGAATTGTTCGTTTTACAACTGTTCGAATTACAATTGACCTTTTCACAATTGACCGAATTGTGAAGGTCAATTGTAACATATATGTGGGGGGAAACCCCCCACAACCCCCCACCTAATGCCAAACCCCCCAAAACCCCTATATATATATATATATAAATAAATATATATTACCAAACAGATATATATATATATATATATTTATACGGTCAATTGTGAAAAGGTCAATTGTGACCCTTTAAATTCGAACAATTGTAAACGAACAATTTGGGTAATACCCTCTAAATGCAGCATTTTACAAAGCCCGACCTCTAAATCTCCATCTATGTAACCTGGGAGCTTGTGCGGGTCTCAAAAAGGTGATCACAACAGGCAAGTGATCAGACATTGTTTGAGGAAGTATTCTGGTGTCTGTTAAGGACCTGGCTTTATCCGTTGATACCATCAAATAGTCTATGCTAGATGCACTGCTATGCACTCTGGAATAGAAGGTATATTCCCTCCCATCAGATTTGTAGGAAGCTCCAGGCATCCTCGAGCCCATGATATTCTGCAATATTACCCCATGTGGTGACAGAATTTGGTAGTGTATGCTGTACTGTTGTTGACCTATCTAATTCCAGTGACAGGAAAACGTTAAAATCACCAGCCCATATAATCTCATATCCAGAGAATTTATGGATAAAGTTTGTGCATGACTGGAAAAAATCAGGAAAATAAATATTCAGGGCATAGATATTTATTAGAAAAATCCACCACCCCGAGTAATCACCCACAAGAATGTCATGATGCCCATTTGCATCAGTAATTTGTTTGTGAAATCTGGTCCAGGAAGTTTACCATCTCTGCTTGGATGCGTCGCCTGAAAGAACAGGAGTTGCACCTTGTGTCTTTTTGCCTGGTTTATTATTAAGGTAAACTTTTTATTATTGGTGAGTCCATGAATATTCCATGAATATTCCATATCATCACCATTATTAGTTTACCTGATAATGCACATAACAAAAGGCATGCCTGTATACAACCCAGAGAAGTTCTCGCCTATACCCCAACCAAAAGTTCCAACTCATCACCATCTATTCCATATAATCTAGGGTGACATAGGAAGACTACAATTGTTATATGTGCTATTATTAGTACTGTGCTTAACCAAATCCAAACCACCCCTGAAACCCCCACCACGCCAGAAACACAAACATACTGGCTATCTCCCCTTCCCATCTCCCTTAACAACTAACAAACACTCCAACAGCCACAGTAACTGCAAAGTTGGGTGTAAAGACTGGGGGGCGGGGGGGTACCTGTACTCCTGCCCTCTATATGGCAGAGTAGAAGCACAGAGCACCCCAGCCAATATTCTCTATAGGGTAACGTTGGATGAGCAATCAAGGCTTAAGCTCTCAGGAGGTGATGCGGGCTGCTTCTTAAGTAGAGTGTAGTCCACAAGCCCCCAACAAAGGAATCTCCACACACAAGGTTAGTGGTAACAGAGTTCTTTAAATAAATATGGTTCAAAATATACACACAATCAATAACATACTTTGTGCTTTGGCAATACTAAAATGATCAATGTACAATGTCTATGTGGTACAGCATTTAACTCTTGATTCCATTAAAATGCACCAACTGCTGACAGTATCAATGGCATACAAATCAACTAGTATAGTGAATCAACAATAGACATAGGCAGAAGACAAGATGGGTTAAACAATTGGCAGACTACTGAGTCCCTACGAGTAGACAGTTCTATATGAGGATCCCCCCACCTGGGCATCCTGTAAATAAAGTGTATCAACAATCAACAAGCCCAGTCCATATATTGTTTAAAATAGTCTCGTTTCCATATGAAAAGGTTCTACTACCCCAATGGACCTGGTTTAGCAGAGTTCTTCGACGGGTCATCGACGGATCCCTCTTGAGTGAATTCCCTTTAAGGCAGGAGCCACGGGTCATCAAGATTCCTCAAAGAAATGGTAAACAATGACATCGAGGCAGCAGCTTCAGTCTTGCCGGTCTTCATCGACCATCGGTCGTGGACGTCCTGCAAAGAAGAGGCATGCGGTGCACCTCGATGATGATAGTTCTTTGCCGCAAATCAGAGTCAATTAAGAACGTAGGCCCAGCAAGGGCATTGGGTCGTCGGCACTCAACCACGGCTGGCTTTTGGATCTTCATCGGCATCTTTGAGGACTTCGGGTGGTGGTAAAACCCACCGGCGGATTCTCCTCGGTTCGTCAGCGACCTTCGCTTTCTCCGGCGGGACAAAGCAGTCGGCAGTGATGAGCAAGGGAGTCCTTGATTTCAAAGTGTCTTAGGCAATGGAGCGTTGCTGCTCCGGTCGATGAGGTTACAGAGGTCCTCCGAACCTTGGTCGATGGTGATGGTCATCCATGGCCTCAATGTCCTGGCGCTTTACTTCAGATTCCTCTGTGGTCCCAGTCTCCGGTCAGCAGCCTTTCAAGGACTGACTTCCAGGGAGCCTTGGTGAAGATAAAATGGTGCATGATGGTCCCTCGTAGCCCGGGAAGTGGTCTCCTAGCCATGTCCTCTCTTGGATCAGTTCTTGGAGACATGACAGCTTTCAGATTGCGTTGAAGGAAAGCAGCAGCAAAACCTTCTTCTAGCTGGGCTTCAAGGTTAAGCATCAAGTTTAGACTTCAGCTTCTAAAAGATTCTATTCAGTGAGAGGTCCCCAGATATACTGTTCTGTCTCTCTTACACACTGCTGAGCCAGGCTCAGACAGCCAATCATTCAGAAGGGCATTCATGGAAGCAGACAGCCAATCAGGCTCACAGTGCATTCAGGCCATTCACTTCCACCCAGACACTCACAACAAGGAATGTGGATTGGGCCAAGCACCCAGCCTTTTAGCACACCACACTGCATTCATACCAGTTTCGGGCAGAGCTATCTCATTGTGTCACACACTAGAAATCAGACGTCCATAACATGAAATATATATTGGTCACACACTCCATTAACCCAGGACTCACCCCAAGGGTGTACCCACAACATACATTCATTGGGAATGCTCTAGCCAGTCTGGCCTGGACTTCCCCCATAACACCATATATGGAACTTCCACCCAACAGCCAGTCAGGGAAGGGGCAGAGCCATGGCTTCCTAGGACTTTGGGAAAACAAGGTAACGGGTAATAGAAAGCAAGAGGCCACAGGGGACATCTTGTCCCCTATTAGGAATCAACTGATTCCAATGGTAGGGCCCGGGTATCCCAAATTGGAGGATACTCAGAGCACCTGTCAAATTCAGCATGGAGCTTCCACCAGCCAATACCCTGCTCTGTGGGCCACACACAAGTGCCCAAAAACATACACTAGGTGAATATGGTTGTACTCCTGCCCATGGGTGCCATAAGGGTATCCCAAGGGTCTGTTCACCACAACCAAAAAGAGGAAGAGCTGCATGGCCATGAGTCCCACATGGACTCCTGTGCAGAAAAGAACACAGAACACACATGAAAAAGGAGTACAGGACAAGGACATGAAGGCCCTGTCCCTCCAATGCATTTCCAGCATCACAGTGGGGACCTACCAACAGCATCTATAGCTCCCCATGACAGATGACCCCTCTGCAGTATTCGCTCTTCATAGAACTGTGTCCCCGTCAGTTACTGTGCAGCACAGAGCCCAGCGCTGCAAGCATAAAATAGACAGAATAAATGATTAGACCATTCAGGTTAGCACTGTGATCTGTGGTGAACCTCTTATATTGGGCAGGCTTTTTGCAAATTTTTCAGCTTTTTCTTCGTGAAATTATGGCTAGGATTTGTATTCTATTTACATCTGAAATGGATTGTGTTTCAAAGCATTCCCCAACGCATATGTATTCAGTCCTGCTTAACCGCATGGTTGTAAAGTACACCTGCTAATGGACTTGCTTACATTGAGCGACTTCCGCTGGGTAGAAGCAGCAGCTGCGCGTCCCCCTGGATTAGAGGCACTCAACGTATTTCATCACAATATTTCTCCTACTAATAGTTTCGAATCGCTGGACCTACATTTCAGAAATCAGCTACTGTCTCCAGCAGCACCAACACATTACAATCCCTTTCCGTAAGCAGAATCCTAGTGTAGACTTATATGATCTTTCACAGGTGTGAACAAGGTTCATACTGTTAAACCTTTACGGTGGAGTTATTCAGTGCAGTCGGATCCTTTTAAAATTAAAAAATACTGGATTGAAACTCTAGCACTGTTTAATATTGAACTAAATGAATGTAAATGAAAGCATCAAGAGGGTGAGGGATCTAGGCACATGGTGGCTTTATTTCTAATATGCTTGTTCCATCCCAAGATTACAATTTCTTTACATTTTATTTTTAAAAGAAGGACATTAGGTATGCAGTCTGGAGAACGCAGCCACGGTAGCCCAGGGCACACAAGGCTGTGCACAAAAGCTCAGCGTACTGTTCCCCAGGCTACTAGGGCCACACTATCAAGAGCACACAAGGAGCAGGGAAGCAGGCAGCCGGAGCCCTGAGCCTGCAGCAGGTAAGTGGGGGAGGTGGTGGGGACTTGTTAGGGAGAATTCTCTGTTTAGACTGAATTCCCTAACTTAGTAAGTCCCCCAGCAGCTTTGCTGGATTTCTGGAGTTTGTTTTTTTCCATCCTGCCAAGAGTGAGACTCTTTTTCTCCCACTCTTGGACATGAATGTGTGTAATTCCTTTTAATGTCCATGTGTTCTATGGGCTATGGGGTCTTTTACTCCATAGGGTCTCATATGTTTTTCTATATGTGTTACACCGCACCCTATGTGCCGTAACACTGGGGCGTCCTAGCGGACCTCCATCATAGACTCCATACCCAGGGACTGACTACTGTCTCCCTGGGCATGTAAAGTCACCATTGGCTTTACTAGACCTAAATTTACTAACAGAACTAGTACACACCATCTTATTGTGGACGTGCTAGTAGGGGTAATTCGATTACTCCTAGGTTTGTTATTCGAGGGGACACTGTCCCATCCCCAGTCGTCGAGTTTTGGCTGGCGGCAGTGGAAACTACTTGTTATGTTCGACCCCGAACATAACCCTAATGGATTCTTCCCATTGTTGGAGATTGATACTTTTCCTCGTTAATCTCTAACATACCACCGGTTTACTTATCTTAAATAAGTTTATCGGATGGTATTTTCTGCCAGAACTCGGTTTTTAAAATGGCGTCTGTGTTCGTCGCTGTGACTCCTAAACCAAAGGTTGAGCCCTTTGTTCCACTTTTGGCGGGCTTCTGTACAGAGACCCTCCAAAGTGGTGCCATTCTGTCTGGGTTACCACAGGGGTGTGGGAGGGGGTTTAGGCACCCTGGACCGAGTTGCCTTGCCAACTCCGGTCGCACTCTGGTGTGATTGGCCCAAGTGGTGAGCCTCCCCGCTCACCACTTAGCGTGTGTTGATTGACAGCTAGGCTGAATGAATGGGGGTTTTCTGCATAAAAGCAGGGCTTTTGGGACTGGATCTTCAGAGGTCGCCACAGGACCTAAGAATCCGACGAGGGTAACGCTGAGCCGACCTGCAGCGACGACACCTCCTTTGGAGCCCTGCGGAACCGACTCACCACTTCCCGACGACAGAGGAGATCTCCCTGCCGGAGAGTCTCTTCCCCTCACTGGTGGGAACAACCAGTCACCTTTGCTTTTTCTTCGCTCCATGACGCAGTGGTCGAATTGCCCGTGCAGAGCACCTCGGCAACCGGATAGCCACTACCCCTGTACCGCGACCAAAAGGTGGTGCCTTCTGACGGAGCACTCCGCGGCTGGTCTCTTCCCTGGTGGTGCAACGATCTTCACTTTTCTTCGACGACGAGATCATCTCTACTCTTGGCAAAGACCCGACGTGCATCCACCACCAGGAACAACTGCCCCCGCCGGCGCTGTCTCCCCACAAACAAGGTACCGTGTCCGCCTGGCTTCCCTTTCTGCTGGATCGAGTGAGGTGTCTTAATCCTTGCCTTTCCATTGGGTCACCTCCAAGCTTTCTTTAACGTGTTGTTCTGAACTGGTCCAAACTTTCCATAACAATTTTGCGATAAAGACTCGAAGCGCATTTCCACTGAGACACTTTTGGGACATATCGCCTTGCCTCTCTCCGAGTGGGCCTGGCCTCTGAACTTTGTGATCTACAGTAGACCCTGCCTTACTTGCCTTGCATTTGTCCGTAAAGTATTGGTACCGAGTTGATTTCATAACCTGCCTTATTTTTTCTCTCCCGACCTAATGAATACTAGAGTGCCATCTAGGTTAAAGCATACACCTCTGTCTGCAAATAAGTGATGCCGGTAAACCTAGACTTGTCAAACTATTGTTAGGGGGATTGATCTTTTTCTTCGTATAGTATTGTGATTGAAGTTGTTGCCGTATTAGTGCCAGAGTGTTTTCCATAGATGTGTTGTTATAAATAAATACCTTTATATCTTTACACCAAAGCCTTGTTCCGTGTTTGCTTGTTCTACTGTGTAGATTGCCCTATTTTGTATACTCCACATACTGCCTAACTCTTCTTGAGGGAAGTCTGACTGCTCCACCACAGCTACCAAGTGAATCTGTGTGGTACAGACTGCTACCAAGTGGGTTTACTGCCAAACAGCTGTAGTCCTAAATCTTTTGCAGTGGTCCCAGAGGGAACTGCACAGGTTTCCGCCTAACACTGGTGTACAGCGGTGGGATTTGTATCGAGTATACAGTTTAGAGTGCTTTTCGACACTTTAGGACAACTAACCACAAAGCTTAGCACTAAAAAGCAACTTTCAAAAACATGTCTACTATGGAAGCTTACAGTCAAGAATCCTTGTCAGGTGAAAATACTGAGAGTCTACGAGCTCTCTGTAGGCAAGAGAATCTTTCTGTAAGAGGCAAGAAGTTAGAACTGATAGCGAGATTGCTGGAAAACCAAAGTCTGGGTACTGGTTCAGAGGAACCAACTTCTCCAGCAGATGTAGATAACAGTGATGGTGTTGATCTAAATGGTAATTCTGACGATAATGATGAAGAGGCTGACGAGGAAGGAGAGGCTAACGAAACTGTCTCCCCTGCTCCTCTACCTGCCTTACCAGCTGTACCTACGGGGCTCATACCAGGTCCCACGTGTAACCCTGCTTATTTTGAACTTGAGAAAATGAAGCTCGAATTAGAATACAAACGGTTCTTGGCTCAATCTGAACGAAACCAAGAGCTCGAGTTCAGATGGATGAATGCCCAGGCTGAGCAGAAGCAAGCTGAGTTAAGACTCAGGGAAATAGAACTTAATCACGAGTTAGAGATGAAAAAGTTGTCTGTGGAAAATGCTTCTCTCTCCTCTGGTTCCTCTAGGAGCTCCAGTCCCAAAAGACCACGGATGCCGAAGGAATTAGTGGGTATGTATGAACCGAGATTGGATGTGTTGGATTGGTTAAAACTGTTTGAGTACAATCATGGGCTCCAGGACATCACCCGGAATGATTTACTTCCCTGGCTGTTCTCTAGGCTCCCCCCTGTTGCGACTGATGTGGTAATGGAGTTGGGGGAGGCGGATAAGACGGATTACGAAAGTGTGAAACTAGCTTTGATAGCTAGATTTGGGAAGACCCCTTCCCAGTATCTTAAGAGGTTTAGAACCCTCAAAAAGCATGATGGTACCCCTTGGGCTACCTGGGTGAGTGAAGGGTTGAAAAACTTAGAGGGATGGATTAAGGGTTACAAAGTGAACACTTATGAGGGTATGAAGAATCTTTTTATGTTGGAGTCGATTTATGATGCCTGCTCTCCTGAGCTCAGACAGCACTTGGCTGATTCGAAGGAATTGGCTTCCCGGAAGCTAGCTAAGGCTGCTGACTTATGGGTTGCCAACAGGGCTACTCATAAGGATTCTGGAGCAACTCAGAAGAAGGATGAGGGAAAACAGCCTAAAAAAGACTCAAAAGAGAATTTGAATAACCCAAATTCCAAAGAGGGCCTCAAACAAAACCAGAAGGGTAAGCCACAAGGAAAACCGCAGCAGAATAGTGTGTCTTCTGGTGTCAAACCGGAAGGAGGCCAGTACAAGCCACCATTCCAGAAAGCATTCGGTAAATGCTTTGTTTGTGGCTCGACTTACCACGTGAAAGGAGATCCCAGATGTAAGG
The DNA here is from genome assembly GCF_040938575.1 of Ambystoma mexicanum. Lineage (NCBI taxonomy): Eukaryota > Metazoa > Chordata > Amphibia > Caudata > Ambystomatidae > Ambystoma > Ambystoma mexicanum. Next base: position 185,984,945 of record NC_090938.1, on the reverse strand, counting down.
GTAAACCTTCAGGGGTCCAGCTTGTCTCCTTAGCCTTAGCTCCAGAGGAGGAAGTCCAAATGGCAAGTGGAAACTTTCTACTGCTAGCTGACGAACCCATTGGAGTCTCAGCCAGCGTTTCTTTAGTATCTCTGGGGTTGTGGGAACAACAGAATTTAGATGTCTATACTTCTATCCCCGATAATACTAAAGAGTATTATAAGGACAGTGTCCAGGTGAATGGTCAGGAGACTCCCGCCATTAGGGACACTGGGGCCAGCATAACTGTGGTGGAAAAATCATTTTTTCAGGCTGAGGATGTTGCTAAGGCACCCAAACGCCTCACCAAGTTAGCTGGAGGGCCTGTGCAGATGCTTCCCCAATTACCAGTTCTCATCCAGTGTAATGACATGACTGTGAAGATACCTGTCAGCATACAGAGTGAGGTACCAGGACGCGTACTGTTGGGTAACGATTTGAAAACTCGCATACTCCCAGGGCCTCCTAGTAAACGGTTACAGGAGCTAACCAGACCAGCAAGAGAGAGGACCATGCGCGGTACTCTCGAGGAGATGATGAAGAAAGAGATCACTCCTGCTCCACTGGAATTGTCGGCAGCTGTCTCGAAGAAATCAGAAGCGAAAGGGAAACCTAAGACTTCTACCCCGAAACCGGCAGCCAGCATTTCAGTGCAGCCAACAAGGACTTCCCCGCGGTTGTCCAAAGTTACACCCGTAACTCCACCTCCAGCTGAGGCTGAGAGGGAGGTACAACCCCGTGTGGTAGAATTAGACTCTGAGGAAGAGCTAATGGAAGGCCAGGAACTCATTGGAGATCTGGATCCTGTTGACCATCCTGAGCGGCAGTCTTTACTGGCAGAAGGTGGACCCAGCAGGGCAGACTTCAGTAAGGGACAGAGAGAATGTCCAACTCTGGAAGGTCTTCGCCACCAGGCAGAAGCTCAGGCTGAAGGGCAAGAGCCTGGGAAATACAGGTTGCACTGGGAAGATGGCCTCTTCTACAGTGAACCGACCGAGTCTGCACCTGGAGACTACAAGCGGCTTGTAGTACCCCCAAGAGAACAGACCACAGTTCTTGCAGTTAGTCCACGAGATTCCTTTGGCTGGTCACTTGAGTTTCAAGAAGACTAAGGAAAGGCTCTCTCTCTACTTCTATTGGCCAAAGATGGGGGCCGAAGTAGAAAAACACTGCAGGAGCTGGCACACCTGCCAGACCTCGGGTAAAGGTTAGCTCCAAGAATGTGGCACCTTTAGGGCCTCTCCCAGTTGTGGGAGTCCTGTTTGAGAGAGTAGGGATTGACATTGTTGGTCCCCTTGATACTCCAACCTCCTCAGGCAACAGGTTTATACTTGTTGTAGTAGACCATGCTACTAGGTATCCTGAGGCAATTCCTTTGAGGACTGTTACAGCTCCGGCTGTGGCTAAGGCCCTCCTTGGTATTTTTACTAGGGTCGGGTTTCCTAAGGAAGTAATCTCTGACAGGGGGTCAAACTTTATGTCCCACTACATGAAAGCCATGTGGAAAACCTGTGGAGTTACTTACAAGTTCTCAACAATTTACCACCCACAAACCAATGGGTTGGTAGAAGGGTTCAACCGAACCATGAAGAGCATGATAGGTGCTTTAGAGGAACCCCTTAAGCGTAAGTGGGACCTTCTACTGCCATGCCTTCTCTTTGCTTATAGAGAAGTCCCTCAGGAGGGAGTAGGTTATTCTCCCTTCGAACTTCTCTATGGTCATCCCGTCAGAGGTCCATTGGCCCTGATTAAGGAGGGGTTGGAGAGTGCTCCTTCTCCCAAGCCAGTCAGAGTGACTGACTACGTGTTAGGTCTCCGGAGGAGAATGTCGCACATGATGACAGAAGCAAGCGATAACTTGAAAGCTGGACAAGCATTGGTCAAGCACTGGCACAATCAAAAGGCTAACATGGTTGAGTTCGCTCAAGACCAGCTCGTTCTCGTTATGATCCCAACAAGGCAGAGGGCCTTGCAAGACAAATGGATGGGACCCTTCAGAGTTGTGGGTAAACTCAAAGAGGTTAACTATCTGGTGGACTTGGGCAATCCCAAGGAGGCTCCGACAGTCTTCCACACCAACTGACTCAAAGCGTATGTCTCACGACCTAATGTAGGAGCGTTGCCTCTAGCATCATCCGAGGAAGAAGAAGAGAGTGAAGCTCTTCCAGATCTCCTCAGAGGCTTACCTTTAGACGACCAAATTGAAGGAGTAAATCTCTCCTCCAATCTGACACCCGAGGAACAAGAAGAGTGCAAATCCATGTTGAATCAGTTTGCCTCTCTGTTCTCGCTTTCACCAGGCTTGACCCCTTGGGGCCAGCATGACATACTCACTGGTGACTGTCTGCCAGTCAAAAGCAGAGGATACCGAATGTCAGAACACGTACAAACCCACATCAAAGGTGAGGTCAGCAAGATGCTTGATCTGTGGGTAATAGAGCCCTCTACTAGTCCATGGTCTAGCCCAGTTGTGTTAGTACGAAAGGCCGGATCTAAAGAGCTTAGATTCTGCGTGGATTATAGAGCTCTTAATGCAGTCACCAAGACTGATGCCCACCCTTTGCCAAGAACAGATGAGTTGGTGGATAAACTTGGCGCCGCCAAGTTCCACAGCACATTTGACTTGACATCAGGCTATTGGCAAATAGCCCTGACAGACCATGCCAAGGAGAAAACTGCATTTTCTACCCCCGTTGGCTTATACCAGTTTAAGGTAATGCCTTTCGGATTGAAGAATGCATCTGCTACTTTTCAATGGATGGTAAACCAGGTTCTGAATGGGATGGAGGACTTCTGCATGGCATACTTGGATGACATCGCGGTGTTCAGCAATTCCTGGGAAGAACATGTAACCCACCTGAGAGATGTTTTGCAGGCTCTTGGACGAGCCAATCTGACCATAAAGGCGAGTAAATGCCAAATTGGACAGATTAAGGTAGTCTATCTTGGACATGAGGTAGGAGGTGGAGAAATAAGGCCTTTGCTCAGTAAGATTGAAGCTGTGCAAAATTGGACAACACCTACTACTCAAACCCAAGTGAGAGCCTTCCTAGGCCTCACTGGGTATTACAGGAATTTCATAGAGAACTATGGGACCATAGCTTCTCCACTGAATGTCATCTCCTCGCCCAAATTTCCTAAAAAGGTTAGATGGAACGAGGAGTGCAATCAGGCTTTTGAAAACCTGAAAAAGGCTCTTTGCCAAGCCCCAGTACTCGGAGCTCCTGATTACCGCCAACACTTCATTGTGCAGACAGATGCTTCAAATGTAGGGATAGGTGCCGTACTCAGTCAACTGGATGGGAAAGGTAGGGAGCACCCCGTTTGCTTCATCAGCCGCAAGCTGAAGGATCCTGAAACAAGGTGGGCAGCAATCAAAAGAGAGTGCTTTGCTATCGTGTGGGCTCTGAAGAAGTTTAGGCCGTACTTGTATGGTTCTACTTTTGTCATTCAGACTGACCACCAACCCTTGAGATGGCTAATGCAAATGAAAGGGGAAAACCCAAAACTATTGAGATGGTCGATCTGCCTGCAAGGGTTTGATTTCACCATTGAGCACAGGTCAGGGTGTCACCACCAAAATGCTGATGGTCTCTCTAGGATGTATGTCCTCGACTCGAGGTATGAGATTCATCCAGGAGTGGATTAAATCCTCCTGTCCCTTAGTCTGGGGGGGGGCGAGAATTTCCTAACCTAGTGAGTCCCCCAGCAGCTTTGCTGGATTTCTGGAGTTTGTTTTTTTCCATCCTGCCAAGAGTGAGACTCTTTTTCTCCCACTCTTGGACATGAATGTGTGTAATTCCTTTGAATGTCCATGTGTTCTATGGGCTATGGGGTCTTTTACTCCATAGGGTCTCATATGTTTTTCTATGTGTGTTACACCGCACCCTACGTGCCGTAACACTGGGGCGTCCTAGCGGACCTCCATCATAGACTCCATACCCGGGGACTGACTACTGTCTCCCCGGGCATGTAAAGTCACCATTGGCTTTACTAGACCTAAATTTACTAACAGAACTAGTACACACCATCTTATTGTGGACGTGCTAGTAGGGGTAATTCGATTACTCCTAGGTCTGTTATTCGAGGGGACACTGTCCCGTCCCCCCTCGTTGAGTTTTGGCTGGTGGCAGTGGAAACTACTTGTTTTGTTCGACCCCGAACATAACCCTATGGGATTCTTCCCATTGTTGGAGATTGATACTTTTCCTCGTTAATCTCTAACATACCACCGGTTTACTTATCTTAAATAAGTTTATCGGATGGTATTTTCTGCCAGAACTTGGTTTTTAAAATGGCGTCTGTGTTCGTCGCTGTGACTCCTAAACCAAAGGTTGAGCCCTTTGTTCCACTTTTGGCGGGCTTCTGTACAGAGACCCTCCAAAGTGGTGCCATTCTGTCTGGGTTACCACAGGGGTGTGGGAGGGGGTTTAGGCACCCTGGACCGAGTTGCCTTGCCAACTCCGGTCGCACTCTAGTGTGATTGGCCCAAGTGGTGAGCCTCCCCGCTCACCACTTAGCGTGTGTTGATTGACAGCTAGGCTGAATGAATGGGAGTTTTCTGCATAAAAGCAGGGCTTTTGGGACTGGATCTTCAGAAGTCGCCACAGGACCTAAGAATCCGACGAGGGTAACGCTGAGCCGACCTGCAACGACGACACCTCCTTTGGAGCCCTGCGGAACCGACTCACCACTTCCCGACGACAGAGGAGATCTCCCTGCCGGAGAGTCTCTTCCCCTCACTGGTGGGAACAACCAGTCACCTTTGCTTTTTCTTCGCTCCATGACGCAGTGGTGGAATCGCCCGTGCAGAGCACCTCGGCAACCGGATAGCCACTACCCCTGTACCGCGACCAAAAGGTGGTGCCTTGTGACGGAGCACTCCGCGGCTGGTCTCTTCCCTGGTGGTGCAACGATCTTCACTTTTCTTCGACGACGAGATCATCTCTACTCTTGGCAAAGACCCGACGTGCATCCACCACCAGGAACAACTGCCCCCGCCGGAGCTGTCTCCCCACAAACAAGGTACCGTGTCCGCCTGGCTTCCCTTTCTGCCGGATCGAGTGAGGTGTCTTAATCCTTGCCTTTCCATTGGGTCGCCTCCAAGCGTTCTTTAACGTGTTGTTCTGAACTGGTCCAAACTTTCCATAACAATTTTGCGATAAAGACTCGAAGCGCATTTCCACTGAGACACTTTTTTGGACATATCGCCTTGCCTCTCTCCGAGTGGGCCTGGCCTCTGAAATTTGTGATCTACAGTAGACCCTGCCTTACTTGCCTTGCATTTGTCCGTAAAGTATTGGTACCGAGTTGATTTCATAACCTGCCTTATTTTTTCTCTCCCGACCCAACGAATACTAGAGTGCCATCTAGGTTAAAGCATACACCTCTGTCTGCAAATAAGTGATGCCGGTAAACCTAGACTTGTCAAACTATTGTTAGGGGCATTGCTCTTTTTCTTCGTATAGTATTGTGATTGAAGTTGTTTGCCGTATTAGTGCCAGAGTATTTTCCATAGATGTGTTGTTATAAATAAATACCTTTATATCTTTACACCGAAGCCTTGTTCCGTGTTTGCTTGTTCTACTGTGCAGATTGCCCTATTTTGTATACTCCACATACTGCCTAACTCTTCTTGAGGGAAGTCTGACTGCTCCGCCACAGCTACCAAGTGAATCTGTGTGGTACAGACTGCTACCAAGTGGGTTTACTGCCAAACACCTGTAGTCCTAAATCTTTTGCAGTGGTCCCAGAGGGAACTGCACAGGTTTCCGCCTAACAGGACTCACCCCCCCAACAGGGACCAGTAGAGGGCGGAGCACAAAAGGTGACACCTGCCGAATGCAGTCTTTTGTGTTGGAATCCGCAGGTGTGACCTTTTGTTTGTGGACCGTAGACATAAATCCGAAAAAATGTAGCTACTGAGTATCATTTAAACAAAACTAAAACTGAACTAGGCTCCATCTCTGGACTTATTTTATCAGGTGGGCTCTCTCAATGGTTTATTGGGTGTTCTGGCGTGGCTTTCACCTTTGCGCCACTTGATCGTCATGCACAATAGTGGGGCTGGCACCAGTCCTTGAGAGGACCAGCTAATCTCTACCCTTATCCACCATCTAGGGAGCGCCCACCTTTTTGCAAGCGGCCACTTTAAAGGCTCTGCGCCAGAGTGCCAAGTCCTTCCGCCTTTCTAAATTGATCACACCTTAGAATTAAGATTGTGAAATATTACATCAATATTATATGTAATTATTCTACAGGATCATCCGCTGAGATTCCCTATGATCCCTTCATATCAGAAGAATTATATCCATCCACTGCAAGGTAACTGAACTACCATATTGCTTGCTCCCTCCACTCCACTAAGGTGCAGAGTTATAATCCGTTATGCATGTTAATATTGCAGATAGCATACAGAAGTCTCGACCATGTATCCAGACTTCTCCTCCTGCGTGCATGATACTTCGTTGCACGGTAAGTGTCCAATTGGGGGGTAACAAAAGAACTTAAGAAGCATATATGCTTATTTTAAATACTATCCGGATAACACCCCATTAATACTCAATCTATATGGTCTTTATTTGTTAGACTCTGACCACAGGCCACCTCATTGAATGCGATACTGAAATCAGCTTCTGTCCTGATGAAGGCCGTTGAAACGAGAGCGTCCCTCAACCGCTCAAGAGTCTGAAACCAGTTGTGTCAACATCTCCAGGAAATTTCAGGGTTCACTTATAACTCTGTTTAATTGACTAACCAATGTGTCGGCTATATTCACACGACCCAAAGAAATTAGTAAGGGGTTGTTTCACATTTATATGAGTTTTACATGTGCCTTTTTGATATATGTGTTTTGATAATTGTTTTGTATACGACATGCACTATGATTGTTGTCCTTTGCAACATTTAGTAATGTATCATACGCAGTATTGTATTATATGTTTCGGCAATTTCACATACTAACTAGTTCTTTGTATACATGTGATATATACAATAAACAAGAGTGGGCCACTCTTAATTCTTAGAAGACAACTCGGGCCCTTGCAAGAAGGCTACACAAAATCACTCATGTACCAAAAACAGGGCCTTAAATGGGGCAAATGCAGGTAAGCGTCTACGGAGCGTTCAGCATGGAGCTGGTGTATTGGTTAAACAGGCACGCAAACCTGTCAGGTGCCCCGCCAACCCTTATTCACCTGGATAGGGCAAGTACCGCCTCTTGGCAAATTTCACCACTGTATAGGCTCAGCCATAAATAGAGACATGCGAAATGAGAATGCCTGGGGGGGAATGTCCATAGAGTCAGCAATAGCCCCAAAGTGTATTATGATTAGCCATGTTGAAAGCCATTGTTCACTTCATGAATGCTGGCTTAATGGGAGATGAATTCTCCACAGTATCTTTGAACACTAGTATATATTTGCAAGAAATATAGTGTTTTTACCAATGGAAAATTTAGGATGTGAAAGTGGTTGATGGGCTTAAACTGATGCAATATTAAGTTAGTATCCAATCTATTGTGCCCTTTCTGTTTGGCAATGACCATGTAATTTGCAAAAAGAATAGGTTTACCTAGTTGAAATTAAATGACAAAATGAAAACAGGCTAATAGTGTGAACAAGCCTCATTTGTATCATCAGTTATTGTTGTATTGTGAACGCACAGAAATGTCCCTTTGCGACACAATGTCAACAACAAAGAGGCTCTACTTGACATTGGGGGGCTGGTTGGGGGGAGGTTCGAAAAAAGGTGCAATTCATTTCTACTTTTCGTCCATTACTGGAGAAATGATCTGCCTTTGTATAATAGATACACCTTTAGCTGGGAATTTCAAGTAACTTGGTTTTCTTCTAAACCGAATATAATTTAAAAAATATATTACAGAAAAGGCACGAGTCTCTGAAAAGTGTATTCAGCTTTAGGATTTAAATTCACTCTTCCCCACTCAAGCCTTAAAAACGTGTAGAGGTTCTCTAGTTGAGAATGATTTGGCCTAGGCTAGCTTATTAGATACACAAACTTTTAAGACTTAATTGTGTACATCAAGGAGATTCAAAATAAAAAAAACATGCCTTTTCAATTGAGGGACTTCCAATTTTTTAACACCTCGTTTTTTTAACACTCTTGTGGGCTGTTAAAAGTTTGTTGACATTATGTGCAGAGTACGTTTTCCAAAAAACCATGTTATCCTATGCGAATCTCGAGGTGAGGGCATCTGATCAAATCTAGTGATTAACAAAGGTGCCCAGAAGTCAGGATAGGGTGACGAGGATAAGAGAAAACCACCACTACTCCGGATTGGCTTCCGTTTAAAGGTATGGCTATATTTGATAAGACTAGCTACACAGGACACATGGGCAGCTGGAGGAATGGCCCTAAACAAGCAAGACAACCAGAGCTGGATAGCCCAGCTGATTCACAAAGCTAGACTGCTTGGGAAAGAGAAATCAAGCAGATACTTTAATGTATGGTCCATGACAGTAGGTCTGTCTATGGATCTAGCATTGGTACTTTGCCAATTTTTCCACATTTTTATTTTTAGGCTTGCAACTATATTTTGATGCACAACTAAATTACACATCTGAACTGCTTTGTTAAAAGAAGCAAACTGCTTTGGAATGCCTTATCCATGAGTCAATACATCTACTCAGGGTCCTAAAGCTTGGCATTGTTAGACGTTTTGACATATTTTTGACTGTTTCGATATTTTGAGGCTGACATTAAGCCATTTTGTCCATTTACATGTTTGCAACATATTTTCTTTTTATTGTCTTCCTTTAGGAAACACACCATCACGGTGTCTTTTCATTAGGTAGCCTATCAACCCTTCCTGGCACACTGAGTTTATTGAGATACTGGGTTTCGGCACAGTGCATAATACCAGCCTGTACTGACAATTCTTTGGCCAAGGTAAGAGGATCCATCAAGACAGAGGAGAGGAATCCTTCGAAGGAGGATTTAAAATGTCACTCGATATATTTTTTAACACATGGCTTTAGATTACTTTTAGATTGTTTTTCGTCCTGTGTCCCTGGAAGCAATGGATGTTTGACAGTTTGTATCCCTTTCGGGTTAAAAGAGTTTTAAATGAATTGGCATGTATACACTCGTCTGTCCCTTTGCTCGACAATAGTGACCACACTCCTAGGAGTATGATTTGAAATTTCACTGTGCAGCAATGGCTCCAAACACATTGTTTCTTAGTTGTAGGTTGCTTTAACATTTTAGCAGTTAACAGGGGAGGATGCTTGGACTCTTTACCAATACTGAATTAATTGCTAATATTGGGTAATTTGCATTGTTTGACTACTATTTTAATGTTCCTATATTATTGTATCTCTATAAAAGAATACATAAATGCTAAACAAAAGTAAGGACACTTTTAATGTGTTTCTATTTATGAGTTTAAAAGACCTATATTGCAAGTGTGAATACTTGTGCTTTACTGAAACAACTGTGTAGAGAAGGCATTGGTAACTAATAATATGTATCATGCACACAAGTGTAGTAATAATGTGTTAGTTAATACATTAGAAGAAGACTAGTTAATACTTTAGAAGAAGACCGTTGACAATGTTGATGTGGAATAGTGAGCCTGCCAGGTGCTGAGGGGAGTGATTTGGCTAGCACTAAGCACAGAGAGAACATTTATCAGAGCCTTGAATCAGGTTTAGAACTATTCCCTGCTCCAAAATCTGCCACAGAACCAGTGGGGCATTTACATTGCTTTTGCAGTAAAGTGTAGGAGGGGCGGGCAGGCGAGGAAGTAAATCATGACAAGGCAAATTGTTATTTTCCTAAAAACCCTTCTTGAAGCATATCACACTAACACAGTTCATCAAATAGCTTCACTATTTTTCTATATCCATTCATACCCTTTATTACAATAAAATGAAAAATAGTAGATAATGACATTTAGCGGACACTGATTTTGGCAATAAACAGAATATGTGAAGCATACATGAGCATTACATGACTCTAAATGGCATTGTCGTTGTCTTCTGCTTTGCATAAGATGCATACAAATGTATTTTAAACATAACTGAGCTAACTGGTTATTTGAACACTTTGCATGTGTCATTGGTAACTGACTAACACTTCTTTTTTAACAACGTCAAATGCAACTGAAATGATTTAATAATGAGGTGTGTGTTAGCTGTGCTTGAAAGTAAATAGGTTTGAACTCGCATATGGACATGCATCGCTCTATGCATTTGCTAAACCTTGTCAAAGTAAACAGGTATGAACATTGTAGGTGTACACCTTGGCTAGGATTGTAGTCTGTTCGTAATAGGGTACATTTACACATTATGTGACCCCCTCCAACCTCTGGCATGAACCGTGAAAAACTAAGGAAAGGCAAATAGACAGAAACGTTTAAAGGAAAACATCCAATGCTTTGTAGCAATGTCACTTGGAGAGGTTGCATCAGCTAAAACAGAAACACATTAAGGTGTCTCTCTTAAGCCAGAAGGAAGATGTTTCTCTTTCAGATATTTGGTAGGAATGTCTCTCCTTGTCATCCATCATAAGCAGTATCTCTGTTCAATATCTTTGCACAGGAAGATGAACACACTTCCGGCTTTCAAGATGGTGGTGGATAGGCTCATGATTTGACCACAGCATCAGTCTCATTTCTACAGGATCCAGATTATTCCCTCGCCTCAGAATCTTCAGACAGTCAGAATAGCAAGTGATCTTGTTCTCCACGACAGTGCTGGTCCATGTACAAAATCATGTATGGTTCCAGGCACAGTCCGACCTGTAGAAATGTGGCTAGAAATATAAATTCATACCCATGGAACCAACTGATGAGGAGGTAGGGCTCGACATTTCTGGGAGTTATTTAGCTGCTACCTCTAGCCTTGGAGAGCCTGGGTAGCTTGAAAGCAAGAGCTACCAGGGGCTACTTTTGGATCCTCAGGCCAAATGGTGTCTTCAAACAAAAATGTATGACATTAACATTTTGTATTTGAGAATGATAATTAAGATTAAGTAGGACACATTTAGTACTCATTTAAACATAATGGATCATACAGAATGGGGAAAAAGGTTAAAGTGTGCACCTCATGTGGAAGTTAGATGTGCTGTGTAGTGTGTACTCACTCCTGGTTCCCCAGTGTTCGCTTCTGCCTACTGGTGATGCTGGATGACTAGTAGCTTGTTTTAGCTCCTGCTCATTCAATCAAGTTTGAACGCGGTGGACGACTGCGATGGTTCATCTTTAGTAATGCTGCATGTGAGCACGATGGACTGGTGCCATTTCCATGTAGAGATCTTCTTCCCCATTCTGTGCACCGACTTGTGCAAAAGTTCTTTGCAGCAGTTCAGGCCCCTGCAATCAGCAGCAAACACTATAGAAGTTGCATTCTACACAAGGCACAGAGGACAAACTGAAGACGTTGTGTAGGTGCAACAGATAAGTTGCCCTTGTGCCACCAGAGCCTCTTCCTACTCCGATTACCAATTGCTAATTTTTTTTAAAATGAGCTGGAAATAAGGAACAGGGAGTCAGTGGTCAATGTAGCTTAGAGTTGTGAATATACCAGAAAGGGGTTTTCCAGAGCCTTTAAGGATGTAGCGCAAGTTGTAGCAGAATTGCACTTTTGCTTGTCAGTTCTGTTTGCCTATGTGGATTGCAGTAGTCATGCTTTCAGTTGCTTTCCACTTCAGAAGACCAAGGACAATGCTAGCTGTAAACATGTAAAACAATGGTAACACAGTAATATCAAGTCTTGGCACACATTGAAGGATGTCTGCCTCTGAATTCCTCTGAATTCAAGACTGTGTGTTTGTGACCCAGTTGGTGGATGTTGATAGAACTCAAGTGACTACAGAGATGGGAAAGGTTTCAGAATTGTACACACATCATATTACCCAGTTCGACTGCCCTCCATTATGGTTTGGGCAGGTACTTTGCATGATCTGTGGTTTCTTTGAATGTCTCAGTGGTACTGACAATGGTTATCTTGAAACTTTTCAGGTGTGCAAATTTCATTTATAGCAGTGGAGTTTGACTTCAGGCTTTTGACTATGCATTGGTCTAGCATGTAGTGGCAGTTGGAGAATTATTCTACAGCAATTGAACACATGGGAATTGCCAGCATGATGCTGGCAAATCCCACAGACATGACATAAATAATGTTGCATTGCACCTGACAATTTAGGAACCATTTGGTATCAAGTAAGATCTGCTCACAAATGCTTCAACTATTACAGCCCACGTACTCGGAGGTTTAAACCATCGGCGGCATTCTCATGTCCGAAGAAATTGATTCATTCCTGCACCACTGGACCTTCTATAGCGTGTCCTTTTTACCTGCTTTTTGTAGTGGGTGATCACATGCCTGATCTCTGGAGATGTGCATTTAGGTCCAAGCTCTTAAGAAGTAGGTCAACAACGTATACTAAATGTCCACATTTGCCAGAATACGTCCGTGCCTTTTGCAAAAAGATCTTACATCCTCCCTAATCATTGATATAACTAAAAGCTGTACCATCCCAGACACATTGGCACCCCAGAAAGTTGAAAAGAAATGGCTGGATTCCTTGTCCTGAAAGGCACACAACAGTGCCATTTGGACATATCTAGTGTGGTAAAGACTTTTTACCCATTTTATCTGGTCAACGAAAGGTAAAGGCCTACTTTAATCAGGAACCCTCTTGTTGAACTCCCTCAGATCAGCACAGTCTCCACGGATCATTGGGTTTCAGCACCTCCAATACAGGGGTATTTCAGGTGCTGTGTAGGGGTCCGATGAGCCCCCCCACCTCCTGATTGAAGATTGTTAAAAAGCTAACAGGAGCCGCTATAGACTGTCAAAAACTGGCATTACCTCAATCCACAGGCAACTAGGAAAATGATCATGCCCCTACCTACCCAGCTGCACAGACAGCAAGCTCAGGGGTAGGGCTAAGGGACTAAAAAGAATCATTGGGAGCTGCAGGAAAGGGAGAGTGGAGGAGAGGTGGTGGAGCAGGAAATGTAGGAGAGACAAGGAGTGGAGTTAAGCAGGGGAGACCAGTTGGGGAAATAGCAGGAGGCGTGGAGTGGTCTCAAGTGGAACAAAGGAATAGGAGGAAAGGGAGGAGGGAGAAAATAACACCTGGACTAGATTGGTGAGCTGTGATATCAGAGGGATGGAAGGTGGATGAAAAAATCAGGTGGAGTTAGTTCCGAGGAGGATGGAACAGAGCTACACAAGGTTAGTTGAGGTGTCATTGAGAAGGTTGAGCAGATAACACTGGTGGAAGTTAGGAAGAGGTTACTAGAGGTGGGTGGATGTTCCACTGAAGAGGAGATAAGATTGGAGGTGGTTGAGGAGAAATCAACATTTAAGAGGCTGAACAGGCAAAAGGATAAAATGAGGATGGAACGAGGTCCAGAAGGAGATGCTAAGGAAGCAGAGTTAAAGAGATGATAAAAAGGAAGATCGGTGGAGAGGTAGCTGCGAGGTTAGCATGTCAGGATAAAAACAAGGTGATTAAACCTCAGGAACCATTAGCACTGGACGACTTTAATGGGGGAAGATGTGACGAAACTTGGCTAGAGGAGAGGAAGCCTGGCTAGAAAAATTCCAAAGATATCATAAGAAGCTCCAGGCTTAAAATGACAAGCCCTCACAAGCTCATCATCTCCCTCTACACGCCGATGACGTTGCACTGTTCATTCGAGACCCTGAAGACAATCTGAATCCAGTCATGAGGGAAGGCATCAAATTTGGAGCAGCTTCAGGATTAAAAATCAACCAGTCAAAATCCATTGTATTCCCACTGACCCCAGCCACCAAACAGTTTTCAGACGACTTCCAACTCACATGGAAATCCTCCAAGGTCTGGTACCTTGGGATACAACTATCTCTGAATTGTCAGGAGGTGTTTCTAGATAATTACGAAGAGGTGGTCAAATCTCTCCAAGACAAGGTTTCTCGATGGAAGTCTCTTCCGCTAACCCTCTGGGGAAGGGTCTCATTGGTGAAGATGGTGATCTTGCCAAAACTATTATACCTATTCAACAATATTCCTCTGCTGCTGCAACAACCCTTCTTGAAAAAACTGAAAAGCCTGGTCCTCGAGCTACTTGGGCGGGCAAGCCAGCCAGAGTGGCGCACACTACGCTGACACTCCCGGTTACCAGTGGGGGGCTGGCCCTGCCAGACCTAGAGAGATACTTTTGGGCAGCTCAAGCACATTTCCTCAGCCATTGGTATGCCTCTCGAGCAATCCAACCTCATGTACAAGTGGAGCGAGCCCTGGCAACACCTAACTTTCTAACCGCGGTCGTCTTTAGTCAGACGCCTGTACCCAGTTCCACGATGAATGTGATGCTCACGACGTACAAAGTCTGGAAGACTCTAGCCCAGAAGCTCGGGGTTCATTCACAGTACTCCTCACTCCTACCCGTCAAGTTTATCCCCGGAGTCCCACTGACCTCAGAGAAAGTGTTCCACCAATGGGTCGACAAACTGAACATACAAACCCTAGGGGATCTCTTCACAGAAGAGGGCTTTCTAACTCCAGAATAAGTAAAAATTAAAGGGGGCAACACTGCTCTGGATGTATTCCTCTACTTCAGGACTCGCTACACCATACAGGCCCTGCTGCCAGACTTCCCACGTCAACCACCAACTTGGCAATTGCTGCATAATGTCATTCAGGCACAAGGTGAAGGTAGGCTGGTGTCGCAGATCTATAAATCCCTCATTCCCACCACGACCCCCGCCATCACTGGTGTAAAAGCTAGATGGGAAAAGTCATTGCATGTTAACATATCAGACAAGGACTGGACCTATATCCTGAAACAGACTCAAAAAGTGGCGCTTAACTCATGCCTAAAACTTATCCACTTCAACTTTCTCCATCAAACATATTACATACCAGCAAAAGCCAACAAACACCACCCCGATGTAGAAGCGAAATGCAACAGATGCGGGACTATCTCAGCAAACTTTGTTCACCTAGCTTGGGAGTGCCCTGAGTTAACTCCTTTCTGGAAACAAGTCCTGGAGACGACAACTGCAATTGTGGGAGAACCGATACAGCCGAGCCAAACAGCAGCCCTGTTGGGCATGACCAGGCTGCTTTCAGCTCCAATAAGGAAACTGGCCGGGGTTCTGTTGGCTCTGGCTCGTAGGAGAGTTGCCATGGCATGAGGCCGAGGCCCCCCCCCCCCATCAGTCGTCGCCTGGCGCAGAGACATGCTTTACCACCAAGACGTTGAAACAGACTTCATTAAACTCCTTCCTTTGCACTCCCGTCCACCAGACATCTGGGGACCTCTGACACTGTTCCTGATGGGCGAAGCGGAGGAACACGCATCTGACACCTCAGACTCAGAGGATACCCCCCGGTGAGGGCTAATCCATGGTATTACCCCATCCTTGGAGTGAGGGTCAGGAGAGACACATATCCAGCTAAAGAGGACACTGTATCTGGGAGACGGTAATGAGGCAGGGGTGGGGGGGGGGGGGGACACAGGGTGGGTCCTGGGTTGCGGCGCAAAGTTGAAAGTCCACCCTAATGTGGGTGTGAAGTTGTATTGTGGTTTAAATACCTAAAAATAAAGTTTAAAAAAATAAAATCGCAAGCCCCAACAAGCTAAGAAGCTAGAGAAGGAGCTAAAAAAGGAAATAGTGGCATCTTGGGAAGTAAGTGTCCATAAAGGTGTACAAAAACCAGAGCAGCAAAGCAGGTACGAAGAGGAAATCAAAGAGGGCAGAAGAACATACTTGCACAATACAAGGAGAAATAAAGGGGCCCATTGGGGAAAAGACATAAGGAGACAGGGCCAAGACAGGCAAATAGGGCTATCAGGCAGAGACTAGGGACTATCTTCCAATCTCCACCAGCCCTGTCTTGACTGGCCAGGGTCCAGAGAAGAAACCGGAGAACCTAAGAGCTATTTGGGTCAGTGGTATAACATAATAGGTATATTTGTAGAGCGCACGTTCACCACAGAGAGGCATCTTGGCGCTATTGACAGATAATAGATGTTTATTGTTATCCAACGTAATGGCACTCATTTTATCGACCTCTGAAAGATGAAGGGCTGAATGGACCTACCGGGATTCAACCTGTGACCATGAGGTCCAACACAGGCCCCTGTAGCGGATGCATTAGTCTACTTGGCCACAGACCCGGTGGGTGGAACACTTGGGCCAAGTGGAATTTCAGCAGAAAGTGGGCAGCAGGATACCCAAAACCAGACACTGTTACCCCTGGAAGACCATACAGTGTTTGCTGGGGTAGGAACAAGTTACTTACCTGTAACTGTTGTTCTCCAGCATGGGTCTGGCATGGATTCACATGCTCATGAATATTCCCCGTCGTCAGGCTGGGAATCCTCAGTAAAGAAAAAACAGTTTCAGTTTCGTGTCTTTCTACTAGTAATCAATCACTGGTCTCTGGGTCATACTGCCCCCAGCCAATGACTGCCCTCTTCCTAAGCCCCTCCTCTGGCAGCCATCTTCAGATTTGGTAGCACGTAAAGTAGCAGTAGGTCCAAGTAAAGAGCTGCAGAGAGGTAGGACGGAGGGTTCACATGTGAATCCATACTAGACCCATGCTGGAGAACAACAGTTACAGGTAAGTAATTTGTTCCTTCTCCAGCATGGGGTCTGGCATGGATTCACATGCTCATGAATAAAGAATACATAGCAGTACACACATGCACAACCACAGGAGGTGGCAAGGCTCAACATTAAGCATTTCATCAACTCAACATTAAGCAACTCTTACCTCCTCACCAGGCCCACCTTCAGGTGTACAGGTTGCGCAGCACTGCCTGGCCGACCCTTGACTCCTCCCTGGAATCCCGGTCGACGCAGTAGAATCTCGTGAAGGTGTGCGTCGGCCTCCACGTAGCAGCCCTGCAGATCTCCAGCAGGGGTACGCCAGACAAGAACGCCGTGGTAGCAGCGATCGCTCTGGTCGAGTGGGCTCTTGGATGGCCGGGCAACGGTCGGTTTGCCAACAGGTGACAGTGCATGATGCAGCCAGAGAGCCATCTGGAAATGGAAGCCTTCGAGAGGGCCTTCCCTTGGTTCACAGGTCCAAAGTTCACAAACAGTTGTGAGGTCTTCCGAAAGCTCTTCGTGCGGTCCACGTAGAACTTCAGCGTTCTAGCTACATCCAGCGAGTGCAAAGTCCTCTCAGCCGGCGACAAAGGTGATGGGAAGAAAACAGGTAACACCAAGGGCTGTTTAAATGGAAGTCCGACGGCACCTTGGGCATGAAAGAGGGGTGCGTCCTCAGCACCACCCTCATCTTGTGGAAAGGTATGGAGGTTTACAGGAGAGGGCCTGGATCTCTCCCACTCATCGTGCGGAGGTGATGGCCACAAGAAACGCTGTCTTCCACGAGAGGAACTTCAACGGCGCTGAATGCAGCGGCACGAATGGCGGCCCCATGAGACTGCTCAGCACCATGTTGAGCTCCCACGCCGGGGCTGGAGCCTTCACCGGAGGGAATGATCGGAACAATCCTTTCATAAACTCCTTCACCAGGCGATGGGACCACAGAGATGATCTCCCCGGAGTTCTGGTGTAGCAGGAGATCGCCGCTAGATGTATCTTGATGGAGGCGTGTGCTAGCCCCGCCTTGGCCAGCGACAGTAGGTACGGCAGCACCTGGGGGGGCCGTAATCCGCAGAGGGTTAATCTTCTGTGCACGCCACCAGACAGAGAACCTCTTCCACTTATGTCCATAGCACTTGAGAGTCGAGGACGCCCTGGCCTTTGCAAGCACCTCCTTGCAGTCCGCCGGGATATCGTACCCTCCAAACTCTAGTGCTGCAGGAGCCAGGCCTGCAAGTTCAGCGACCCCGGGCCGTGGTACAGGATGGCACCTCCTTCTCTGGCAAGGCGATCCGTGTCCGTCGGCAGTTTGACGGGGGGGGGGTGGACGCTGACATGTCCAGAAGGTCCGGGAACCAGATCTGCCACAGCCACGCCGGTGCGACGAGGATCATCCTGCACCGGGACAGTCTGAGTTGGCTGATGAGTCGCAGTAGCAACGGCAATGCATACAGGAACAGGCCTTCCCAGGGGAATGAGAAGGCATCGCCCATGCTCCCCGGCTGGGGAAACCTGCTGGCGAACCTCTGACACTTGGTGTTTGTTGCCGTCGCAAATAGATCGATCTGAGGGTTGCCCCATTGTTGGAATAGCAGATACACTTGATCCTGTCGCAGTTCCCACTCGTGGCACGAGCGCAGCCCCCTGCTGAGTGAGTCGGCGATGGTGTTCTTTATTCCTGCCAGGTGGAAGGGTACTAGAAACATCTCTTGGGTGACGGCCCAGTGCCACAGATCCTGCGCTTCCTTGGATAGGGCTGGGGATCTGGTACCTCCCTGCTTCCGGATGTAGAACATCGTGGTGGTGTTGTCGGTGAAGATCCTCACCACCTTGCCCTTGAGGGACGAAAGGAACGTCATGAGGACCCAGAACACGGCCCAGAGCTCCAGTACGTTGATGAAGAGTGACCTCTCCTCCGGGAGCCAAAGGCCTCTTGCGTGGAGATCTCCGGTGTGCGCTCCCCATCCCTCAAGGGAGGCGTCCGTCGTCACTGTCTCCTGATGTGCCGGGGTCTGGAAGTCCATACGCCCCACCAGATGCGCGCGGGTGCCCCACCACCGGATCGCTTGGCAGAAGGTCTCATTGAGCAAGATCCTGTCTTCGAAGCTGCCCGACGCTTGCATCCAACTGGCGTCAAGGAACTCTTGCAGTGGCCGCATCCACAGTCTGTACAGGTGCACTAGGAAGATGCACAAGGACATCATGCCAAGAAGTGACTTGATGGAACTCACCCTGGCCATGTCCACGGTCAACAGCTGCTGCACCTTTCCCATGATGGCCTTCGTCCTTTCCTCCGATGGTGAGGCCAGTCGCGAAACTGTGTCGAGCTTGGCTCCCAGAAAGAGTGCGACCTGCGACTGAACCATTTGGTGAAGTTGATGGAGAATCCCAGATCCGTGAGCAGTTGGACGGTCTTTGCTGTGTGCCCGACGGTGAGTTCTCTTGTCTTAGCTCGGATGAGCCAATCGTTCAGGTAGGGGTAGACGTGGATCCCGTGCAGGCGCAGCCGCGCCGCCACCGGTGCTAGGCACTTGGTGAATACCCTGGGCGCCGACTTCAATCCGAAAGGAAGGGCCTTGAATTGGTAGTGCAGTCTTAGGACTATGAATCTGAGAAACTTTCGATGTCCTTTTAGAATGGGGATTTGAAAGTAGGCATCCTCCAAGTTCTGCGACGATAGGAAGTCGCCTTCCTCCAGCTTCCCCAGCACGTGCTGGAGGTTGACCATCCAGAGCTTCTGGGCCTAGATGTACTTGTTCAAATGACAAAGGTCCAGGATGGGTCGTCAACCTCCGGTCTTCTTTCTTACGAGGAAGTATCAAGAGTACACTTCAGAGACTCTTTGGGACGAGTTCGATGTCTCCTTTCTTTAGCATCGCCCTTACTTCTAGCAGCAGTTGAGGGACGTGGTTTTCCTTCCTGGCCACGGGTGGAATGCGGGGGCACTTATTTAAAAACTCGATAGTGTGCCCACAGGCCAGGGCATCCAGCACCCATCGGTTGGTGGAGATGGACTCCCACACGCTGATGAACTTCGCCAGCTGGCCTCGCACTGGGGTGCTCAGGTGGGGGCCCGACCATACAGCTGGTTCAGTCCTGCTTGGCGGCCTTGGCCTCCTTGCCGACGAGATCCTCCTGACTTGCCGCATCCTCTGTAGGCCTCCTGTGACGAGGAGCGGGCCGCCTGACGGTACGTCGAGGAGCCGCCGCTGAATCCTTTGGAGGCACCTTGATTGCCTCCGGAGTTCCGAAAGGGCAGCCATCTTTGCTGAAAAACCCCCAAGGCACAGGCCGTCTCCGTGTCAGCCTTGATGGCCTGCAGTGATTCATCCACTGTTTTGCCAAATAGGTTATTCCCGTCGAAGGGCATGTCCAAAACTCTGGTTTGCACGTCCTGGCGGAAATCGGTCGCCTTGAGCCAACCACGCCATCGAAGACAAACAATGTTGTCCAACTGGCAGAAACCGGTGTCAGCAATGTCCGTGGCCACCGTTATGGCGTGGTCCGACGCCACCTCACCTTCCTGCAGGATCTCCAGGGCCTCCGCCCTCTTGTCGTCCGGGAGGAAGTCCAGCAGAGGAGCTATCTTAAACCAAAGCTCCCTGTCTTAGCGGGCCACAATTGCTAGGGCGTTGGGCACTTTAATCGTCATCACCGCAGATGAGATGACCTGTCGCCCTATCGGGTCCAGTTTCTTCCCCTCGCTGTCCAGGGGGGGAGGTTGAAGCCACCTTCTTTTGGCTGCTGCCAAGACAACCGAATCTGGGGTCGGCTGCGCCCTAAGGCACAGAGGGGCGGAATCTGGGACCCGGTATTTCTTCTCATACCGGTCTCTCTTGGCAGGGGTCGTGGACGGGTTCTTCAGGAGCAACGACCCCTCGTCTTAGATGTCGTCAAGTAACGGGACCAAGAAGACCGTCGTCCTCTTGGCCTCACGCTGTTGATGGAGGAAACCTTCCTTCTTCTGTTCTTCGGGGCAGAGCTCGAAGAGATTGGGTGCCCTGGCAATCATGGCGTGAAAGGAGCCAATTTCGTCGGGCGGGGAGGCCTGAGGGGGTGGTGATGGAAGACCCATTCCGTCGTCTGCACCGTCGTCATCCGTCCCCGTCGTGGCCATCTCTGTTCCCGTGTCCTCCCTAGGATCGGGGGAAGGGGATGAAGGCTGTGAGGGCCGCGAAGGCTGGAAGGGCGGGGGGGATGAACTCTCCTCCGCTTGCTTGGAGGGCTCCCCAACGGGCCAGGCTCTGCTGGATCGTCCGTTGGGGGTAAGGGCAACCTTGTCCTTATCTCCGTACATAAGGCCTGGATTGCCATCAAGATGGCTGCCGAGTTGTCCCGTGGCTCGGGTACCGGTTGCGACGGGCGTGAAGGTTGGGAAGTGGAATCCTCTGCCTCCACGGGAACCTTGTCAGCACCGCCGTCGCTCTCTTCGTCCGCCTCGTCGGGATCCCTCCTTTGGGACCAGACCTCCTCGAACTTCTTGTTGAGGATCTTCAAAACTCGAGCCAGCTCCTCTTCAGAGGCTGTATCCGTGTCCGTGATGGCCACCGCCCCCCCCTCTTTTTCCACCTGGGTTCTCATGGGGGTCTTATCGATGGGCTGAAAAGAGGATTCCTTCCGTAGTGGCAGGGAAACTCTGGGCCCTGAGGTCGCCTCCACTGGGGAAGCCTCCACAGGCTTCACCAGGGCCACCACGACTCCCTCGATAGAGGACTTAGCCGGGTGAATCAAGGCCTTCACGACTTTAGGCACGCCTGAGGCCTTCACCTTGGGGGGAGGGTCACCGCCTGGCTCCCCCTCGGCTGCTTCCGTCGGGATCGACCGGGGCTTCTCCAGAAGCTTACCCGGGTTCTCTGATTTTTTTCTTCCCCGAGCCAGAGCGTTGGCTCGTGTTTGATGGCGTCAGTGAAAGCGCACCCTGCCTGGCAGCCGAGGAGCCCGACTGTTCGGCGCTCCCGGTGCCCGCAGACTCGCGGTGCTTAGCCTTTTGTTGGGCCCCCGTCGCCAGATCGCCCTCAAAGGACTTAGAAGACTGCTTGGACCTCTTCTTCTCACCTACTGCTGGGCTCTTCCCCTCCAGCCAGTTGGTGAGGTGGATCCGCCCATCCTTCATGGTCCGCTCCGACATGTTCTTGCAAAACGCACAGTCCTTCTCCACGTGCGTTTTGTCTTCATGAAGGCAGTAGAGGCATCTAGAATGCTTGTCCTCCTTGAACACATTCTGCAAACCGCATCCAGGGCAGTTCCTGAACAGCTTGGATCCAGGTGTCGAGCCTGGGCCATGTCCACGGGGTAGGCCTCAAGGTCTTCTGGAATCCTCCCAGAAGCGTAACTTTGCCCTTAAGGGGCGTAGAAAATTCTGAAACGGGTCCCCGTTGATCGGAAGTAGAAACGGTGGAGCTTGAGGCTCGATTGACTGAAACAAATGAGATAAAACTCTTTGGAGAAAAAAAAAAAAAAAAAAAAAAATCGCAAAACGCAGTAAAAGCTCGAGAGCTATAGCACGAGGACTCCCAACACTTGTGATGGCTGCCAGAGGAGGGGTTTAGGTAAAGCACAGTCATTGGCTGGGGGCAGTACGACCCAGAGACTAGTAATTGGTTATAAGTAGAAAGTTCAGAAACGAAACTGAAACAGTTTTTCTTTACCGAGGATTCCCAGCCTAATGACGGGGAATATTTATGAGCATGTGAATCCATGCCAGACCCCATGCTGGAGAACTGACTTACACTGAAGTGCCTCATTCCACGCAGTCAATATGTGTGAAATTGACATTGTTTTTGCTGAAATTAATGCATACAACAAAAGTGCTGCTTAGGGGACTGAGGGTAACATTGTGTCATTGCAGGATATGTATCACTGCCTAATCTCATATTACATGACACCCTTTATACTCAATGAAGGAATTATGCCAGCATTCCTCTCTTCTTTGGGCGATAAAATATAAATAAATCATAATTTCAATAAGAATATTCTACTATCAAAAGGGAATGACACTGTTCTGGTGTTTTTCCTCCCTGTAAAATAATTCACCCGAAAAAAGTACAGTTTAATAATAAGTAGAAAGAAGTACAGCTTTTAAGATACTCTATAATAGCATGAAACATTGGTTGCCTTTGTTTTAATACAGGACCGCTGCCTTGAAGAAAGTGCACGCCATCCTTTTGTAGACCCTTTTCCCCACTCCCACCTTTCCAGAGCAGCCTCCCCTTCATTTGAACGATGAGACCCATTTATAGTGCAATGCTTCGTCACCATTGCTGCAATATTTCTTCACCATAGCTTGCCATCCTGTAAAGGGGAAGATGTCTAGCCTCCGCTCTGTGAGGCGCATTCGCTCCAGTGGGCTGTGCGCCCACACACCCCTTAGTAGTCGTTGCGGTTAAGCAGCACATGAATAGATCACACCTTTGTGTATTGTGCACGCCTGCATGCACACTGATGCACTTTTCAAATGTTGCAGCATTTTCTTAGTCTCTTTAAATCATTCTGCCCTACATGGCAGCTACCTCCGCAATGAAATTAACGAAATGGATTGCAATGGACAAAATGAATAAAGAGAAGAGGATGGAAAGATGAATACAGGAGACTGATAAGTACACAGACACAGGGCAGGAAATGTATGAGTGCATAGCATAAATGGAACGTACAGAATAGACGATTCAAGTACATGAGACGGATGCAGTGCATGAAACAGAGAGCACGGAACGGATCCAGTGCGTATGGCAAGTGACATGGCCTGAACCGATAAAGCATGATGAATGCATTGAGCAGATGAGTGTGTAGAGCGGACGGGTGTGTGTAGAGCGGACAGGTGTGTGTAGAGCGGACAGGTGTGTGCATAGAGCGGACGGGTGTGCATAGAGCGGACGGGTGTGCATAGAGCGGACGGGTGTGCATAGAGCGGACGAGTGTATAGAGCGGACGAGTGTATAGAGCGGACGAGTGTATAGAGCGGACGAGTGTATAGAGCGGATGAGTGTATAGAGCGGATGAGTGTATAGAGCGGATGAGTGTATAGAGCGGATGAGTGTATAGAGCGGATGAGTGTATAGAGAGCGGATGAGTGTACAGAGCGGATGAGTGTACAGAGCGGATGAGTGTACAGAGCGGATGAGTGTACAGAGCGGATGAGTGTACAGAGCGGATGAGTGCGTG
Organism: Ambystoma mexicanum; assembly: GCF_040938575.1. Lineage (NCBI taxonomy): Eukaryota > Metazoa > Chordata > Amphibia > Caudata > Ambystomatidae > Ambystoma > Ambystoma mexicanum. The sequence goes on along the minus strand of NC_090938.1, from coordinate 185,961,195 downwards.
GAAAGAACAAATGCATGGAGCGGACTGGAGTGCGTGGAATGGATTGGAGTGCATGGAACAGATTGGAACGCAGAGAATTGCGTGACATAGATGGAACGGTTTGGAGAGCATGGAACGTTTGAAAGAGCATGTAAACCATCATATCACATCAGCACGCTTACTCTCTTCTTTACACCACCATTCAACTAGAACACAGAGATACTATGACACCATTCGGTATAGCTGTTCTCATACAAACATCTGCCTCATACTACCCATCACTCTAACTAAACACTGCTGGTTACACAACCTCCAGCCAGGCGTTCTCCTTAGGCCTAACGCAGCCAGAATCGGTCTGGATAAAACTTGCCAGAACTAACACATACTCTTGATCTCTCAGCCACCACACCTACCGCTAATAAGCAGCTATTACACAAATGTCACACCAGCTGCACACATATCCAGTGCTCACACGCACCTTTGACCCCCTCTACTCTCTCTACTGACTTGAACTTCGGTTCCCGAGGGCGTTCAACCTACTAGCACCTTGAGACCATACCAATGGCACATAAGGCGCTATATAAATGCAAAGTAACCTTACCTAACCTAAATAAGTAATGTGAGTTCCCTAACTCTCATGTACTTTCCCATTCAAGTTAGTGTTGTGTGTTCATTATTAATGCACCTACAACTACAATAGTTAGCATGCTATGCAACATGTAGGACAAGGCTACAGGATCATTTTTCTGAACAGTCACAGAACCTCAAGAGGGAGTATTACTAGATAGCTAAAACATACAGTTCATGGGCTCTATTAAGTAACCATTATTTTTAACTACAGTCTAAAGGACAATTTTCTTTTAACTTACAGAGTACCAAAGAAAAGCAATAATATTAATACATTATTTTACTGGTCAATATTAATTCAAGCAGTTTATTGATAGTGCTTATATCAAATCTCAAACAGTGCAATGAAGCAAGTCATACAGACTTATTATTGTTAAGAAAAATTAAATGTCTATAAAAGCATCCATTTACATCATATTTAAACATGAATAAAATTGATATATAAATTCACTGGCTTTAGAGATCAATTTTCTTCTAGTTGGCAGTGAAAACCCTTCTTGCATGTCTCCAAGACCATACCACAACACCTTCCCCACAAATGGCAGACATATCCCCACTACTCCTGGTAAACATTGGCAGTCGCTGATCAGGTTTCCGATGCCAGTATCTTCTTTACATAGTTCTGTACATTTTCATGTAACTGAGAAGAAGTAGCCAAGAAGGTTTCTGTAGCAAGGGCTCTTGCTGCTTCTGATCCATTCGTCATGGCACGATAGATTGGCAGAGTGTACTTCTGTTTACCCTGCAATTATTGAAGCACATGTCTATACTGATGAACATATACAGACATCCAATCAAGATTCAAATGCTCAGAGTGTAAACAGAATTTCCTCCCAGGAATGTAACTGTTCATTTAATAGAATATACAAGCAATCCCACAACGTACATTTTGGAACAAAAAATTGATACAAATGTAATTGAAGATAGGATCAATGGGTACAGGTTACAGTCTTCAGCATTGTGGGCTTTGACCCTAGAAACACGTCACAAACAGTCCACCAAATTCAACAGGAACCTCTAGGTGTGGTGGGTTAGGCTTTTGGGTCTTAAGGTCGAGAATACTGTTGGAACAGGATTACATGGAGCAGATAATTATCGAATTAAAATTATGCACAGAAACACCATTAACCTTTTTCTAAGCTCTAATGGTCTGTGAGATGGCTTAAAATTAAATAGATCTTCACAAATGAAAACGTGTCATTCTTCGAATAGCTACCTTGAGGATGAGTAGCAAAGCCCTATTTTGCAGTTCAATAGAGAGCCCTTTCACATTTTAGTCAAACATATAACAATTGGAAAATGTTTGTTATAACAGAATCAGACAAGACCCACAGAGAAGGCCAGTAAGAAGATCAAAGTTAGGGATCCCTTCACCAAAGCCAGAATCATCATGCTAGACTACACCGCAACCAGCGCCATCTTTGCCAGGAAGCATGCTGGCAAGCAAATATATACTAAAGGGTTCCTCATTGGGGCCTGGAGCAGTGATTTCAATCAGAGGTAGGAATGCTGAGGTTTGGGCAGCCTTGTTTATCTCAGTCATACTTTCGAGCACTTGGCATCATGTAATCTAGACTGGGATTAGTGTTCTTAGTTTGGGGTGGGGTTTCCCCCTTTTGTTAGTGGTTTAGTTGCACGTGTGCAATAACTAAATTCTGCAGTGCTAAGCCCACAATTCAAGATGGTCATGGTCTGAAGGAGGAGCAGAGCAATATTAGCTTCTGCAGGAAACCCAGTATAGGTCTGACTGAGTAGAGTGTCTTTCAAGAGAAGTCCTGGGAGCTGTAGGATTCAAACACTGAAACTGGTAGGTCTACTCCCGAATCTAAAGACTGAGCAGAAACTTCAGCAAACACCCACAGCATAGAGCTTCAAACAAAAGAGGAAGCACAATGAGTGGCTTTTTTAGTGAAGCAGTGTTGTCTCAAGATATGCGGTTTAGTTATATGGATAGTTATGTATTATTAGAAGCTGCTGGTGTGGTATGGTAACATATTTATAGAGTGCACAATCACCTTGAAAAAGGCACCTGGGCGCTAGATGGAAAACCACCAGGTTACCGTAATAGGGGATGTTAAAGTGGAAACAGAAAAGCTTTACATTTCTTTCTAAAGTCAAGAAGATGGTCTAAAAGACAACAATCAATAGGCAGTGCGTTCTAAAGTTTTACAGGCCCAAAAGAAAATGCACAAAGCCCCAACCCCGCCTTCTAGCTTAGTGCACAAGAGAATTAGGTTGTAGGAGAGTGGTTTTTAAATCAAAGAATTATGAAGATGGACATAGGCAGCCATGCAAGCTTAAGAACTGTACTGTGTCTCATCTTTGCCTTTGCGTGTATAGTGACAAGGGGTCAAAAATTCAAATGAACAACTCCACAGATCACTAACACATGCATCACATGAAAAGAACATAGTTTGGTGTCGAGAATAAAAAAGGTCCCTCTCCTGTGTTGCCATTTTACTGAATTCCTGCATATCAGAAAAAGTAGCTGCTTCATTCACTAGTTCCAAGTTTCCTATTTTTCCATGATAGTGCCGATAACCTGGAAACATTCTTGGTGTGTTGGCAGGACTTGGTTAGGAGCAATACCTCCTTTGTCCTGAGACAATTGCAGGCAACCGAGGTCCGGCTTGAGTCAAGTACCGTAAAAAACCATCTCCGCTACAAATCTTTAAAAGCCCACAACCCAGAAGGTTGACAGAATGAGCTCAGAAAGATTGCCTAGCCCATGTTGAATGCTGGAAACACCTGGGTCAAAACAGGAGTGCAAGTAAGGAAACAGGATGTCCCCCCTTCAAATTCCTCCCCCCCCCCCCCCGTCCACCCCAGTCTGATAAATACATTATGACTTACTGTGCAAAGATGGCTGCAAAACCAGGAAGATTTTATGGTTGAAGGAATGAGGGAGATCATTGCCAGGTTACAAAGGTACAATACCTGTAAGCAAGATGTTGTCTAACTTCGATCTGTACTATGCCCCTGGTTGGAAATATACCACCTGGCAGTGAGTAATGAATGAATAAAGAGGATGGAGGAAAGGGGTCTATGGATTAAGAGTACCAGTGTCATTACGGTGAGTAACATGTTCATACTCTTTCGTCCAGTCCCCTTTCCTCCATGTTCTTGGGAGATTCTGAAGCACCCTACAAGGAATTGAGGGTGGCTGAATCTTAAGTAGGAAAAGGATTTATTAAAAGAGCATGTCCAAAATCTGCATCGTCCCTCAAGCTGTAGTCAAGGAAGCAGTGCTTTTAGAAAGAGTGCAGAATGTCCCAATTGGACGTCTTGCAGATAGCCTGCATGAAAGGATTCTCTGAAAAGTGACAGATGCGGGCTTTCCCCTTAGATGTTCATGGAGCCCCTTAGGGGGACATTTGCCTTGTAGCATGTATGCCTCCTGTATAGTGGCAGTAGGGGAGGAAGGATAGCTTAGAGGCAACACGTTTATCTTGCTAGCAAGGCAGCGTGGCACAACAGGTTTGAATCCTGACTGCACGCTCATAAACCACTCACTGGTATTATGCATGTTATAAATGAATACAATAAATACATCCACCTTGCTAGCAAGGACTTGACCATCGCACAACTGCTGCAGTTCCCCCAAAGGTCACAAACAGCTGTGTTCTTTTTCTCATGTCCTTCATTTGTTGCTGGTAAAATTTGAATGCTCTCGCTTCGTGTAGTGTGTGGACTCTTTTTCCATCTCTGTGCTATGGGATAGTAAGAAAACAGGCAGCAATATGTCTTTATTGATATGAAAACTGCGTACAACCTTAGGCAAAAAGCCTGGGTTGGTGTAAGCCCATCTTTTTCCTTGTGATAAATTAAAGAATGGTCTCCCATGCATAAATCCTGCAGTTCCGTGACCCCGCGAGCAGAAGCGACTGATGCTAGAAAATATTTTTTAGCATTACCATCAGCTGAGGGCCGGAAATACAATGCTGAGATCCCAGGCATATCGGGGCATATGACATGCCTTTTCATTATGAGGTTTGCTAATGACACCCCTGGATTTGCTTATAAGCTCTTATCGCCACAAATTAACTACAGACAACCCTAATTCTGCCAAATCTCTTATTAAAGACAGTACATCATCTTAATTTTCTTGCTGTAGGTCCCAGTCTTTCCCCAGGGATAGAAAGAGGAGCCTTAAATTGCATATTGAGATATAGGGCTCCCCTTTCTGTCCGCCTTAATGATCCCCTTGTTCCTTTCCGACTACCGTAGGTGGTTCTCAGATACTGGGCTGCCAAGGAGAGCAAATAAGGGCTTAGCAATAGAGCCAATCCCTGCTGCTGTTGCAGAATGCTCGGACAACTGTAGGGGACAGGTGGGGTGATTTGAGGTTTTGGAGCTTTGAAAAACAGAATCCTTTGAGCCAGAAGACTGCTACCAGAATCATGTGACTACTGGTTGTTTGCTACAATACTTGGAACACCCTCGGGATAAGGAGGAAGGGGTGGGAATGATTGGAGTAGGACATTTCAGAGGAATAAAAGTATCCCCAAGTAAGTCTGCACCCTTCCATGATGCATAAAGCGCACATTTCTTGATCTCGCGAATGCCAAATAGATTAAAAATTGGCATATCAAAAGGTATAGAATATCAGTAATAAAGCTGGTCAATTCAGTTCCCAAGCTTTGCATCTGGCCTGATGTTTGCCTCACCTACCAACTGGGAAGCTGTGGTCCAGCCACCAACTCCTAATCTCCATAGCCAGAAGACATGGTTAGGTTAGGGGGAGGGGGCCGAGGGTACTTTGTTTCTCTTTGATTGTTCAGACAGAACAGAGCAATAATAATGTTGGCATAGACCCACACCCGGAGTCCAGCCTGTATTGGAAGACATGCTTTCATGGATAGGAAGATGGCTTTCAATTCCCAATAAATGTATGTGTTGAATGCATTACTCCAGCTTCCAAAAGTCGTGCATTACCCAGCACACAAGGGATGAGTCCGTGAATAATTCTGTGGACAAAGAGGAAGGTGACGAGTGCACACCCATTCCCTGGTACCATTGAAATGACAGGTGAAGTTGTAAAAAAAAAAGTCAAGGGCAATCTAAGAAGGGTACCAACAGAATGCAGGACAACATTAGAGCCAGGGGGGATTGAAATTGTACTGCCAGCAAAGAAACACTCCTCAAGAACTGCTGGCAAATAACTTTCAAATGCAGCTATCCTTCTGCAGTGGCGAAACGCTCCCATACTGTTTCACCATATTGAAGTCTCTGGGTTGGTGCAAGTATCGATTTCTCCATATTTATCGTTAGGCCCCGCATAAAAGCCTGTTGCACAATAAGTGAAAGCCCCTGAAACCGCACACTTTCGTGCTCTTAAGCCTCTCCTCAGGCCATTCCATTAGCACATGCCCCTTGCGGCTGTTTACACATGCCCTGCGGATGCTTCTAAAATGTCATGAGCGACAATCCTCCTATCCAAGGTTTCAGTTATAAATATTTAAAAATTGATGTTCCAGCTATGAGGGACAGAAATATCAGACTTGTATCTCAGAAGTGCCACTGCTCCCAATTGACTTTGGCAATCCTGGCTCCCTGCAGACTCTTCCATCCCATTGACTTTGATATTTCTGTCCCTCACAGGTGGTAACTTGTTTTAGACTGTTACTGCTGGGACAGTGTTTTCCAGACTTGAGTGGAAGGTTTTAGTATACTCATATGTTCTGCGAACCTTTCCTTTCTGCAGCCACAGAATGTGCAAAGTGCAACCAGTGGCATATATAAATGCCATTACTGTCCTTGCGATTGAAGTCACCCCAGGGTGTAGGAATTGTGTATGAAGCATATCTACAGAGCAACTCCTATCTTGTGCTGATCCTGAAAAGTATTTTAAAGTATATTTGATTGCTCCATAAATTGCCCTTTTAAAGAATGCTCATTTAAAAACTGATGTAAAATAAATAACTATTTATAACAGTAACCTTGAGTGTAAGTTTTACTTGGCTACTTGTAAATATGAATTACATATTTACCCCTCGAGATAGGTCTTGCTGTTTAGTCACACTACCAACTTGTGTAGTACACAACCTAGACCAAAAAAGTGGCTTACCTAATACCAAGCAGAATTATTGTGTAGTCTCACACAGTGTGACTGCACCAATTCTTACCTTACACTGGTAGATTGGTTACATTGACTATTTGTTATACTTGTGCCCAACTAAACCAGCCACAAGGCAAAGCTCCACAAAAAGTTAAGCAATGGTAACATGCTAAATATGGATAACTTTAATGAGGCAGCCCTAATTGTCCTGACAGACCCCTGGATTAAAAATGCCTTTCAGTTGTTCCACTGACTCTGAAAGGAAAAAAACGTAAATTGATTGTAAGGTTGTTAAATCACCAAAGCTTGGGAAGGAGGCCTGTAACCCCTACTCACCCAAATAATGTGGAAGATAATGATGATGATGAGGCTTGTTGAGAGTCAAACTCCAATCTGCAAGAGGAGTCAGAGGATGGAGGAGTCTCCACAAGGGAGCCACCCTCTTCCACAGCCTGCCCCAGTCACTTCCCATTGGGATCCCACAAGGTCCACATCTAAACACAAAATATATTTCTATTGAGAGACTAAGATTAAAGTTAGAGATCAAGAAACTAAATGTCCAAGCTGAAACTAAACACCAAGAAGTGAAACTAAGAGAAAGAGATGCAGGATTGAATGGAGAGGAGGAAAATGTCATTTGATTTGACTTCCCTTTTAGGGTCTTCTAGGTCTGCTAGACCCAAGAGGCCTTTCATGCCCAAAGAAGCAGCACGTATGAATGAACCTAAACTTCATGTATTAGATTGTCTGGGTACGTTTTAATACACCTATGGTCTTCAAGGAATATGTGGAAATGATTTAATTCAATGGCTCATGTCTAGGCTCCCCCTGAATGGCTGTGATGGAGTTGGGTGCCAGTGAGAGAAAGGATAATGAATCAGTTAAACTGGCATCAATAGCCAGATTTGGGAAAACTCCTTCCCAGTACATACATTGAGAGGTTTAGGTCCCTCAAAAAGACTGATGGTACCCCTTGGGCTACCTGGGAATGTGAATTTTTGAAAAACTTAAGACGGTTGGGTTAAGGGGTACAGAGTACACATCTTTGCAGGAATGATGAATCTTTTTTTGCTAGAATCTATTTTTGATGCCAATTCTCCTGAGCTGAGACAGCACTTGGCTGACTCCAAAGAAATGGATCCTAAATAGATAGCACAGGGTGCTGACTTGTGCGTAGCCAACAGGGCCACTTACAAGGACAAGCCACTCACAAGAAGGAAGAAGGGAAAGAGAATTCTAATTTCAACCATCCAAAAAGAGGGCCACAAACTTCGCAAGAGCAAATTCCATGGGAAACCTGGTAGGACTAGTGAACCCTCTGGTGCCAAGCCAGGAGGGAGTTCAATAGAAACCCCCATTCCAGAGAACATTTGGGAAATATTTTGTATGTGGGTCTGTAGATCATTTCAAAGGGGATCCCAGATGTGAGGCTAAACCGTCAGGGGTCCACACTGCCTCCATAGCCTGAGGGAGAAGCACAAATGGCAAGTGCACACTTTCAATTACTGGCTGAAGACCCCATTGGAGTTCAAGCCAGTGTATCTTTAGTGTCTCTGGGTCTGTGGGAACAACAGAATGTGGATGTGTACATCTCCATACCAGATAACACAAAAGAATATTATAAGGACAGTGTTCTTGTAAATGGTCAAGAAACCCCTGCCATCAGAGACACTGGGGCAAGCATTACAGTGATAGATGAAAGCGTTTTCCAATTTTAGGCTAAGGCACCCAAAGGTCCCACTAAACTTGCAGGAGGCCCCATCTAAATAGTCCCCATTCTGACAGCTCTCATCCAGTGCAATATTATGACTGTTAGATTTCCTGTTAGTGTACAGAATGAAGTGCATAGGAGAGTCCTGTTGGGAAATAATGTGAACGTACTCAGAGTTATATCTAGTACCCTGAGGCCTCGAAGCAAAAAGAAGCCGGAGCAAACAATATTGTCCTGAGAGGCAACCTTTAGAGACTCAGTTTGAGGTTGGGGATATTTCCAATACCTCTAGTCCACAGGAAGGTCACCCTTCAATTTCCAGGAAAAAGAAACAGACAAAGGAGAAATCCAAGATCTCTGGAAGAAAGAAAAGTCTCAAACTTAAACCTGTACACATGACAAGGACATCCCTGAGAGGACTGACCCAGGTCATCCCAGTGGCCCCTTCCCCTGCTGAGGCCGAGCGGAGGACCAACCCAACTCTGAAAACAGCTACTGGCGACACATAGCTGGAAGAAAACCTTCTCTGTGTTGGAGATCTGGATCCTAGAGGCCATCCTGAACTGCAGACTTTACTTGCAGAAGGTGGGCACTCTAGGGCAGACTTCAACAGAGGACAAAGAGTGTCCCTCTCTAGAAGGTCTGCACCAGCAGACAGCTTCACAGCTGGAAGGGCAAGAGCCAGGGAAGCATAGGTGTTACTGGGAGGGTGGCCTTCTCTACAGTGAACCTACTGAGTCTACCCCAGGGGACTACAGGAGACTGGTAGTGCCCCAGGAGGGGAGACAGAAGTTCCTACAGTTAGCACATGAGATTCTTCTGGCTGGCCACTTGGATTTCAAGAGGACCGAAGAGTGGCTATCTCTGTACTTGTACTCGCCCAAGATGGGGGCTAATGTAGATAAATTCTGTAGGCGCTGCCGCACTTTTCAGACTTCTGGCAAGAGGGTCCAAGCATGTGGCACCTTTAGTGCCCCTCCCTGTGGTGAGAGTCCCTTTTGAGAGGGTGGGGATTGACATTATTGGTCCCCTAGACCCTCAAACATCCTCAAACAACTGATTTATATTGGTTGTGGTAGAACATGCTATCAGGTATCCTGAGGCCATACCTATGAGAACAGTTACTGCTCAGGCAGTGACTAAGACCCTCCTTGGTAACCAGGGTAGGTTTTCCTAGGGAAGTCATCTCTGACAGGGGATCGAATTTTATGTCCCACTACATGCAGACAATGTGGAAGAACTGTGGTGTGCCTTACAAGTTCTCAACACCCTACCATCCCCAAACCAATGGGTTGGTTGAGAGGTTCAACCGTACTACGAAGAACATGATAGGTGCTTTAGAGGAACCCCTTAGAAGAAAGTGGGACTTTCTACTTCCAGGTCTTCTCTATGCTTACATAAAAGTCCCTCAAGCAGGGCATGGCTTCAGCCCCTTTGAACCTCTTTCTGGTCATACAGTCAGTTGCCCTTTGGCCCTGATCAAGGAAGGACTGGAGTGAAAGTCACTGACTATGCGGTAGGCCTCAGGAAGAGGATTGCACTGATGATGACAGAAGCTTCGGCCAGACAACCTGAAAACAGGTCAGGCTCTGGTCAAACATCGGCATGACCAGAAGGCCAACATGGTGGAGTTCACTGCCAACCAGCTGGTATTGGTGATGGTACCTACAAGGCAGAGAGAGGGCCTAAGAGGATATATGGATTGGGCCCTTCAAGATTGTGGGTAAGCTTGGAGAGGTCAATTATCTAGTGGCCTTGAGCAACCACAAGGAGGCCCCTAGGGTCTATCACACTAACAATCTGAAGGCTTATGTTTCCAGACCTGACTAGGAGCTTTGCTCTTAGCCTCTGATCAAGAGGAGGAGGAGAGAGAGCCTCTCCCTGATCTCCTCAGGGGACAACCCTCAGATGAGACATTTGAAGCAGTGAAACTCTTTTCAGATTGGACTCTGCAACAGCACGAGGAGTGCAAGGCTCTGTTGAATCAGTTTGCCTCCCTGTTTTCACTGACACCAGGTTTGATATTCTGCCCTGGGGCCAGCATGTTATTCTCAATGGTGACAATTTCCCTGTTAAAGGCAGGGGTTAAGAATGTCAGATGATGTCAGTACCCACATAAAGGAGGAGGTCAAGAAGATGCTTGACCTTGGGGTTACTGGGCCATCTACCAGTCCATGGGCTAGTCCAGTTGTACGAATGCCCAAAGCAGAAACCAGAGTTGAGATTCTGTGTGGACTATATAGCTCTTAATGCAGTCACCACGACTGATGCCCATCCTTTACACAGGACAGATGAGTTGGTGGGCAAACTTGGTTCAGTCAAGTTCCTCAGTACATTTGACCTGACCTCAGGCTATTGACAAATAGCTCTGACAGACCATGCCAAGGAGAAAACTGTATTTTCACACCAGGAGGCTTATATCAGTTTAAGGTTATGCCCTTTGGACTCAGAAATGCACTTGCTACATTTCAGAGGATGGTGAATCAAATTCTGAATGGGTTGGAGGACTTCTGCATGGCATACTTGGATGGCATTGCAGGGTTCAGCCCCACTTAGGAAGAGCATCTTCACCACCTAGGATATGTTAGCAGGCTCTGGAACAAGCCCATCGGACCATAAAGGCTAGTAAATGTCAAAATTGGTCAGAGTAAAGTGGTCTACCTTGGACATGAGGTAGGAGGAGGTGAAATAAGGCCATTGCCTAGCAAAGTACAATCTGTACAAGACTGGGCACCCCCTACTACTCAGACTCAAGTGAGAGACTACCTAGGTATTACAGGAACGTCATGTAGAACTATTGGACCATAGCTTCTCCCATAAATGTGATCTCCTCATCCAAATTCCACAAGAAGGCCAGGTGGAATGAGGAGTGCACTAAGGCTTTTGAAGGACTGAAGAAAGCCCTTAGTCAAGCTCCAGTCTTGAGAGCTCACGACTACAACCAATCCTTCATTGTACAGATGCTTCTAACACAGATAGATGCAGTTTTGAGCCAACTGAATGAGAAAGGCAGGGAACACCCTATCTGCTTCATCAGTAGGAAACTGAAGGACCTTGAGACAAGGTGGGCAACTATAGAAGGTGAATGTTTTGCCTCTGAAGAAGTTTAAGCCATACTTGAATGGTTCTACTTTCATTATTAAGACGGACCACCAACCCTTGAGATGGTTAATGTAGATGAAGGGGGAGAATCAAAAATTGTTAAGGTGGTCAATCAGCCTCTAAGGTTTTAACTTTACCATAGAACACCACCAAAATGCTGATGGTCTCTCCAGAAAGTATGAGAAACTGGAATAATAGATTCATCCAGGAGTGGATTAAACCCCACTGTCCCTTAGTCTGAGGGATACAAGTGTTAAGAGAGAATTCTCATTTCTGTGCTGATTCTCCTTAGAGATCCCCAGCTCTTTTGCTGGAATTTAGGATTTTTTTTTATTTTAACCGTGAAATGAGCGAGACCTTTTTCTCACTCGAATTTGCTTTGACCCGATTTGGATTATGTGTTTCCCCTGTTTTTGGAGTCTGACAAACTCCATAGCAATCTACTTTTTGTATGATAACACACAGCACCCTCAGTGCAGTGTCATATATACATTCTTTAGATTTCTCATAAGGTTTGAATACCTTTTCTTGTGTGAACTACTGTTCCCAAGAATAGTAAAGTGAAATTGACTTTACTTACCTTTTCTCTTTGTAGGTTCAGCACAACCCACCTAATGTGAAGTGCTAGGGGTTACTTAGTAGGCCCTTATCCTACATTCTCATGTAACATTTTTTATGTTACCCTCACCACTTTAAATGACTGGTGGCAGTGGATTTATTTTCCTACCATTGTGCTTTCCTACCGCAGGAAGAATCCTTATCTGCAGTATAGCACCCATGGGTCACCATTTATGTCAAAATGGCCCGTTCTTTTTTTGCCATTTTCTGTTTGTGAGGTCTTTTTTGGGTTTTACTCTGTGCGTCGAGGCAGATTTGAGCCCTTGGTTCGTTTTGCCTTTGGCAGGGTTCAGCCCTGAAGCCCGCCTCTGGCTCCAGTGTGTCTGGAAAGGCAGGATGTGAGGGAGGTTCCCAAAACTCCCCTTACCTTTGTCTCTAGGAATGCCTGAATGCAACCAGTCCGGACTGTCTGGCTGGCTGGCCTTTCAGGACAGCCACCCTGCTGTGTGATTGACAGCCTAGGCTGTGCATGAATGGGAGAACTGCTTAAAAGGCAAGAGTTTTGGGACTAGAGAACAGTGACCGCTGGGAGAAACACCAGACAAAGAAACTGTGAACGGAGCTTGCTGCAACCTCCTGGACCTTTGAATTGCCCAGTATAGCCCTGCTGCTGTGCAGAAACTCCTTTTTCTAATCGACAAGTTAAGCTCCGGAAGGGACGACTTCTTCCCTTGGGGTAGTGGGACCAACTAACCCCGAGACAAACTCCACTAGACCATCTTCCCTGATTAGCTGTACTTCTTCGCTGCTGCAAGAACAGAGTGCCAGGGGTCGAGAAATCCATAGTCGAGTGCAACATCTGGAATCCGGCCAGAAGCTCCAGCAGTCTCCCAGGGGCCCTCCAGAAGCAGGATGACCAGAGCCCGAGTCCCCTTACCAGAGTGGAGGACCAAAGGAGTGAAGCAAGCCCAACTGGAATCAGAGATCCACAGTGGTGCTGTTTACCACAAGCTGAAACCATGAAGTAATGCTGAACCAAAGAGCCCATAGCAGCCGGCGACCTCCAAATTGCTGGCACGCAGGAGCCCTCCAGACGACTACCCTCTTGTCCCCACGACTGAGGCTCAGGAACACTGGGTCTGCATCGCTGCACCAGGACAAACACCAGCTGGACCATTCTTCTTCTAACCATAGGTACTCTTTAGACTTGGGATACTTACGTCATTGCCTTTTTAGCTGTGCTCTTCTCAGTTGAGACTTGCATTGGCTTAACTGTAGAGTTGATTCCAACTCTGCTTTCCACAGGCTTAACAGCTTGTGATCCTACAAGCGATTTCTACAAACTCTAACTTTGTGCAAGACTTTTATCTAAGAAGTGCCTCAGCACCTAAACTGCTCCAAACTGACTTTGGCTGACCTGGCTCCCTGCAGACTCTTCTAGCCCACTGACTTTGATATTTCTGTCCCTCATAGGTGGTAACTTGTTTTGGACTGTTGCTGCTTGGAAGGCTTGTCTAGACTTCATTGGAATAAGTTAGTATACTCACATGTACTGAGAACCTGTTTAATATTTTTCCTTCCTTAACCTTTCCTTTCTGCAACCTCAGAATCTGCAAAGTGTAACCAGTGGGATATATAAATGCCATTACTGTCCCTGTGATTGAAGTCACCCCATGGTGTATGAATTGTGTATGAAGCACATCTAAAGACTATCCCCTAACTTGAGCTGATCCTGAAAAGTAATTTAAAGTATATTTGATAGCTACTTAAATTGTGGGACTGCACCAATTCTTACCCAACAGAGTACCTCAGTTTGGACTCTTGTTTCCACTGATGGCACATCAAGAATGAGGAGCTGTAGGAATTCAACTATGTCCAGCATCCTGTTATGAAACATCTTTACAAAAGAGTGTCTCTTCCTGCTGATCCCAGTCATCATCTGTGTACTGCCCCAGGTCTGTCAGGGCCATTGTCTGGGGAATGTACTAGGCTGATTCCGGGTCTAAACCCTGCAAACGAAAGACAGAATTTCTGAAGAACGCTCCCTGCAAGGTTAGGCTTTTGCTGGCCATTTCACCCACTAGATCCCCAGGTCCTCTCAAAGTCTTACAGCTTCCCCACATTCTGCACCCCTTGAAAAAGGAGGAGGTGGTGGTGGTGGAGATGTAAATCTATTGATAAAGTGAGGTTTTACATTTTGTATATAAAGGGAAGGAGGTGTGTTGTGCCCCGTCTTTCTGACAATGCATTATATATCTCTGTCAAGAGAGTTTTCCTAAAGTCCACCAACAGGTGAGACTCTATAACTATCCCTTGGTATACAGGCCCCAACTCTTACTATATGTCTGTACTGCCCAAAGGTTTGGTAGTATGGCTGAGCAGCCAGGCTTATCTTAGGAGGAGGATATGAGCTATAGATAAGTACAATGAACTCAGTAAATACATAGGCCCAAGGAAACTTACACAAATATAGGTTATTGTAAAATTGACATTTATGTTATATACACACAAGGCACATTTATTTTCAGGTTAGTACTATTTAAACTAATCAGCACAATAGAAAACATCAGGAATTCTATGTCAAGACCAGAGGCTCACATTATGCTTCTCTTTCTTTATCCAAACTCGTAAAGAAAGCTCAGCAGCAAGATATTTTTTGGGTACCTGAGCGCAGCAGGTAATATGCATAAAGAAGGTACACTTAAAAATATATAATAAAACACAATACATAATGAAAAACATAAACACATTAGACCATGCCTATTAGTCTCTGGGGAAAAAACAAGAACTCCATTTCCCAGGGGACTTCACTTAAAGTTCATTCAGAGGTCACTAACATGTGACATTAGTCCTCCAATAGGTATGCAGGTCTCCTCATAAACAGTACTGAATACGATGTAACTTCCTCTTTCTTTGCTGCTCAAAGCAAGTGATAAGTACATTCATATTCAGCACTGTTTATGAAGTGTTTGGATTATTATTTATATTATTATAATTTAATGTCATCGATATTATTGTGGAATTGACATTATTGACATGTTGCTAATATTTTATCCGTTCTGTTGTCGGCCCCTTCCGCTCTGTGATTAATTTCTTTGTTTTCCTTCAACACCAGCTGCTTCCTGCTGGCATCGAAGAGTGCGCATATTTGAACGCTCGCGTTCATGAATATTTTTCCTTTCAGTGTTGTAGCTGATTAGGGATCCGCTTGAGCGCAGCCCTCCTGGAGCTTGCGCTCACTTCCTCAGCCCAGGGACTTCCCCACAGGGCTCGGGGAAGCCGAAGCAGCTGAGGCGCACACGCGGCGCCGCCCGCGTTCCACCAGGGGGAGCTCCTGCTCTCCCTGGTCCTTTTTTCTATTTCCCAGCATTCGCAAACACATTTCCGTTGCAGATTAGAACGGATTTGCGATTGCGAACGCCGGAGGCTCTTTTACTGCAGGTGTCCTGTGAGCCCTGAAAAGAAGAGAACATTTATTTTATATAAAGAAGGTGAAAAAGGTGCTTATAATTGACAATGGCAGCACAGTACTCCCCTCAATCAGATCAGGCTTGGTCTGAGTGTGAGGAAGTACTTGCTATATTGACGAAGTGGCAATGGCAAATAGCCTGCAAAAAGTGCTGGGACCAGCATTAAAAAGGCAGTAACTGACATTCTCCTTCCTATCCAGCAGCGTCTGGATACTATGGAGGAGCACATGCGAGAAGCCTCTCCACCAGGGAGGAAAAAGACCCAAAAAAGGAAGCACCTTACAGAAGGGGGATGCAATGGGGCTTGCAAGAGCAGAAGCTCTGCAACTCCTCCCCCCCCCCCCTCTTCGAGCCAGCCAGAACCTGCCACTGCTGCCATATCGGACGACTTCTCCAGGCTAAAGAAAGCCTTTATGAATAGGAAGGTAACCCCTAGCATGATGGACCCTGTTACCCCAAGGAGGACAACAGGGGTACTAGACCCTCAAGCCTGGAGGGAGAAAGAAAGGGCATGGAAGACAACCAGAACAGAAGCGTATATGACGCTCATCACTCTTACACTTCCTCTGATGAGGACATTCAGATCCTGGGTTCGAAGCCCTCAGGCTAAGGGATTGTGGCAGCCCCCATACCCAAGAAAACAACCAGGAATCAATCCCCTTCAAAGGAAATATTCGCGCCCGAGGACCTAATACATCCCAGATCCACTGACTGGGAGCCGTCTTCTAGGACAACAAAATACATCTTTACCAGGCTATGCAAGCCCCTCCATAAAGAAGTCAGAGCCAGACTCCGGGCTGAATGCCCCCATCCAGAAATTCCAGACAAAGTGGCTCTAACCCCAGAGCTAAACTCTAAAAGGATTACATTTTTGGGCAAAAATGTGAAGGACCCTAGAAAAGGCATAGACCGTGCCTGGAAATCCGGTCAGGACAAGGTGCTGGACGTTACTGGTCCACTGGCGAAGATCTTAGACCTGGCTAAAGCAGCCATCGACACAGCAGACCCCATTGACCCAGTGATTCTCTCGGGTTGGGCTCAGTGGGCCATCTGCCTACTGGGAAATGCCAGTTGTGCTATATCAACTAAGGAAGCTAGCGGACACAGATTCGGGTGCCGCTGCTCAAGGCCTGCTTTTTGGGGATCCTTTCATGAAGGAGATGTCGGAATTTGTCGGTATCTTCGCCGTATTGAAAAAAGTTCAGGCCTGAATCAAGAGTCTTCGCTTCCAAAGTTTTCTCCAAGGCCGGACGAGGTCGAGGTCGCTCCTACAGCCGTTATTTTGCCGACAAAAGACCTCAACACAGAGACCAGCATAACACCTGGCAAGAGCGCACCAACACCTGCTTTCCTTCAAGAGCACGTGGAAGAGAGCGTGCCTGGAGAAGAGCAGCTAAATATCCAGCCCAGCAACAATCCTCAGGTCAGTGTACTCATAACAGCGCCTGCGTCCCAAACCCCCATAGGGGGGAGGCTAGCTATCTTTTCGAAAGCTTGGGATACCTTATCAGGAGATGCCTGGGTCAGGGACACAGCTCGCGGTCTGCGCTTAGAGTTTTTCACACAGCCCATCAAACTCTGTAGCCCTGCCCCTATAGTGATGTCTGAAATAGATCAAATAGTGTTAAACAACAAGATGCACAGCTTTTACCAAAAGCAAGCGATTCACCCCTGCTCAAGTCAAGGAGGTTTCTTCAGCCCCATACTTCTGGTACGCAGAAAACAGAAGGTGCAGCCAGTGATAAACGTAAGGGCTCTCAACGAGTTTGTTTGCCGCCATTTCAAGATGGAAGGAACAGATATGCTCAGGGAGATCCTAAGACCCAAACGATTGGCTCATGCGCCTAGACCTGAAGGATGCTTACCTCGCAGTGGCCATTCACCAGGCACACGTAGGTTACCTGAGATTTTCATGGAGACAAAAAGACTGGGAGTTCACAAGCCTACCTTTCGGGCTCTCTTCAGCACCTTGGGGTTTTACCAAGCTTCTAAGGCCAGTAATAGCTCATCTAAGAGAACAAGGTGTCCGACTTATAATTTATTTGGACAACATCATCTTCATTGCTCAGTCACAAGAGTTAGTTCAGCGACAGACCAGGCTAGCCATAGATTTACTACACAGCCTCGGCTTTCTCATAAACTGGGAAAAGTCTATTCTTCACCCATCCAGGAACCTGGAATTTCTAGGTTTGTGGCAGATACTCCGAACCCTCAACTCTGCCTCCCAGCAGCCAAGATTCACTCCACCAGACGGGAGATTTGCAGACTCCTGCAGAGGAGTCGCTTTTCTCTTCGGGAGCTAGCAAGAGTGATAGGTTTGCTATCCTCCTCCATCCAGGCGATATTTGCCGGCCCCCTTCACTACCGAGAATTACAGAGGCTGAAGGGGCAACACTTAAGGCGCAGCCTTTCTTACTCCCAATGCCCGACACTATCACCTCAGGCAAGAACAGAGCTCAACTGGTGGCTCAGACACATGGAAGCCTGGAATGGGAGAGCCATCTTCGAATCCACCCCAGATATCGTCATCGAGTCAGACGACAGTCGCTCAGGTTGGTGAGCGAGATGCTGCTCTGTCGCCACGGGAGGAACTTGGTCTCCTCAGGAGCTGGATATGCATATCAACTGCTTGGAGCTCCTCGCGGGCTCTTTTGCAATTCGCTCTTTTGCCAGAGGCAGAGCGAGTTGTATCTCGCTGAAAATGGACAACATTTCTGCGGTAAGATACATCAATCATCTAGGTGGCACCAAATAGAGGCCTCCAGCAGAATTAGCCAAAGATTTCTGGCATTTCTGTTTAGAACATAGGATTTCAGTCACAGCGGAGTATCTCCCTGGCCTCACAAATGTGGTAGCGGACTGGTACTCCCGTCACTCCACAGATTACAGCAACTGGAGGCTCAACAGAGAAGTCTTTCTCCGCCTCCAAAGAGTTTGGGGCCCTATATCCATAAACGCCTTTGCTTCCAGACTCAACACCCAACTACTGGTGTTTTACAGCTGGAGACCGGACCCAGCGACAGCTGCGACAGACGCATTCCTGCAACAGTGGACCCAGGGAATCCATTACGCCTTTCACCCATTCACCATGATAGCGAGGAACCTGCCGAAGGCCAGTCAGGAGTGCATGGATCTGGTCCTCATAGCGCCGGTCTGGACCTCTCAGACCTGGTATCCAGTTCTTCTGGAACTTTCTTTGGATTTTCCAATCCTTCTACTCCAGTAGATCTCCTACTGGATCCATCAGGGCAACATCATTCCCGTCTCCTCAGCGGATCTCTGATCCCAGCAGCCTGGAGGATTTCAGGTCAAGATGGAGAGTACCCGGCATGTCACGCATGGCGGTCAGCCTTATCGAGGAAAGCTGGGCCCCTGCTACCCTTAAGCGGTATTCCAACTCTTGGAGCGCCTGGAGTATCTGGTGCCGAAGGAAAGAATTACATCCAGTTTTAGCACCTATAGAGGAAATCTTGAATTTCCTAGCATCTTTGGTTGAAAGAGGTCTTGCTTACAGGACAGTCAACACCTATCGTTCAGCCATTTCTGCTGCACACAACCTCGTTAAAGGGGTTCCAGAAGGAGAGCATGACATTGTTTGCAGATTACTCAAGGGCATCAGACTTACAGTCCCGCCTCCGTCCCACTACGACAAGCTATGGGACGTTAACAAAGTGTTAAATCTTTTTCTGGTCTCTTGCAGAAGAGTCTCTGACGTCAGAGCTCTCAATCTAGCAGCAGGCAGGACCTTTTCTCTTGATGGTATCCTGTTCCATATACACAGAAGGACGAAAAGCAACTCTATGGTGATTTCTTACCCCGCGTTTAGAGACCAACTCAAGCTTTGCTTGGTTAAATGCTTGAAGGTTTACGAAGAAATGACAGCCCCGCTTAGGACCTCTCCTAATGGGCAGCTATTGATAGCTCTACGTAGACCGCACAAGGCAGTTTCTGCTCCAACTTTAGCATGCTAGGTGCGTTGGACTAACTCATGCAGGAATAGATACCCTGCACTTCAGGGCCCACTCCTTGAGGAGCCATGGCTTCCAAAGCCTTTAAAGCTGGAGTCCGCCTAGAGGACATCATGAGGATGGCGGACTGGTCAAGCGAATCAGTATTTAAGCAATGCTACCTGAAACCGGTAGAGCAGCCAGCATCTATCGTGGTAGGTAAGTAAGCTTTAAACAAGCATAATGTGAGCCTCCGGTCTTGACATAGAATAAAGATTTTCCATAATATCTTACTAGAAAGTCTTAATTCTATTAAAGACACGGCAGCAAGCATTATTCCACCCGGCAAGAGAAAGAGATAGCAGCGCATGACACGCTTGACAGAAATCATGTACTTTGCTGTGAATTATGGGTGATTTGGAATTTGCATATGTTTTTTGGATAACTCAATGATTTGCTCTCCCACCCTACAAAGGGAACTATGGTTGTCATACGCATGAAGTAATTTTTGTTTTTTATCTATTTCGTGACAGCGCCTGTAGACAAGTCCACCTAACATACAGCTCAACCTTGTTTGTTTCTATGAGATGGCTACAGTTACTCTACTTACCAATCTATGGACAGCCAAGTTTGCAGCCTCGAAAGAGGAAGTTACATCATATTCAGTACTGTTAATGAGGAGACTTTCATACCTATTGAAGCACTAATATCACATGTTAGTAACCTCTGAATGAATTTTAAGTGAAGTCCCCTGGGAAATGGAGTTCTCGTTTTTCCCCCAGAGACTAATAGGCATGGTATAATGTCTTTATTATGTTTTTCATTATGTATTGTTTTATTATACATTTTTAAGTGTACCTTCTTTATGTATATTACCTGCTGCGCTCAGGTACCCAAAAAATATCTTGCTGCTGAGCTTTCTTTATGAGTTTGAATAAAGAAAGACGCATAATGCTTGCCTCTGTGTCTTTAATAGAATTAAGACTTTCTACTAAGATATTATGGAAAATCTTTATTCTTCAGGTGAGTCAACCAATAGCAATGAAATGTACAGGTTATAAGCACAGTCCAATGGGGAGTAAATTCAGTTGTTAGTCACTCAAAAAATGTTCTGTTGTAGAAATAAAAAAAGTTATCCAGCGCCAGCAATAGCAGTTCAATACGTTCTTAGGCTTATAATACTTTACAATGGCGACAGTTGGAGCAGTCCATCCCCAACTAGTTGTGAGTTCTTAAAAAGTCAGTTTGGAGGAATGCAGGTAAGACACAGCAGCAGACAAGGTAAAGTTACAAACAATACAGTGATTATAAGTAGAATGCTATTGTTGGTCAGAAAGTAATCGGGGACCTTGGAAAGGGCTCCCTAAAGGCCCCCAAAAGATTTATGCATGGACGAACGGTATGGGTGAACACCCAAACACCAGATTCAGTGACAAATTGGCTTGAGGCAAGTACTACCCAGAGTCCCACAGTACCTGAGGAGTGATGAAGATAGTTTAGTTTATTATTTTGGTTACATACAATGGATGCATTACATGTTCTTGCAATATTTACAGTACAAATATGCAAGCTGTCAATGCCTCACATCACACAGGGGGAATCAAGATAGTCAATAAAAACAGATTTCAGGATAGTACAGGTTTCAGGATATTTACATGCAGAAATCCAGAGTCTAAAGCAAGGGGACGGTTAGGGGGTGTCATTAGTCCAGAGCCAACTTTTCACTTTACTTCTGAAACTAGAGTAGGGCTGATCATCTCTTAATGCAGTCGGGAGTGCATTCCAGGCACGATCAGCTCTAATAGGGAAACTAGCACCGCCCTATTTTGTGAGTCTGAATCTGGGAGTTTTGAGTAGAAGATGGTTAGAGGCTCAAGTGTGGTGCCTGGGGGATTTTCTAATTAATCTAGCCGAGATATATGGTGGTGCTGTGTTGTTCAGTACTTTGTAACTGATAGATAGTGCATTGAGAAGAATTTTGTCACTAATTTTTAACCAGTGGTGGTCTTTGCTGATATTGGAAATGTGCTCTCTTCGGGGTATATCTAAGGCTGCTCTAAGAGCATTGTTCTGCAGTATGTGCATTTTGTTTATGACAGTTTTATTGACACCTGCATATAAGGCGTTATAGTAATTTAGTTTAGACATTATTAATGCGTTGGCTAGTGTGATACAGTTAGTTTTGGAGAGGTAGGGTCTACAGGCCCCTATTAATTTGCAGGTATAGGCTGTAGATGAACAAGGAGTTGACTTGTTTTTTGAGAGATAGTGTGGAATCAAGGTAGAAACCTAGTGTTTTAACCTCAGTTACCACCTTGATTACATTACCATCTATATTAAAGGCCGTGTAGCTGGGGCTGAGTTTTTTGAGGTTAGAGTCGGAACCCAAGATCAGTATCTCTGTTTTATCGTCATTCAGGCAGAGGCCGTGAGAGGCCATCCAAGCCTGATTGAGGAGGTAAATCTTATTTACTAGAGCTGAGTCTGCGACAAAGTTGCCAGATAGAGGTATGAGGATCTGCGTGTCGTCCACGTAATTAGTATAAGTTAACCCCAGTCTGTCAAGTTTGTCGAAGAGTGGCTTAGTAAAGATGTTATACATTGTAGGGGAGACACATGAACCTTGTGGGACACCACAGGTGATTTGAATTGGGTCTGCTGAAGCTAGGGGGGGAGAACACATCGTGCGGTTGGCTAGGAAGGATTGTACCGAGGCTATGGCTTCACTTGAGAAATGGGTGGCAGACGCTAGATGCTTGCATAAAACTGCATGGTCAACCAGGTCGAACGCCGCCGATGAGTCAAGGAGGAGGAGCATAGTTGTTTTACCTTTATCCTTCAACTCGTCGCTTTGTGTCTTGAGGTCAATTAAGGCCGTTTCAGTACCGTGTTGTGGTCTGAATACAGATTGGCGTGATCCTAGTAGTTGGTTCGTCTCCAGGTAGTTTTGGATCTGGAGGTAGGCTACTCTGTCAATGATTTTAAGGAGGAATGGGACCGTGGTAATGGGCCTATAATTGGTAGGGATAGCTGGGTCAAGGGTATGTTTTTTGAGGAGAGCCGGTACCCATGATTCTTTAAGGTTAGTGGGCACAGTACTTGATCTAAAGGAGTCATTAATTAGCTTAGAGATGGAGGGTGCTGCGTCCTTGATTACTTGTGCCGGGCAACTGTCACCCTGGCAGTTTGATGGTTTTAGAGATGAGATAACCTTTTCGGTTTCCAGTACGGAGATGTTGGTAAACCTGAAAGGTTTGCAGCTACTTGGTACATCTGTACTTGGGGTATCTGTCAGAGGGGTGGTGCGAGTTCCTGTGGAACTCAAGGTGGCTTTCTTTGCAATTTTGGATTGTAAGGTTATTATTTTATTTGCTAATGCATTTTGGATGCTAGTGCACCATTGTTTGTCCTTGGGGACATTGTCCGTGGGAGCAATAGGGTTTTCCATTTCCCGGAGGATGGAAAAGAGTTCTATAGAATTGGAGTTTGCTTTACTGATTCATTGAATGTATTTTTTTGGTTTGGATGATTTCTTTCTTGTATTTGTTCGCAAAGTTGGCAAGTTTTTATTCTCAGCTGAAGGTCAATGCCTCCAGATTGCGTTTTTGGATTCGTAGTTCTTTGAGGTGGGGGTGCAGCTCGATTCTTTCTCGGTGCAAAAGCGGTGGACCCGGTATTGTGTTCCTTGGGCGTGGTGGCAAAAGGAGGGACTCGGGAAGGGATGTTGCAGCAACAGTCGAGAGAAAGCATTCTCAGCACGGAAATCTTCATACTCCCACGTCGGTCTGCAGTTTTTGGGCCTTTGTACAGGGACCCCGGATGAACGTTTACTGCCTCCACTCTTCAGTCCTGCACTCTGGTGAGGTGACTTTGAGGAGGGGGATCTTGTTTCTGGAGGTCCAACTGGAGATCACCAAAGTTCTGGGATGATTAGTTCACAGGAAGACGATGCACTCAATCTTTCCATCTCCAACACTCTCGACACTCTTGCCCCTCATGAGGGTCCGACTGAAGCTGAAACCTTTCAAAAAGTGCAACTCTTGGTATGACTCCGATCTAGCCGTCCTTAAACGCAAACAGAGGGAAGTTGAGCGGAAATGGAATTTGTCAGGCGAACTACCAGACAAACAGGCCTGCCGCCTCCTTCAATGGCAATACCGATTCTGCATTAGCTCCAAAAATAAATAAATAAATAAAATAAATATTCTAGCCTGCATCTCCGCGGCATCAAGCCACATGACCAAACTATTCTAAGTCTGTAAGGAACTGGCCATTCCTACAGCAGCCTCTTCTTCTATCACACCCACCCAGGACCTTTGCTCGGCCCTGGCTGCACATTTCACCACAAAAACCCAAGACATCCTTTCCTCCCTCTCTTCCACACCACAGCACACACCAACACCAAAGCCGCCCTTGGCCCCTCCTCCACTTTCCCTCACTTCTCTCTCACATGTCACACCTGATGAGGTCTCTAGACAAGTCTGGTCTATGAAGGCTTCATCCCATTTCACCACAAAAACCCAAGACATCCTTTCCTCCCTCTCTTCCACACCACAGCACACACCAACACCAAAGCCGCCCTTGGCCCCTCCTCCACTCTCCCTCACTTCTCTCTCACATGTCACACCTGATGAGGTCTCTAGACAAGTCTGGTCTATGAAGGCTTCATCCAAACAGGTGGACCCCTGCCCCTCCAAAACCATTAAGGACAATATTGACTGCCTCGCCCCAGCCTTGGCGGATCTCTGCAATCTCCAATTGTCCACTGGAATTTTCCCCAACTGCTCTTAAACACTCCTTTGTGCACCCTCTGCTCAAGAAATCCTCCGCCGACCCCTCCTCTCGGCAAACTACCGCCCTATCTATATCACTCCTTTCCTGGGCAAACTCCTGGAGGAGTTGGCGATCTCTCAGCTGACCCTCCACACTAAATCTATTGGTTGCTTCCACGACCATCAGTCTGGCTTTAGAGCATCCAGAGGCACAGAAACTGCTCTCCTGAGCACCCGTGAAGACCTGCTCTCAAACAACACCCCATCTGTCCTCATTCTCCTTGACCTCTCCTCTGCCTTTGATACAGTCAACCACAATATCCTGATTGCACGTCTCTGACACCCTAGGAATCACAGGTCAGGCTCTGGCGTGGTTAACCTCCTTTCTCACCGACCGCCCATCCCAGGTGGAACTCTGAGCTTTTCAAATGACTATCGCTCTCTCAACCTGTGGCGTTCTCCAGGGATCTAACCTATCCCCCTGATTCTTCAACGTCTATATGGCTGCCTTGGCATGTGGAATTGCCACTTTCACCTCTAACTTCCAGTACTATGCGGACGACACACTATCTTTCAAGGCTACCCTCAACAGTCTCCTCCTCCATGCTCATATCCGACTGTCGGTCCGCTATTCAGTCATGGTGTGCTGCAAACGACCTCTGCCTCAACGCCAGTAAGACAGATTGTTCACATTGGGACCCCTGCTCCCACTTTCACTCTGGCTGGCCTCCCTTGCCTGTGCGCCCACACCCAACTGCGAGGCTAAACATCTTGGGGTCATTGTATTGTATTGTATTGTATTGTTTATTCATTTATAGAGCGCACCAAGCCCATAGACATCTGGGCGCATTACATGTTTCATAGTTACAGATGACAAGGACATAAATTACATATACATACAAATAAAACTTGTAACAGAAATGTACATATTTACATTAATTACATTTCTTACTTTGACATGATGTGCAAGATTTGGTGCAAGGACTCATGTGGTCACAGGTCTTGGGAATGCAACCACCTCTTAATGTTAATCATAAAAGAGAGGAAGGGAGATGTAGCTCTTAAGGAATCAGGGATAGGGTTCCATAATTGCGCTGCCAAGACTGGAAAGCTAGAGCCTCCTGTTTTTGTTTGAGTCTGAAATTGGGTATTCTAATGCTGTTGTATTGCGCCTTTCTGATAGATTTACAAAACATACTTCAGAACGACCTATCAATGAGGTAAAGGGGAGCCTTGTTGGAGAGACATTTGTGCGTAAGGTTAAGAGATTTGAGCTTGATTCAGTCGTTTATAGAGAGCCAGTTGGTGGAGCGGCTCACGTGGGAGATACGCTGAGTTTTGGGGATGCCTAGAGCGGATTTCAAGGCGTTGTTTTGGAGTGTCTGGAGTTTGTTGGTATTGTATTTACTGGTGCCCAAATATAGGGCATTGCAGTAGTCCAACTTGGAGAGGATTAGAGCCCTCGCAATTGTAATGCAGCTTTCCGTAGACAGGAAAGGTGTGCATGCATGGATCACTTTACACATATAGCTAGTAGCAGAGGCTGTGGTGTTCATTTGTAGGAACCTAAGGTCTTTACTTCCTTCGAGACATTGATCTCATTTCCATCAATGATGATGGTGTTAGATCGGAGAGAGAGTTTGGTCAGTCTGTTAGGAGACCCAACGATTAAGAGCTCAGTCTTTTCATCATTGAAGCATAAACCGTGGGTGGCCATCCACGTTTGTATAATTAAGTAGAGTTCATTAATCATGGCCACATCTTTGTCATAGTCTACTTGGATGGGGATGAGAATCTGGGTGTCATCGGTATAGTTGGTATATGAGACACCCAAATTGTCAAGCATGTCGAACAGGGGCTTGGTAAATATATTATACAGGGTTGGAGAGATACAAGAACCCTGTGGTACTCTGCATGTAATCGGTACTGGGTCAGCTGCAGAGGAAGGTGAGCCGACTCCATGTGGTGGCTTCCTTGGATAAGTGGGCGGCTGTTTTAAGGTGGTCGCACAAGACATTGTGGTCGACCAGGTCAAACGCGGTGCATAAGTACAGAAGGAGAAGAATGGAGGCTTCTCCTTTGTCTTTCCGGTCGTCTAGTTGATTCTTCAGGTCGATAAGGGCAGTCTCTGTCCCATGTCTAGGTCTGAAGCCTGATTGGCAAGTGCCTAATAGGTTGTTAATCTCCAGGTAAGCTTAAATCTGGAGATGGGCAGCTTTATCGAAGATTTTAAGAAGAAAAAGTACGGTTGTGATTGGCCTGGAAGAGCCTCCCTGCCGCCCTCCGTCTTGAGCCTGATATTCTTAAATTCCGGAAACTCCTCAAGACCTTCCTCTTCTCCTCTTCCTTCTCTCTCTCGCTGTACTCTGCTAACCTAGCCCTCTGCTCTTTCCCAGTCTTTTTCCTCTTCCTTACAGCTTGCTGACTGGCCGCTTGGGGTACCTCAGTCTCACAGGTCCCGGGAACCCCCGCCAGTCCTCTCTCGCACTTGCCTCAGGGCCCTACACGGCACCCACCTTCATTGCACTTAAGAAATAACCTAAGAGAGTGGCTCTCTGTGTACCTACCCCAGTCTCCACGGACCGGGTGCACTTGGACCTCGCCCTCTCTGTGACCATCTGTGCACTTGCACGATCCGAATGCATTGTGCCTGAAGATGGTCTGTTGTCCCTGGTCTTCATCCCTCAATTGCACTGGTAAAACTGCAGAATCGCTGTCAGGCCTATTTTCTGTGTCTCAACTTTATATGTATTATACGCACTTACTCTACCTGTGCAACCTATTATCGCCTCAGAATGTCAAGCAAAGGCTCTGAGCAACTCTTTTTACAACTGTTCCCACCCTCCTTGAGCACTTTGAAACACTTGCCTGTATATAGGCAGTTTATAAACAAACCATACCATACCATACCATACCTACCATACCACTGGAATTGGGTCAGGAGACCCCTGGCATTGGCGGTTTGCGTCCTAGGAAGGACACAGCACGTTGGGTGATGGCTTGTTCTGCAGGTCATCCTATGGCTTGTTGATCCTAACAGCCAAAAAGAAGGAGTCGTCATCTTCGAAGATCCTCTGTCGATTCAAAAACGGAGTTAGGACCGGGGTGGTCTCTTTGCAGTTACTGGAAGGGGCTACATGTGTCCCTGGTCATTGTCTTCTTCGGATCTTCTGTTCCAGGGGTCGACTTGCCTTCTGCTGCAGGAACCTCACCTTTTATTTAGCATTTCACACTAATCCTCTGCAAATTCAGGGCGGGTGGCTATCAAATTAGGACAGCCAGCCCCACCCCCAGTGGGAATTGGTTGTTTTCAGACACACCAGAAGACAAAGGATCGATGAGTTCCGGGATCCTCACATGCTGCAGACACACTGTAGCCTCAGCAGGATACACAAAGGGTTCCCGCTAAAGAAAAACTCCAAATCGGGGCCTTTCCCTTACAGGATGGTAGAAGAAGAACCAAGAAAGAATAACCACACAAGAAATGGTGAAAATAGAAAGAAGCCACCATGTTGAAATCAAGGTGTCTCTTCTGTGAATAACCAAAGCTGTGAAGACAGCCGGCGAGCAAAAATAGCACAAAAGTCGGCAGAACACGTCGACTGCCACCGGCCAGAACTATAGGGTTGTTACTGTAAGAGAAATGTTACAGAGGCTGCGAGAAAGGGGATACTAGGTAACCCCTCAGCATTTCACATAGAGTGGGATGTGCCTGTCTCTCAAAAGGAAAAGCTAAGAAGGACAAAAAAGTATCCTAACCTTGAATATAAAAAGGAGATCCCAAAGGGCTCCCAGCAACACTGAGACAAAGTGATGTTTGCTGCAAAAAATGAAACACAGATGCCTTTAAAGTATGGAGGAAAGCATGACTCCATAAAGTAAAGTAAAATACAATGAACAGGGTTTCCCATGATCGGAAAAAGAAATAATGAATTAATGAGAGGGGGGGCTCCCCCTATTTTGAGAACAAGAAACCGGTCCAGAAGTCCAGCAGAAAGTGCTGGGGGTCTCACTTGGAGATGGGATTAGGCATAGCACTGATAACTCTCCCTAACACTCCTGCTGGGCATTACTATTGTTTATTTATTTATTTTATTGTTCGCTTGTTAGGGGCTTATACAGGAAGTAAATGCTGTTTCAAAGCACCCACAAGGGATGAGAAACAATTAAGATACATAAAAAATATTAAATACGGTGGGGGAATGGGGAAATATTCAGAGTGTGGGTGAGTGACAGCTCAAGGAACTTTTAGATGAATCATAACATGTTGTTCTTACAAGTGTCAGTTGAGACCAGAGCTGAGATACCCGAGGATGGCCAGTGGGTGTGCCCTGGCTATCAACTTACAAGAGTAGCTGGAACATTGTGATAAACCAGGAATGAAACTCGTATACAAGTTAGCCATGCTTTTGGTTAAAGACTTATTGAAAATAAAAGGGTTGGGAAAGGCCTCTCTCACCCTACCTAAAACCAGAACTAAGGTTTGGTGTGTGTCAGGATGTCAAAACCAAAACGGTCCTTGTGTCCAAAGTTCTATTATGATATATTAAACTACAAGGTGAAAAGGCAAATTAACTGGTATACTCTCCTGCCTGGGCTTCTTGTATTCACATGATGTTTCTCTTCACTTCCACAGTTGCACTTTCCCTATGTTGTTTAATATATCCTCTTGATATATTACCTGATACAGGTTTTGCATTTCATTTTCATTCCTTACATTCACATACTGATGGGGTCTTGTTTGCAATCCACTTTCTCGCTTCACAATTAGTCTCTTTGCTTTCTCTCCTTCTTCCGTTCCGTTTACTATTATTCTTGTTTGGCATGCTTGCCGGTATGCCCTGGGAACCCCACTCTACATGGGTTGACTCATCAGCTCTTTCTGGTGTTTTCATGCTGGTTCGCGGGAAAAATGCAAAGGTGCACGCCTGCTTTCTTCTCATGACTGCTTTCTCTTCGTTCCGGTGTGTCATGGCTTCCCTTCAGAACACCCGCTTCATTTCAGGCTCCGGTAGGTAAGGTACTGCTTTCCGTGGTCAGGGAACGCCCAGACATCTTCCCCTAATGGGAAACGTAAATGGTTAATATTTTGTTTAATACTAAAGGTGGTTTCATGTGGGGCTATTTCATGACTTCTCTCCGGAGGTCGTCTCCTCCCATGTGATCCTTCCTCAAATAACCGACAACAAGGATCAGGTAGCGGCTGCCGTCCCCTGGCCACATGGGAGGAGGTCACTGGTGGGAGAACAGTGAGGACTCCATTGGATTCATCACAAACCTGCAACTAATGAAATAAAGCAATGTACCCTTTCCCATGGAGTCAGGAGTCATCTGTCCTGATGCGTCTTTATTGGAGAAGTTTGTTTTACAACACTGGTGACGAGCTGGGCAAGAGGGCCAAAAGGAATAACCCTAAGCATGCTGTGGAGGCGCACAGTAATGATTGTACAGCCACTGCTCCCCAAAGTAGAAGAACCATTTTCAGCTAAGGAGAAAAAGAGGAAGCTGGACTGTGTTAGGACTGATTTTGTATACTCTAGCCTGGTGGACAGATGTATAGAAAGCCAACCTATATTGTGACAGGGACAACTCTGGGGAGCTGTAGCCAAACCAGTTCAAGGTAGCAAGGAGAGTGGTCTAGCCCAAGTCTCAATAGGTGGTGAGCGTGTAAGGGGTACACAATGAGAAGGGAACACACTTGGACAAACAGGTATAAAAATACTTATGGCCAAATAACACAGTGAAAAACGACTACTAACAGGTAATATTACCACACAATACTACAAATTAGATGCATTTACAATTATGGGTGTAGGATATCAAATCCCTGAAAAGAAAGGTACAGATTAGTATTGGTACTAAAGGTCCACAGAGAATCAACCCTAATTTAGGGACTCTGAGCTGACGTCGACAATGGATGATCCCTCCACACCAAGGGTCGCAGTTCCTTCGCAGGACTGCTGGAAATCTTCCACAAGACAGGGATCTACCTGGGCAGCACCAGAAGTTGGTTGCCAAGCCTTCTTCCAACAGGTCCACAGTCTGCTAGCAAGTCTGGCTACTTTAGTTTCTTCCGGGATCTCTCTAAAGTGGCTGCTGGGGTTGTCTTCTCATCCTAAAAGCCAGGTAAGAGCAGCTGCTCCCACTAGCCAATGACAGGTCTGGCCTACATACACACCCCAGCAGTTGTCCAATCAGGTCCACTGACTGCAAAACTCATTTATTCCAAACAAACTGGCACCAGTACTATAACCCCAAATATGCAAAAACACCCCTGAATATGCAAAAACATTTGAGCTCTGAAAGTTGCTCCCCAGCTGTGATGCTGGAAATGCATTGGAGGGGCAGGGCCCCCATGTCCTTGTCCTGTAGTCCTTTTATCATGTGTGTTCTGTGTTATTTCCTCCACAGGAGTCCATGTGGGACTCCTGGCAGTGCAGCTCTTCCTGATTTTTGGTTTGGTGAACAGACCCTTGGGATACCCATATGGCACCCATGGGTGGGGGTACAACCCTGTACTCCTAGTGCATGTTTTTGGGCACCTGTGTGTGGCCCACAGAGCAGGGTACTAGCTGGTGGCAGCTCCATGCTAACTTTGACAGGTGCTCCGAGTATCCTCCATTTTGGGATGCCCAGGCCCTGCCATTGGAATCAGTCGATTCCTGATAAAAGGCAAGATGGCCCCTGTGACCTCTTGCTTTCTATTGCCTCTTACCTTGTTTTCCAAGTCCCGGGAAGACCTGACTCTGTCCCTTCCCCAGACTGGCTGTTGGGTGGAAGTTCCATATATGGTATTGTGGGGATGTCCAGGCCAGAATGGCTGGAGTCTTCCCAATTGCTGCATGTTGTGGGTATGCCTGTGGGGTGGGACCTGGGTGAATGGAGTGTGTGACCAATATGTACTTCTTGTTTTGGGTGTCTGGTTTCTGGTATGTGAAACAAATACTGAGACAGCCCTGCCCAAAACTGGTATGAATGCAGCGTGGAGTGCTGAATGGCAGAGTGCTTGTCCCAATCCACATTCCTTGTTGTGCGTGTCTGGATGGAGAAGAATGGCCTGAATGTACTGTGAGCCTGATTGGCTGCCTGCCTGCCTGTATGAATGCCCTTCTGAATGATTGGTTGCCTAAGTGTGACCCAGCAGAGTGAATGAAAGACCAACAGTATATCTGGGGACCTCTCACTGATGGAAATTGTTCAGAAGCTGAAGTCGAAACTTGATGCTTACCCTCAAAGTCAAGCCGGAAGAAGGTTAACTTCTGTTTCCCTGCGATGCAATCTGAAAGCTGCTGTCCCTTCAAGAAACTGATCCAAGAGAGGACCTGGCTAGGAGACCTCTTCCCGAGCTACGAGGGACCATCGTGCACCAGCTAACCTTCACCAAGGCTCCCTGGAAGTCAGCCTTCGAAAGACTGTCGACCAGAGACAGGGACCGCCGAGGAAACTGAAGAGAAGTGCCTGGACATTCCATCCACTGTCATAGACCAGGGTTCGGAGGATCGAGGTAACCGCTGGAGGCCCATCGAAACTGTTGCCCAGAAGCGGGGACTGCTTGACGCTGTGCTGCTGCCGACCGCAGCCATAACACTCCATTACCTAAGAACACTTTGAATCAAGGACTCCCTTGCTCATCACCGGCAACCTGACGTACCGAGGAGAATCTGCCGGTGGGTTTCCCGCCAACCGAAGACCACAAAGACGCCGACGACCCGACGCCCTTGCTGGGCCGAAGTTCTTCATTGACTCTTTGCGGCAACAAACTATCGTTGTTGAGGAGCACCGCATGCCTCATCTTCGCAGGACATCCACAACCGATCGTCGACAAGCACCACCAGGACCGAAGCTGCTGCCTCGACGCCTTTGTTCACCTTTTCTTAGAGGTATCTCGACTATCCGTGGCTCCTCCCTTAACGGAAGTTCACTCAAGAAGAATCCGTCAACGACCTAACATCGAACTCTGCTAAACCACGTACATTGGGGTGGTAGAACTTTATAGAAGGAAATAAGACGCTGCTAAATCAATATATGGACTGGGCTTGTTTATTATCTTCCTTACAGGTTTCCCAGGTGGGGGGAATCCTCACACAGAATTGTGTCTAGTTGGTAGGGGATCAGTATTCTGCCAATTGTTTAACCAAATTGTTTACCTCCTCAAGTCTATTGTTGGTTCACTTTATTAATTGATTTGTATGCCATTTTAAAACTGCCTACAGCTGATAAATGTTTATGGAATCTAAAACGTAATTGTGGTACCACATAGGGACTGTATATATTTAAAATTTTAGAATTGCCCGAGCACAAAGTGTGTTATTGTAGGTGTACCTTATCAAAGCCTTATTTATATAAAGAAGTGTGTTTTCACTAACACTGTGTGGACATTCCTTTGTGGGTGCATGGGGACTACATTGGCACCAATTTTTAAAAATAACCTCTATACATAAAAAAATACATAAAAAATACAGGAGTTTTACCATAAAAGGAGTCAGCAGACAATGAATCAAGGTGCAAATGCCCAATATATAAGCTGTAGCCAAATTAAAGGCTAGTCTTGGACACACAAATACTAAACAAATAAAAATTAGTACTAATGGTGTGAACACTATTGGTTTAGAGACGGATTAAGAACCAGCCTGCATCACCTCCTGAGAGCTTAAGCCTTGATTGCTCGTCCAACGTTACCAAATAGAGAATCTTGGCTGGGGTGCTCTGTGCTTCTACTCTGCCATATAGAGAGCAGGAGTATAGATACCCCCTCCAGGTTTTACACCAGCTTCCCCACCCACCCACAACCTCCCAATTTCACATGGTGCACCCTTTCCTCCTTCCTGCAATGCCATTGCATCATTTTTCCACCAAAAATATTTTTTTCCAATAACCCCGAATATTTCAAAAAAATTCACAAATAGCTCTTGCATCGAACAAAAAAAACCCTCTGCTGCAAAGCATCAATATAGCTCTTAAAATCAATAAAGCACCCCCTTCTCTGTCAAATATTTACCTATTGGATGGAAGAACCCCAGACTGCTCACATAAATCGATTCGTGCTCAAGTTGTTTTGTACCTGGTCAAATTCCGTCCAACGGTTTTTGCTGTACGCTGGTCAGAAAGGTGTATTATTTCTGTATGGGGAAATAGCGTTTCTTTTTGGTGCTTTCTTAACAACTTTGCTTTATCGTTTAACAAATCTTTCTCAAAATATCCAGTGTGGGGATGGCAAATCTTTGGTTTGCAAAATAAATATCAGCTAAATCCGTCATGAGAGTCAAAGGTTATTGGCAATTCAATTTTCGGATTTCCGATACAACTTGATTCTCAAACATGTATTCTCGCAAAAAAAAGCTACTACATAGTTTTAAATTGGGGAGGGATATTGCAGGCGAAGTGAGGTAATGGAGGTTGCGATCTTAGGCAGGTAGTGCAAAAGCATCTTTTCTAAAGCGTTTTACCTTGGCAACCGCTATCCAGGAGGGGAATGGAACTGCTTCTCGAGGTAATGAGAAGTTTTATTGCCTCCAAGCTAAACAGGAGGTTTGCAGGTGCATATATGACCAAAAGGAAGTTGGGGCATAGTAGTGAACTGGAAAAAGTAACAGATCATTTCTCCTTATGACTTGGAGTGCCCAATTAAAATGAAGGTATTTGCGTTTATTATTAATTTCACCAGGTCCTCTTTTTTCCTTAAAGCTAAGGCTTGGATGCAGGGTCTCTGTGGGGGAGGGATACTTGTGCGGCCAGCAGAACCTATGTAACCTAGCAACTACAGATACCCAAGGGGGGAGGAGGTAAGATTAGAGAGGAGAGAGCACGGGCATGAGAGAGAGATTTGGGACTTAGGGCCACGGTCCCTAGACTGAAAATTTATAAAAATGCGTTGCACGTGTTTTGTTGGTTGTGAAACATCACACTATTAAGTAGACTTATTCATGTCGAGTTATCCTTACTCCAACCCTTCCTGTGTAATCTAATTAATAAACATAATTTGTTACACCCGGTTACAAGTCTTAAGTCTTCTATTGTTCTCACTGCGTCACACTGGTGCGCTAGATACTATGAGTGTGTTGCACTCAAATGCACAAAATGTAGACACAAAGAAAAGATTTTTATTTCAGTAGTGGTCATCTAGTTCAGCAATGAGAGAGGCTGAACAAGTTTGTTATGCCATTCTGTTGATATTTCCCCATGCTTCATCAGCATTCTTTTTAACATTTCTTGCCAGTGTGTACAAAAGGCTTCCACAAACCTGGCTGTGCAGAAAGTCCTTCACTTTGCTGAAATGCGGCTCATGGTTATTTTTCAGAACGAGTTGACACCACCGGAGACGAAGCTCTGCATTTTTTGCTTTTGAGATACTTGGGTACGCTTCACCCATTGCCACAATGTTTCCTTAAAATAGAAGCATGAAATAAAGTTGCATTAAAAACCTTGAT
Source organism: Ambystoma mexicanum (assembly GCF_040938575.1). Taxonomy (NCBI): domain Eukaryota; kingdom Metazoa; phylum Chordata; class Amphibia; order Caudata; family Ambystomatidae; genus Ambystoma; species Ambystoma mexicanum. Next base: position 185,926,544 of record NC_090938.1, on the reverse strand, counting down.
TATCATTATATATAAATCTGAACGTATGTACATACTACGTACGTATGTATGTATGTATGTATGTATGTATGTATGTATTTGGTCCGGCCATACATATCCACACCGGTGAACCCATGTCTACCATATTTTGCATGGATACCTCATTTGTTGGGGCAAGATCGTAGTCTAGGTTTGGATAGAAAAAAAAATTACAAAAAATAAACAAAAATCACTCCATAGACACTAATTCATTACAGTAGGTACTACAAGGAGGCAAAATTTGGAAGTGTCTGAGGCAAAATGTTCGATGTGTTGGTTATTCCTTTGAAATGTATCACTACTGTACATGGTTCAAAAGTGTTTATTAAATCATTTTTAAAGGGAATTTTAAAAAGTAAACAATAATTTTGCTCGCCACTCCAAATTTGGGAAATGGCAATGTTACAGTTTACTTGTTGTTGTGAATGTTTATTCGAATACAAATATTTACCAAACATATACATATATAAAAATCAGAGCTAAAACATATTCCATTGGTGCATATTTAAGAGGAACAATCAATGTGATACTTTGAATAAATTCCAAAGAAAAATTAACAATAAACCAAAGAATTCACTAGAAAAAGTAACAACTTATCCTCTTACAAATCCCCTTCTATAAAATATGGCAGCCTTCAAAAACAACAAGAAGGCCCACGCCGTAAGTTTCGTCTGTGCCATTAATAAAAAACACAGTGCTGGCCCATATTGTCGCAAATCCGTACCTTTTAGGGCTTGCAAAATGGTCCTTTTTCTAATATTCACATAACTAGGGTAAAACAGAATAAAGTGGCTCAGATTTTCATTTGTAGCACCACACACAGGATATCTTGAATAATCGGGGTAACCCGTCCACTTCACTGTGTTACCTCTTAATCTTATACTGTCGAATCGTGCCCTTGTAATGAGCCAGCTTTGATGTTTTTTGCTGGCCCAGAAAAGATACGACTGCACAGTTAATGTCCCACTTATGGATTGATGCAATATGTCCAGTTGTGACACCGATGCTGCATTAATACGTTTAATCACAGTTTGCCCGATTACTGCTTCTTTGTAGGACCTTACTTCCTGCGTTAGTAGCATCATAGAAAAAGGTGGCACAATCGGCACATTCGCCTTGCACATAAGCTCTTTTACAGATCTTAACAAGTGTATTTTGTGCCACCAATCCTTATTAAGTGTAGCTTTTATTATAGAGTGACACAATGTGGCATTTTTGTTCCCCCATATTCTTAGCCATAGAATACTTGGGGCAGCTGCCCAAACGTCCTCCAAGAACGGCATCCCCAATTCTCTGTGTGCTGAGGCACAGGACGAAGAGCCAGGAAGTCCCAGCAACCAAGTAATGATTTTCCCTGGCCTGCATATCACTGGGCTTACAATACCCCCAAAGAGCTGCTCCATATTGTGTGGCTGCCTTTACCTGCATAGTGTATACCTTAAGGGACAATTCCATGTGCTGGCCCTTACAGTTAGCAGAGAAACGAGAGAGAACCCCCCCCTCCCACCCCACAAGTATGGGCACATTTTCAGGGATGTTCCGTACCTGTAAGGCTCTCTGAAAACCTAACCCCCAAGTAATCATAGTCAGCCATCCTTGGAATTAATTCCCCCTTGCAGATTATGGGACGCATCTTACTAAGCCTTCTGCCGCCGCTACAACCCATCACCGCTGATTTGGTGGGGTTTCTTTTAATACCTAGGCTGGTCATAAAGGAGGCATAGGCATCCGCCAATGCCTGCAGGGACCTGGGGGTTCTGGCCATAAGCACAGTGTCATTGGAATAAGCCAAGACTGGAAAAGGCCTACCTCCCACTTTCAGGAAATCCACACTGGTGATTAGCAAAACCTGCAGTAGCCCATTAATATACAGGGTAAAAAGTATAGGGGCCAGGACGCACCCCTGGCTGACACCCAATACAATGACAAACCACTCAGTGCACCTGCCCCCAGTGCCAAACCGAAAATTAGGCTTATTGCCAGAATAATTCTGCAACACTCCCAAACTTTCCGCCAGGCAACCCATAGACTAAAAGCACGGCCCACAACTTGGCACGATCTACCTTGTCGAAGGCTGTGTGCTTAAGTCCATGAATGCAAGGTATACTGTCTCGACCTTGCAGAAAACAAAATTCTATATCAGGAGGTACAAACTTAGTGTTTGCTCCAAAGTGCCCATACCGGGGAGAAAGCCAAACTGAATATCAGTCAGGATCTCCTCCTCTGTAAGCCAATGCTCAATATGTACTAACAGAACCCGTTCAAAAATCTTAAAAACCGTGTCCAAAAGAGAAATTGGACGGTACTTGGAACGTTTGGTTATGTTCCCCCTTTTTTAAAAATGGGTAAATAGTTGCTGTCTTCCACGAGGATGCGTAGTGCCCTCAACTCAGGCAGGCATTAAAGGCCAAAGTCAGCACCAAAGCCCATAAGTCTGTGACTCATAAAAAGATCCGCTGGTATTGCATCCGGGCCGGGAGCTCGATTACGCACTTGTGCCCCTATTGCTTTGGCCACCTCCTCCAAAGAGAAGCATAAAGATACGCCCCTGGACGGTTCTTCCATTTGTACACGACCATCATCGCACCGTCCCAAAATATGAGACCCAGTCGGATGCCCCACATGAGCCCCCTGTGGGTCTTGACTTCCCTTGTTGGAGGATCCTCTTGATACACATTCCCAGAATCCCTTTGCATGATTCACCCTGATGACCTCTAAGAATTCCTCCTAGGACATGACTTCCAGCTCCAATTTCCTTTGCTCGATTGTCCTGTGATAGATTGTACGTGCTTGGGCAATGCTGCGTCTGTCCGTCGCAGGGCACTTTAGAGTATCTACAAGGGCCGACTTTGCCAGCCTACACTTCTGATCGAACCAACCCGGCTTTCCGACACGGAAAAACCCCCAGTGAGGGCCTCCAAAATATCCATAAAGAGACCCACCACTTCCCTTTGACTTTTAGATGAGTCTATTATCCCTATTAAGGCACTTTATTGTGTGGCTAATATTTGCAAATGCAACCCAGAATCCAAAATGTTCCCCCACTTAATTCTCCTAATTGATGCTGTATCACTGTCCACTTGGCATAGTGGACTAGACATACCCACCGCCCCCTCGACAAGACCTTTAACAATTAATACCAAGGGATAGTGGTCGCTATTCCCCACTCTTGACACTTCGGAACTCAGAATTAGTTTCCATAAATCCAGCGTTAAGTGAAAGTAGTCAATAATGGATGATCCTAGATGTTACTAAAAGTACATTTACCAGTGATGTCCAAGTTGATGCGCCATTTCCCCCCCATAAAAATTTCAATTTAAAAAAAAAAAAAATGTGAAACCTTTTTTCCTCGACACTTTTGTGTCAGAACTATTGGCATTCGCAACTATGACTGTCGAAACAGTCACTATAAAAACCTTTGGGACCATGTGTATGTTACAGGTTCTTTGTACTTTCCTACAGCCCTCTGCACCTCCTAATATCAGCCTGCCTGTTCTGTCTACGTTACCAAATACTCGGGTGGTACAGCCTTATACTATGAGTAGAGTTTTGCAATGTCTCAGTTATATGGTTTTGCTAAGCCCTTAATTGGACTTCAGAAAAACTGTTCTAGCAATACCCAGCACATCAAAGTTGAGACAACCTTAAAGCTGTTCTTTTTTAGGTCTGAATTGTAAATAAAAAGGTGTACATATCTTGCTGGGCAGATTTTTAGTAGACTTTGGCACCCAGTGAGAGACCAATAATTATAGCGTTCTGCACTACTGAAAACTTCGCATCTCAGGTACATTTCCAAGACCTGTAAAGGTATTTAGATAGCCATACACTGATTCATAAATATTCAGGACAAACAGATCCACCGAGATACCTCTGCTAAGACAATTCATTAACCTTTTGGAATTATTGGCTTTGTGAAAATGAATTGGAATAAATGACTTGTTTGCCTAAATTTACTGATGCTGGGAATTAAGACCCTGGTGCATTGGTGTTGGTGAGAATAGGTCTTATTCCGATTGATCACTGCAGCTACAGATAAGCATCGACATCAGGCAAATCAGAGAATGGGGCACAGATGGAAGAGGGTCTTCAAAAAGAGAGCAAGTGGTCATCATACACTAACTCAAGTTAGAGCTCACTTAAATTACCTTCAGGGAGTGGTGACTTCTCCAATACTCTGTCCAGGAAGTAGATGAGTTGATAAGTCTTCCAAGAAGAGATGTCCACGGATTTAATTGCATCCATGTTTAGATTTGGGGCTGCCCAGAGTCCTGCCAGCTCCTCTGCTGGCTTCATGAGAGACTTTCCAGGAGAAAGGTCTGGAAGGAAAGGTGGCCACCCAGGTGTATTCAACCATCTGTCAAACTCAAAGCCTAAACAAAAAAATTACTTGTTAGCGCAACAATATCACAAACGCAGTCTAAACACAAGCACCAAGCAAATAAAACACCACAGTGCTAAAAGATCATTCAGAAACCCTATAATTTGCTGTTGAATGTAGATTTACCCATCAATCCCTACCTAGGTAGATATTTGTGGGGTTCTTAGTTCACTGCTTAAGCATAAGTCAATCAATTTCAACTATGGGCACATTTGTTAAGCAGTTAACTAATTACCTAAAGCAGGGTTGTAGTATGCAATGAGAGCAGAAAGGCTGAACCACAGAACAAGCATTATCCAGAACACAGAGGACCTGTTTAGACAAAGGGGATTTTCTTTTTAGTTCTCCCACACGCCAAATCAGAGGAACAGGATAGTCCTCTTGGACAGGACTGTGAATGTACAGAACGTAAAAGGGCGCAGGCATCGGAATCTGCTTTCAAATGAACATACAGAACTTCTCACAAAGTTATATCGCCCAAAAGCACAGGACGAATTGCTGCTTACGCCTATACAGCATGCAAAAAGGTAAAGGTTGGGGGTAAACAAAGGGCATATCTCTGTTCACAACAGAAACTAACCAGGCTTCCTAAGTTGACCATGCGATACCCTAGAAATCCATTATTCTGATAGAGAGCACACTGAAGGTTGGGGCAGGAAGGGGACAGTAGGGGATTCCTTGGTGGACGTGGGCCACAAGAACTTTAATGATCTCACTGGCTGGTATTCCTAAAGCTAGTCAAGATTTTAAGTTCAAATTTTAATTGTGTGGAATTATGCACTTGGGAATCTGGTTTACTCATCAAACAAAACAAAATCCTTCAACTTTACCATCCTAAACCAGAACCAATCAACCATGCTTTATACCTTCACAGACGCTTCTTACTCTGTGATAACAGATGCGAAAGGCTCCATGCTTTTGAATTTTAAAATTGCATCCAAAACATTTTTTGGAGTAAAAAGAGATGTATAGTTTACCATTGAATACACTGCACATTAAACATTAATAACCACATAGGTGTGGAACGTAAATGTTAGTTTCAAATGTCATTACAATACCAAGTACAGTGCAAGTGCATGGAGCTGCTGTAGTAAGATCAGAAGATCAGAGGCAGGCTGGCGAACAGGTGAAAACAAGTCCAAATGGAACCTGAGTTTTAAAGGCAAAATGTGTTTGGGAACGGGGCGGTGTGGTTAGTAGAGCAGGATGCAAATGGCCACGAGATGGTGCGAGTTGCAAAGAGAAGGGATCAGGGTTATTGAGATCCGAGGATGGGAAAGACTGGTGGTTAGTGGGCAGAAGAAGGCAAACAAGGAGGTGGCGGAGGCCCGTAACTATTAAGCGTTCAAAGACAAGAACAAGAAAGGTGGGATGTAGGTAAGACATACGTTTCAGTGTGCATGGATGTTCATTTTTAGAGGGGAATTGCTTTGATTTTTCAGCTACTTTAACTTACACTGCAAACAAGAGCAGTTAAAACTCAATGTTTCTCACAATGATTTCGATTCAACAAAAAATTAACATTTATTTCAGCCACATGAATGCAAACTTAAACATGTCATCCAGATGAGTTAGTTCGCGCTGATCAACTGCAAAGAAGGGTATATATTTTTGATGCCATCCCATTCACAAAAGGATTTTTATATGACTTCCAAGGCCATGCACCATGCACACACACACACACACACACACAACAAAATCAATACACATCAGTTGTTTTAGGAGCTCATGTGGAAACACCCAAGGTAAACCTGGATGTTCCACTACATGAAATGCCTACAAGTGAATAGACACCTATGTAAATGTTTGGAGAAAAGAATGCTAGGTACTGGAAAAATTGTTTGGTGCACGTGAAGCCTAGCATCATTTAATATTTTGAAATACCTCTGGGCTTGGTCATCAAACCTATGACCTGGGTGTACTTGCACTAATATTTGCAGAATTAAGTTTCACCTGTCAGACCCTGTGACCGTAAATTGTGTTTGAGAATCAACAATCCTGATCTCATGACACACTTGGACGTGTAGCTATTAACAGACATGAAGCACATCCAAGATCCTAGAGACCCGGTTTGATACATTGGCCAAGCTCAGGGCTTGTACCATGCAGGAGGTAAGGGGCGAAATAATTCAGGGGTGCAATCCAAGATGGTACTAGATAATAAATCAAGGCAAAAACAACATTTTAATGATATATTTTCCTTTTATGGCATGTACCAAAATAAAGCAGTTTTTTATTTGATATAAGCTTTATAAAACTATAAAATATGGTAGCCTTAGAATAACGGCTAATCTAGTCTTACATTAAGGTCAAAAGATGAAAAACATCATATTGAAAAAAACAGCTCAACTCCTCTTAAAACTGTTATTGGGTCAAGACTTCGCAGCCACAACCCACTCCCGACTAAATTGAATGTGTGAGCAATAGGCACAAAACAGGGCCTATCATTTCAATTACACTTCATCAATGTTACAGAGAATGCACATCGATTTCTTTCCAAACTAGTCTCCATTGCAACACACTTTGCGAGAACCAAAAAGATGGAGGCACTAAGGCAGGGTGGTGTGAAGGCCTCATGAAGCAAGACACAGACAACAGATTCAAAGTTCAAACATAAATGATTTATTAAATCAAATGTCAAAATGGTAGAAGGCCTAACTTGCCCAATGCTAAGGTGGGATTTCCCGACCTGACTGAAACTAAGGAAAGTCTGAGTTCAACTTAAAGGTCTGCCTGTATCCAAAACCTATCCTTGCCCTCACAACTAAAGCTAAACAATGTGTAGGGATGTCAATAATAAAAGAAATGGTGATTAACACAAAGTTCTGAGCTTCTTCCAGCTCCCAGATTCCTTTACAGCTTCCTTTCCCCCCCAAGTTCACGAAAGTGCCACAAAAGTCTCAAGATTACCTTTCTGAAGTTCCAAGCAATACAGTTCAACACAATCTTATGGGTTCCCTTCCCCAAGTTCATGGCAACAGTTCAAAAGAATATAATCTTGAGGCTTCGTCCTCAAGACAGCGTCTGCAGCTCATCAAGTCTCAGGGTTCTCTTCCCCAAGACTTCAATGTAGCAACTTGTACTTGTTTACGTTTTTCAAAGTTAAACACAACTCCAGGTCAACTTGACCCCCTTTCTGGATTGCATCAAAAGTTCACTTTCAGTGCTCCTTCTTGGTGTTTTCCACAATGTCTCTGGTTTTCACAATTTAGAGCTACCTGGACTAGGCGCAGTTGTCAGACCACACGGTCCACTCATCACAGGTCGCGCAACCAGGAACCCTAGGCTCTTCAACCCACCCAGGTTCTTCTGCATTTTCCCTGTGTCTCAATTCACATTCACTTAGATTCTCTTTGTTTGCCTCTTGGCTTTATGTGTAACTTCACACTCACCTGGCTTCTCCTAGTCAGCCTCTTGGCTTTGCCATAATGTGTTGCACATCTTATGCTAATCGTTTGGCCTTGCCACACAGTCTCCATTCATAAAGTTCGCTCTGTAGTGATTTTATTAATTTCCCACTTTTCTGTCGCACACTTTCACACTTGTACTCTTTTTTGTAGGTTGTTTTCAAATGGGCACTTTCACTTTTGACTTTCATTCAGCGAACAGCTCTGCTCATAAAGTTTCATTCAACTCGGTATTCAATGTGCGCGACTGTGCTTTGTTTTCATTTAGATCGGTATTCAATATGCTTAAATTAACATTTCTTCATGTTTCGTTCAGTTCAGTATTCAAATTTTGCTTCATGCAGCACTTTGTTTCTCATGCGTAGCCCCTAGGAGCAACCCGTCTTAGAGTACCATTCCCCTGCACTCATCGGTCCTCGGCATTCCTCTCCAGCAGCTCCACTGCTTCTTCTCTGCTTTGCAGGCTCACGGCCTGGTCTCTCCGAGCACCGCTCACACTCCGGGTGCTGCCCAGCACACGCCAGCAGCTCGCTGCACGGCCTCGGATGGCGTCATTTCTTTTTTTCTTCCTTTTTCCAGCTCCAACAGCTTTCACCCGTTCAGGAGGCTCCCAGCAGTCTAACGCCCCCTCACTCTGGGCTCCACAGGTCTTCTGGCTTCCTCTCATGTCCCACCACAGCGGTCTCCTCACGGAAAGGGTCCCATGCTGGTCTCTCCAACACAGGCCTCCCTGTTGCTCCCTTTGGTGGTCCTTTGGTCTCCTTTTATACAACTGCAACCACTTGACAGGTTGCAGGTGTAAGCTTCCATTTGGACTTGCCGGACCGGATTTAAAAGTGACATGCCTAACCTTCACAGTACTTTGCAGGCATCTTCTTCATCCCAGTACTATAGTGGTGAAAGGAGTTTGCAGATGGGGGGCCAAATCCGCCCCTCATGCCCCCCACACAACTCCCAACACCAAGGTAGAGAAACAGATGTGCCACACTTTTAAGCCCATCACCGCAATCATCAATGTATCACATGTTTGAGCTGCGAAAGTCACTCAGACAGCTGTTCAGACCATACCCAATCGATGACTTGGACCACATGGAAATTACATCGATCGAGCAAGTTGACTGACTGCTAAGTCAGAAACCAATGACGTCATCAATGACACCATGACGTAGCCTCATTATAGATGAAGTACATATTCATCCATTCATGAAGTTGCACAAACATGCACTTGTTTCTTGCATATAGGCACTAGCACAAACTAATGACCCACGTAGGTAGAGGACGGACACACGTACATATCTCTTTACATCGATAAGGTTTTCCAAAACTGAAACCGCTTGATGCAAAGAGGTAATACATTTGGCTTGCACATGCTTGACTGCGGCTAGCATGGAGAAGCCATAGGAAATGATTTAGAAGCCATAGGTCTCTGAAATGGAGAGCAAGGGAGAGGCAGGGTTAAAGTACATGGAAAAGCTGACCCTATCGCCGTAGCCAGAGGCGTATAAAGACAAAGCACTGAGCCAAGGACAAGTGGAGACAGAGTTCCAGTTACCAAGACAATGAGCCACCTGCAGAAAATCAGGATAAAATCCTCATAATTACAAGCAGGACAGCTTATTTTCATGTCTCCACACACCTGACCTAGCCGAACAGGACAATACTCATTCAACCAAGGTAGACAAAGAGGACTGTTCCCAACTAACCAGAGGGGAAAAAGCTACAAGTGTTGCCCAGGAGCTGCTAACTAAATGCACTCTCCCAGGGTAAGGTGGATCAGAGTTGGCAACATTAGGGAAAACTTTCCAGCTCCATGCTAAGTCCCATTGCCTTGATAAGGTACACTCAGTCTGGTAACTGTCCAGGGTCCCAAGGATGGAAGGTCACATGCTGACTAATCTAGATTCACCTTTCGTTTTTTCGCTGGTTTTTTTGCTGCTAATTATTTCCCGAAAAAAAACCACTGAATTTTTTAGGGGGGTTAGTAAATTATATATATAGGGTGTGAGTGTTTGGGAATAAATACAAATTAAAGAAAATAGGGGGACTAAAGGGGGAACCCCCCCCGGCCAACAATAATTTAAAAAAAAAAATGATTTTTTTTTCATAAAAAAATATTGCGGTAAAAAAACCTGCAAAGAAACATCCTGTGATGAAATGACATGGAACCAATACATGATAGGTTTCAGGGATGGAACCTGGATTTGTGACGTCACATCGGGATAAAACCGGGTGACCTGCTTAGAAAACAAGAAATCCGGAGGATACTTGATTTTCTAGTGTGATCACTGTCATTTTGTTTTTTCTAAATAAAAGACAGTAACTTTGCCACATGGCTGAGTCTTCCGTTCTTGTGGCGGGGAGTCTTTGATGGGCCTGAGTGTGCTATGCTGATATTTGGGGTGACTGCTAGAGTGCCCCATACACGTTACTAGTGTTCATTACTCCTAGTCGCCTCTTCCTCGTCCCAGTACTGTCATAGGTAAATTGTGGGAAAGTGAGGGGAGATGTTGTACAATAGCATATAGAGGCTGTGGGAGGGTTAGGTTGGTGTTCAATAGGGAAAGGGGAATACCAGGTCTCACCCTTGACCCTTCTCTTCTACATCCTCTTTCTTGTGCTTCTAGAGTGGTAATATCTCTGGTTATTTTCTGGTTAGTGGAACAGGGATAGCAATACCCCATAACTGCCTCTGAGATAGAGGGTTCTTCCTGAAAGGGAAATGTGGAATACCGCATCTCGGAAGAGGGCATCTTATTCCCAATCCTCTATGCCCCTTCACCCAGGTGATCCTCCCTCGCTTCTCCACCCCCAGGATCAGGATCCAAAAGTGATGGCCTTTCCCTGGCCACCTGCGAAGAGTACCCAAGGGGAGTAAATGGGAGGACGCCCTCAGGTTTCTCACAGTGGTCAATGTACACCTTTGATCGGACAAGGTTAGGTGCTGCAAGACCACTGCGGTAGTGTTGGTGTAGTATTTATTTATTAATTTGTACATTTATAACAGCGCAGATAGCCCATGGGCATCTAGGCGCTAGTTTCAGCGTAATAGCAGTGGTACAATGGGAAAGGGGAGGAGAGAAAGTCAGTTGAATAGATAAGTCTTGAGCAGCTTTCTGAAGGCGTTGTAGGAGGGTTTGTCTCTCAAGTGGGAGGGTAGCTTGTTCCAGAGTGGCGGTGCGCAGACCAAGAAGCTAGAGCCACCTGATTTGGACCGCTTGAACCTAGGTGTAACTAGGCAATGTTTATATTCAGACCTTGAAGGCCTTGCTGAGGCGTGCTTTTTGAATTTGTCCGCTAGATGGCATGGTGCATTGCTCGACAGACAGCGGTGTGTGAGGGACAGAATCTTAAAGGGAGTTGCAGTATAGTCTGGACCCTACGAGTGCCCGGGCCACTTCAAGTAGGTTTGCAGTGGAGAGGAAAGGTTTGCTGGCATTGATGAGCTTGATAGCATAATGTAGTTGACCTGGTGGCACACGGTCAGCGAGGAGTCGAGGTAGACTCAGAGGGTCTTGATGGAGGACGCAACAGCAATGCTTTGGCTGTCAATGATGAAGGATTTGTTCACCTGCGGTAGTCTGGTCAGACGAGCAGAGGCCCGATGAGAAGTTCTGTTTTTTCATCATTGAGGCAGAGGGCCTTGGTGAGGCCATCCAGGATTGTATAGCTTCGTAGATAGCATGGATTTGGAGGGTGTCCTTAAGATCTTTGCTAGCGAGGGCGGTAGGGGGTGAGGATTTGGGTGTCATCTGCTTATTTGTGTAGGCGATCCCAAGGTCATCGAGGTGGTCCAACAAGGGCGTTGTGTACACATTGTACATGGTAGGGGAGACACATGAGCCTTGGGGTACTCCACAGGATGTAGGCGGAGATGTGGCAGAAGTCTCTCCTGCAAATACTAGCGTGTATATGTCAAAGAGGAATGAAGCGACCCATTTAGTGGCTTCAGTGGAAAAGTAGACAGAGGAGATGAGGGCTTGACAAAGGATCTTGTGGTCAACGAGATCAAATGCCGCTGAGAGGTTGAGAAGTAAGAGCAAGGAAAGGGTGCCCTGGTCATTGGCATAATCAAGCAGTTTTATTTTTCAATCTATGAGAGCTGTTTCCGTCCCTGCGTTGGGCAGAAACCTGGCTGATGGATCCTCAAGATGTGGTGGGGTTCTAGGAAAGACTGGATTTGAATATAGGCAACTCGTCCATGATTTTTAAGAGCAAGGGCACTGTTGTGATGGTTCGCTAGTTGGTAGGGCTGCTAGGTCGAAGGTGGGATTTTTGAGGAGCGGTGAAATCCAGGATTCTTTCAAGGCCAGTGGAACGATACTGGAGGTCGAAGGAGGAGTTAATGATGGTGGCAATGAGTGGGGGTAGGGTTCATCGATATTCCTTAACCAGGAAGGCAGGACATGCCCCCCACTTGCAGCAGGATGGTTTGAGCCCAGCAATAGTGTTGGCGAGGATGGCTGGTCTGATCGGTTGGAACTTGAACAGAGGGATGTCGCTAAGGGCTGGATATGGTGGGTGACAGGCAGTTGGTGTAGAAGATAGTTTAGCTTTTATTTTTGCTCGTTACCGAGTGATTTTGCCTGTGGTGTCTTGGATCTTGTTGCACCAGGCGTTGTTTTTCGGGATAGAGGAGGATGGGGAGATGGGGGTTTCTAGCTCCTGGAAAATCGTGAAAAGTTAACGAGAGCTGGAGGAAGCGTTGGACATTGTTTTGTTGAAGGTAGATGCTTTCAAACTAAGGATAAGATGTTTGTATTGGAGAGACATCTTTGAAAAGTGAGTTTTGTTAGCCAGGGTAGGGTTTTGGTGCTAGGTAACTTCAGCTGTTCTTTTAGCAGCTTGAGTGGCGCAAATATCCAGGGTAAACCAGGAGTTGTGATGGGTTGGTTTTTGGATTTCCTGTCTTTATGGGGCACCAGCTGGTCGATGGTCTTGCGGAGAAGGGCGTTTTAGCGATCCAGCAGGGATGTGGGATCCTATGTGGAGGGGAGCGGTAGGTTGATCAAGGGAATTATTTTGCTACTAGTTAGGCTGCGTGAGCTGCGGGTCAAGGTGCTGGTAGGGACTGGCTCTGTCTTAGTGCATTTGCTGGTGCAGCGAATGGTGAAGGAAATGGTGTGGTGGTCTACCCAAGGGCATGTTCGGTAAGAGGATGGAGAAGCTGCTTTTGAGGTTTAGCAGCCAGTCGAGGAATGATCATGGGAGTGAGTCGGTTCTGTGACGAGTTTGCTGCAGCCAAGAGCGGCCAATGAGGCAGATATGTCAGTGGCGTCTGTGTCGGGAGGTTCATCGAACCCCAGGTTGAGGCCACCTAGTACTAAGAGTTGTGTGGATGGCTTGAGGTTGGTCGAGATTAGCCGAGTGGCTGCGTGAGGTAATCCTCAAAGGTATCAATGGGGCCAGGTGGGCCGGTATATGAGGTGGATAGCGAGTGTGGCGTTTTGCGAACATTTTAGCTTAGCTGATAGTGATTCGCAGTTGGGGAGTGTGGTAGAACTGGGAGGCATGCAGCGTAAGGGAGTCCTTGTAAATATAGGCCACTCTGCCACCTTTTCTTTCTGCTATATAGCATAGCCAAAGGGGACAGCAATGGATAGGGCTGGCCCAGCCGTGGGGGTAAACCAGAGTTCAGTCAGAGCTAGGATGTCCAAGTCATTTGCTGTGATGAGGTCCAGAATTTCGTATGGTGGGAAGTGATTGACTTGGTCTTGAGAAGGGCACATTGTAGTTTAGAGAGAGGAATAGTAGAGGTTGGGTGCAAGGTGAAGCCCTAGGTGGTGACGTGGCATCTGTTCTTTGGCTTATTGCATGTGGCACAGCCCTACATCCTGGGTAGGTATGGTGGGGGCATGTAGCACAGAGAGGTGCAGCGTTGCAGATTGCCATTCCGGAAACTAGTCTCTGGGGGCTGTGCGATCAGGACCAGTGTGGTGGGTCATGCAGCCTGCTGTAGCTTGTATTCTAGCAGTGAGTCAGGGCATGATTTTTGATGGCACTATGGTGGTTGTATGGTGGTTGTATGGGCTGGGACAAAGGGTGCCTAGAAAGGCATGGTGGCGGATGTTTTGTGAGTTTTTTGGTCCAGTGTTGGGACTCGTGTCTCTCAGGGGGCAGCTGTGGGTTGGCATGGTGGGCGTAGGTGGCCATCTGGTTTAGGTGGGTTAGGGGGGTGTATATGAGCACCAAGCTCGTTTGATGGCATATTGCATTGAGGCCTAGTCAGTAAGCTTAATGAACAAGGTGGCGGCCTGGGCCTGTGGTGTGGATGCTGAGCTGAGGTTAATCGTGTGCCAGGCATTGACTTGTAGGTAGGTATTGTATGCTCAGTCGGATGTTGAAAGGAGCTGGGAGGGTCATGCTAAGGCAGTTCAGTGTGCAATGTCTGCACCGGAGGAGGATACGGACTGTGACAGATCTGCAGTCTGAAAACGCAGCTCTGACAAAATGGGGAGGAAGAGGCTTGGTGACAGGGACACGCCGGCCAAGGTGTTAAATTCTGCAAATGTATGTAGCAATGGGTACGCGTCCCATGCCGGCATGGTAACAAAGTCTGTAGCAGATAGCTCAGCTCATGCCAAAGTGGGCGTGCCAGTCATATGGTAAGGTTCAAGAGGGTATTGACCTTGCCATGGAAGTAGCGGGGGCAGGAATAGGGCGGGTTGTGGCAATAAAGTATGTGACACATAAGAATATGTTACAAGTAAACAAGCCCACCCTGAGCATGTGCTGTGCTGGGCGCAATAGGCTTACATGTGGAGGTGGGTTGTACAGTGAGGAGCTCTTTCTCTGAAAGATGGTGAAAGCAATCTGGCGCACTGCCGCATCATTGACTGCAGGCCTCAACTGTGGGCTGGCTGCGCATCCCGGCCTGGAGGCAGGGCTCTAGGTGTTGGGAGCTTCATCCAATCACAGGGCACACACGGTAGGGCAGGCTGGGAGCCAAGTGTGGTCAGCATATCAGTGGCGGCCATCTTTACCAGTTGCTGGGGTTCTGAGTCAATAGTTTAAGTTGTGCACAGATCGAACCTAGCAGGCATGCATGCCTATGCCAGTCCCTAGATGTTGAATGGGACCAGACGAGACACCATCCAGCGGCCTTGCCTGCAGGCCTTCACTGTGGGCTGGCTGCACCTCCCAGCTTGGGCCAGGGCTTGTGAGGCAGGCATGGTATCAAGAGAGACACAGGCTCAAGTATGCTCATTTCCAAACCTTTATTTACTAAGGTTCCTGGGTTGGTGTAATGCCGAACGGTCCCAACTCTAAAAGGGATAGTTCCCTCAACTGGTGTGTCTACAGGGAGCCGATGTCAAATAGTCCAAAGTAAAAGTCTGTCTGTGTCTAAACCTATGCTTGCCCTCACTCTTTTTATAAAAATGTGATAGGAAGTTTTCAAAAGGGAAAAATAGTGGTTCAACAGAAAATAGGAAACCAAGGTTGGTTTCAGGAGGTCTTCTCACCAGGTGTAGTTTGGTCAATGTCACAAAAATGAGTTCAATCAAAAGGGGCTGTTCGTAAGGCCTTGTTCACAGAGCCCATGCAATATTCTCAAATACTTTAAGTGTCTTTGGTTTCTTGGGATTCCCTTCCCCAAGCTTCAATCCCTTCAACACCACAAAACAACAAGACAACAAGACTCCAACTTTGCTTAGTCCTCTCAGGGTTCCCTTCCCCAAGTTCAGGCTCCTTTCAGTTTCCAACACAAATTCAGTTTTGCCAGGATGTACTTTTTTCCTCCTTCAATATCATAAAATAGGTACTCCAGTTTCTTAGGCCTCTAGGGGTTCCCTTCCCCAAGCTTAGGTCCCCTCTTTGTTCCAAACACAAGTTCAGCTTGTCAGGATGTGATATAGATATATGGGATACATTACTCAACGTAATCGTATTTTTGATGCTTGTATCTGCTTAGATTCACATGCTGCACATAGGCTGATATCTAGTGGAAGCTGCAGAGTATTACAGTTGTTGTTTTTGAAATACAAAAAGGGATGTCGACAGGGCATGCCAGTAATACTGTACCCATGGTCCTTCACGCATCGAGGTCCCTCAGACTGTTTTGTTTCTAACATGAGGTAGCATGAAGTGTAGCGTGAGTACAGGTGTATCCAAGCAGATTTATATCAGACAAGCTATTAAAGCATCCATGAACCTCCTCTCCAAGGGGAGGAAGAGTGGGTAGCATGTGAATTTAAGCAGATACAAGCTTCAGAAAAACGATTGCTCACTGTAATGTATCCCTTCTAAGGTTTGTGGAATCTGCTTAGATCACATGATGTGCATAGATTAGCGAGCAGTGTTAGAAGGTGGTGGGTTGTGAGAAGGTAAATTTGCAAACAGATGTTTTAGAACCGCTTGTCCCACCTGTGCATCTGTCTTGGAATGTGTGTCAGTGCAGTAGTGCTACGTGAAGGTGTGAACTGAGCTCCATGTAGCTGCTTTGCAAATGCGGTCTAGGGGGACATTTGCAATGAAAGCCAGAGTGGCTCCTGTGCTTCTTGTGGAGTGAGCTCTTGGCGTGAAAGGCAGTGTCTTGTTTGATATAGAATAGCACAGTTGTATACATCTGACTATCCATCAGGAGATTGCATTCTTGGAAATGCTGTCTCCTTCTCTGCCTGGTTCTACAGAGACAAACAGTTGATCTGTTTTCCTCAGCGGTCTGGTCTTGTTTACATAGTAAAAGACCGCCCTCCTTACATCTAAGTGTGTGGAGTTTAACCTCAGCTGAGCTGGTGGGGTTTGGGAGAAGGCCGGTAGCTTGATGGCCTGGTTTACATGAAATTTAGAGATGAACTTCAGGGAAAACCTAGGATGAGTGCATAAAACCAGTTTGTCCTTGTGTATGGTAAAGAAAGGATCCTGGACTGACAATGCTTGTAATTCACCAACTCTTCTTTTGGAAGTAATGGCCACTAAGAAGGCAGTCTTGTAGGTCAGGTGGTTAAGACATGACTTATGCATCGGCTCGAAGGGTTCCCCCATGAGCTTAGCGAGTACCTCATTGAGATCCCATCCTTGTGGTGGGTTAAAAATGGGAGGGTGGAGTCATTTTACTCCCTCCATGAATGCTTTAATGACCGGTACCAAAGACCACAATACTTTATTGTGGGATGTGGTGTAAGCCGTTAAACCCGCCAGGTGGACCTTTTCAGAGTTGAAGACTAACCCTGAATCTAGCGAGTGGAGCATATAATTTAGAATGTGAAATGGAGTACATTCTATGGGGTTTATTTGTTTAGACTGGCACAAAACTACAAATCGCCTCCACGTGTCGAAATAACAGTGCCTAGTGTTAGGTTTTCTTGATTCCTTTAGGATGTCCATACACCTCTGTGGCAGGTTAAGATGTCTGAACTCTTTGACCTCAGGAGCCACTCTGCCAAGTTCATAGACTGAGGTTGAGGGTGCACTATTGTTCCCCCGTGCTAAGTGAGCGAGTATGTATGTCTGGCACAGGAGTGTTAGGGGAACGCACATCGCCAGTTTGCGCAGATGTGGATACCATGGCTGTCTCACCCAGATGGGAGCAACTAGGGTGAGCGTCACTTGTTCCCTGTGAATCTTGTTCACCACATTGTTCATGAGAGGATTGGGAGGAAAAGTGTAGGCAAACCTCCCTGACCAGTTCATCCAGGGGCGTTCCCCTTGGAGCCTGGTTGTGGGAACCTGGACAATGAGGTAGCATGAAGTGTAGCACAAGTACAGACATAATAAAGCATATAAGAGTAGATAAGCCAGAAAATATCTATGCACCTTCGACTCCACACGACAGGAATGGAGGGTGCATGTGATTCTAAGCAGATACATTTCACTATCCATCTGGAGATGGCGTTTTTTGAAACGTGGTCACCTTCACTCCCAGGTGCCATGGAGACAAACAGTTGGTCTGTTTTTCGTAGCGGTCTTGTCTACCTAGTAAAGGACCGCCCTCCTTACATCTAGTGTATGGAGTTTCTTCTCAGCTGAGCTTGAAGGGCTTTGAAAGGAAGCTGGTAGTTCAATGGACTGGTTGACATGGAACTTAAGGGTTTCGTACCAACTTGTCTTTGTGGATAACAAAGAAAGGGTCCTGCACTGACAAAGCTTGTAGTTCACCAACTCTTCTTATGGAAGTGATAGCCACCAGAAAAGCCGTCTTGTGTGTAAGGTGTTTAAGGCTGGATTTATGCATAGGCTCAAAGGGGGGCCCCATGACTTTGCAAGTACCATATTTAGGTCCCACCCTGGCGGGTTTGAAATGGGAGGGTAGAGTCTTTTCACTCCTTCCATGAATGCCTTAATGACCAGGACACCGTGCTTTAAGAAGTGGTGCACACAGATAGAGCTGCCAGGCGAACCTTGATGGAGTCAAATACTAGGCCGGAGTCTAGTAAGCGGAGCATGTAATGAAGAATGTGTGATGGGGTACATTCGATTGGGCTTACTTTCTTTGACTGGCACGATATTACAAATCTTTTCCATTTGTTAAAATAACTGTCTGGTGTTTGGTTTACGTGCCTCCTTGAGGATTTCCATACACCTTCGAGTGAGTTTTAAAATGGCCATATTCTATGACTTCATGAGCCAAGCTGCAAAGTTCAGAGATTGAGGTTGTGGGTGGAACGCTGTACCCCCACGCTGTGAAAGCATGTTGTAGGGGCACAGGAGTTTGATTGGAACGCATATCGCCAGTTTGCAAAGATGTGGAAACCAAGGTTGTCTCTCCCACATAGGAGCAACTAGGATTTGGGCTGCTTGTTGCTGGTGCATTTTGTTCACTAACCTGCTAAGGAGCAGTGTTGGGGGGGAAAAGCGTAGGCAAATTTCCCGACCAGTTCATCCACAGGGCGTTCCCCTTGGACCTGTGCTTGGGAAACGTGGATGCAAAGTCTGGGCATTGAGGGTTTTGGCTTGTGGGGAACAAGTCTAAGGGGGGGATCACCCCATAGGGAGAAGATCTCGTTTAAGATGTTTCTGTTGAGCTGCCACTCGTGATCTTCGGGGGAGAGGATCTTTGTTTAATGAGTTTGCCAGAGAATTGAGTTCCCCATAACATGTTGCAATGTTAGGAACATGCCCCGCTTGAGTGCCTACTTCCAAATTTTCTGTGTTCGCCTGGGCAGACTTGGAGAGTGTGTGCCCCCCTGCTTGTTTATGTAAAACATGGCAGTGATGCTGTCGGTAAGGACTTGTACCATCTATTCTGACAGGTGCACTTGGAAAGCTTGTAGGGCCTTGAGCACTGCTAGCAGTTTCAAAAGGTTTATGTGATTTTGGGTTGTGATCTGTGTCCACAGGCCGTGCGCTGTGTGGTGAGGGTAATGGGTTCCCCAACTAGTGAGTGATGAGTCTGGTGTGACAACCGCTTGCACTGTAGGGTTGTGAAAAGGTTTTCCCTTTAACAGGTTCTCCTTTGTCCACCAGTGTAGCATTTTAACTAGGGTTAGTGAAACAACCCTCTCCCTCTCTATCCCCGTCATCACTCCTCTCTCCTGGAGTGATCACTTTCTCCTTTCCTCCGATCTCTCCCCCACAGGCCAAGCCAACTCCAGCACAGCCACCTACCTTCTCGGTCATCCGACCCATGAAGCGTGTATCAGTTGAGGCTTTTGCCGCCATTTTCTCTCCCCCTCCTCCTCTGCCTGACTCACATCCTGACACAGCCCTTTCCATGCTCTACTCTTCTATCTTTGATACTCTTGACGTTCTTGCCCCTGTCATGAGGCTCCGCTTGAAGCCCAAAGCCAAGTGCAACTCATGGTATGACTCTAACCTAGTCGCCCTTAAATGCAAGTGCAGGGTGGCTGAGAGGAAATGGCTAGCTTCTTGTGCATCCTCTGACAAACTGGCCTGCCGCCTGCTCCAAAGGCAATACCGGCTCTCCATCCGCACTAAGAAGAGCCCAAATTCAAGTCCACGTCTCTGTGGCATCTAACAACTCAACCAAACTCTTTAAAATCTGCAAGGAGCTGGCCAATCCTGCTGCAGTCTCTACCTCTCCTGCCCCCTACAACGCCCTCTGCACGGTCCTGGCTTCTCATTTCATCTCTAAAACCCAGGACATTGTGTTAACCCTGTCGTCCTCTACTCCTCCTCCACCCCCTCCACTCTCTCCTGTACCTCTGGCGCCCCTGTGGCCACCTCTACTCCATCTTTCTCTTCCTTTCCTCTGTTCTCCTCTGCCAAGGTTTCTAGACAAGTCCGATCAATGAAAGTCTCATCAAAACAGGTTCTTCCTTGTTCTTCCAAAACCATCAAGGACCACATTGACCCCCTCGCTCCTGCCCTGGATGACTTCCGCATCAACTCCTTCGCCACTGGAGCCTTCCGTTCCCCCCCTGAAGCACTCTCTTGTGCACCCTCTTCTCAAGAAAACCTCCGCCGACCCCTCCTGCCCGGCTAACTATCGCCCAATCTCCATCACTCGTTTCCTGGGAAAACCTGACCTCTTCCAACAGGATGCGCTCTTCTTCCTGTAAAGCCTGCCTTTGTATTGGCAGGTGATTGGCTGATGTTTGAATCAGCTCTATGCAATACCCCCCACCATGTTGGAATGTACCCACTTGTCAGACATGATCCCCCTCCCATACGTGGGCAAATTGTGAAATACAACCTCCTACTGGAGTGGCAAGGGAGGGAACCTGTAGCAGGTGGCCATTGCTTAGGAGGGGTTGAGCCCCCTCTTGAGGAGGAGGATCTGCCCCTACTTCTAGATCTTCTTTGTCCTCTTTGAAACCCCTGTTGGCAGGACTGCCCTTGTGAAGAACCCCAGGATGAACTTTGCCCACCCTGGTTCTAATTAGAGGACCTCTAGGTGTTCTGACCTCTAAACCACCATGAGTTTGCGCCTCCCCTTTGCCTAAAGGGTTTGTTAGTGAGCTGTACCAGGGATTTGAGGGTATCATATTCCTCCTATGAGCTTTTAAGTGCATCCTCAACTGTTTTGCCAAATAAAGCATTGGGCTCAGTGAGCACGTTCAGGACGGTAGCCTGGCTGTCCAGTTTGAAGATCGATTGACGGAGCCATGCGTGGACTTCTGCCACGATTCTCCCTGCATGGTTTGCTCCATCCAGGTTATTTTTAAGGATACAGCTTGCTACCCATTTCCCCTCAGCGAAGGTGAGAGCTGCGTTTTAAGGGGCTCTGGGCCCAAGTCTATTTGCTGTGCGATTGTTAGGGAGAATTTTAATTTCTGTGCTAATTCCCTTCAACCTTAGAGACCTCCAGCTCTTTTGCTGGACTTAGGACCTTTTATTTTTAACTCCTGAATGAGTGGGACCTTTTTCTCCCTCTCTCATGTGTTTTTACCCAATTTTTATTTTGTCTTTTCACAGTTTTTTGGAGTCTGACAAACTCCATAGGCATCTGCTTTTTGTATGGTGACACCACACAGCACCTTCAGTGCAGTGTCACTGAAAAATCATTTGGATTTCTCATAAGGTTTAAATACCTTTTCTTGTGTAAACTACAGTTCCCAAGAATAGTAAAGTAAAATTGACTTTACTTTCCTTTTCTCTTTGTCGGTTCAGCACACACCAGTTTATGTGGAGTGCTGGAGGGGGGGGTAACGTTGTAGCCCTTATCCTACTTTCCCATGTAACATTTGTAAATGGCTGGTGGCAGTACAGCAACCTTGTCTGTCTCCTCCCACCTCCCCTTACTTGTTTTTTTCCTCCCTCCTCCCCCCCGACACTATCTGAAATGTTGTCAGGCGTAGTACGATAGTCGCTTTTGTTCCTCCCCTCCCTTTATGCACCCCTCTCCCCCACCTTTTGTTTCTCTCCGGCTCTGCCAGAAATGTTGTCAGGCCTAGTACGGTAGTCGGCTGTCTGTATCCACTTCCTTCCCGCTCTCCCCCTCCCTTCCTTATCTATGTCTTAGCTCTTGCACTATCTGAAATGTCGTCAAGCCGAGTACGATAGTTAATTTCACATCCTTACTGTAATGGGCTGTAAGAATGTCATTGTATTTTCCCTTGTTCCCTCCCTTGCCTTGAAGTGCTTTGAAACACATTGTGCATAGGCGCTATATAAATAAACTATCATATCATATCATGGGTGACCATTTTATCAAAATGGACCCTCCGTCTTCTTTTTTTGCCATTTTCTGTTTGTGAGGTCTTTTTTGGCTTTTACTCTGTGCGTTGAGACAGGTTTGAGCCCTTTGTTCGTCTTGTCTTTGGTGGGCTTCAGCCCTGAAGGACGCCCCTGGCTCCAGTGTGTCTGGAAGGACAGGATGTGAGGGAGGGTCCCCGAAACTCACGTCCTTTGTCTCTAGGAATGCCTGCATGAAACTAGTCCTGATTGGACGGCTGGCTGTCCTGAAAGGACAGTCACCCTGCTGTGTGACTGACATAGGCTGTGCATGAATGGGAAATCTTGGTCAAAGGGCGAGGTTCTTGTGACTACAGACTGAGTCGACCACTGGAAGAAAAATCCAAAGAAGAAACCGTGAAGAGAAGCCTGTTGCAACCTCCTGGACATTCAATTGCCCGGTCAAGACCTGCTGCTGTGCTGATCTCCTTTTTCACCTCGACAGATAAGGTCTGATGGAACGACTTCTCCCCTTGATTTAGTGGGACCAACTAACCCCGAGACACTCTCCACATGGCACCATATCCGACTTGATGTGCCTATCCATTGCTGCAGAAGCCCAATGCCAGGGATAGAGTGTCCATAACCAAGTGCAAGGTCTGCCGCAGAACGAATCCAGCCTAAAGCTCCAGGAACTTCCTAAAGACACTCCAGAAGCAGGAAATCCTGATCCAGAGTCCCCCCCCTCACCAGAGTGCAGGAAGGAGGGAGCAAGGAAAGTCCAACCGGTGTCCAGCAATTTGCATCAGTGTTGTTTGCGAAGCGCTGAAACCGCAAAGTGCAGCTGAAACAAAGAAAACCTGTAGCTGCCGACGACCTTCCCGAGTACTGCCGCAGGAGCCCTCCAGACGTCCTCCCTCTTGTCCCCAGACTGAGGCCGAGGAACCCAGATCTTCTTGGCTGTAGCAAGACGGAATCCAGCTGGAATCCTTCCTTTTAACCAAAGGTACTTTTTTTGGGTTTGAGGGTACTTACCTTCTTTCCTCGAGTCATGCCGTTTCACTTGAGATTTGCACCTGCTTACTTTCTGAATTAATTGCAACTCTCTCTACAAAGGCTTTACAGCTTGTGTCCCTACAAGGGATTTGTCTGAACTCTCTAAACTTTGTGTAAGACGTTTATCCAAGAAGTGCATCAGAACTGTAGACTGTGTCCAAATGACTGGCTTTCCTGGCTCTCTAAAGGCACTCTTATAAATCCATTGACTTTGGTATTGCTTCTCCCCTAAAAGTTGCGGCTTGTTAAACACTGTTACTGCTGGAAAAGGCATATCTAGACTTCATTGGAGGATTCAGTTGTCCTCCATTTTCTGAGAAGCTGTTCTAACCTTTTCACTTCTCTTAACCTTTCCTTTCTGCAACTCAGAATCTACAAAGTATATTAGTGTAATATATAAATGCAAATAGTATCCTTCTGATTGAAGTCACCTCCAGGTGTAGGAGAAATGTATTAAGCATTTCCAAAGATTAGTCACTGGCTTTATTGATTCTAAAAAGTAAGTTCAAGTTTATTCGTATTGTTACAAACTTTTGCCTTTTTAAAGAATGCTTATTTAAAACTGAAGTTAAATAACTATTTATAACTGAAACCTTTAGTGTAAGTGTTACTTGGCTACTTGTATTTACGAATTTCAATTGAACACCTCTACAGCTCACATTTGCCCCTCTTGAGACAGGCCTGGGTGCTCCGTCACACTACCAAATTGTGTAGCACAGACTTTTATCAAAAGGTGGGATACCTTATACCAAGCATATAAGTCTTGTGTAGTCTCGCACAGTGCGACTGCATTAATTCTTACCTAACAGCCATCTGGTCCCACTTGTGGCAATTGTAGCTTGATAATAGTGTGGTATTATTAGCTATCCTTGTTTAATAGGCAGGCGAGGAAGCTACTTTCCTGCACAGGGTGTACATTTTCTTACTCTCCTTGTCAGAAGGGGCTTCGGCAGAAGCCAGAGGGGTTCCCGCTTTTTTCTAGTGGTGGTGACTACTAGAGAGTAAGGCTTTAGCTGCCCCCTAATGTATAATGGGTCTGAGGGGGCTGGTCTGAACATCTTTTTGATGCAAGGGTTGACTGCCCGTGTCAGATTGGGGGTAAGCAGAGAAGGGTGAAGAAGCCTCTGAGCCGATTGAAGAAAGGGGATTAACTGTGCTGCAGAATTTCTGCCCCCAATGATGTCCTCCACAAAGTCTTTATCGACCTGTGCATCTATTTTGAAGTGCTCTGCAGCCTTTAGGAGCAGATCATTATATTGCAGTTGGTTGTCTACCAGGTAGTCAGCCACCAGTGGGTTGGTGTGGTCTGGGGATTGGGTGATTTATATGTCATCATAGTCATCATCATCATCATCATCGTAATAATATTGGTCTAGGTCTCCCGTGTCCCGTTGGTCTTCAGGGTCTGTGTACGAGCCAGGGTCTTGTGAGCCTTGTGTGTTATATAATATGTGTCCTGACTTAAGTCAGGACACATGAGCGAGGAGGTGGTAGCCTGTGTGGTATCCAGGTGAGCTTTTTTGGCTGCGGGCTGAGCCTTCCTGCCTCGCCCTGAGGGGGCGCCTGGAGGTTGTTGAGTTGTTCGGGTTGTTCGTCAAAGAAGTTTATAAAACTGGACATTCACCATATGACCCTATAACATAGTTCTGGTCTGGGGTCCATTGGGATGAGCTTAGCAACAGAGAGGGAGCAGGAGTAGGTGGAGCAGGTGAAGGCTCTGGGACAGGGGTATTTGTATGACGCATGGCCCATGTAAGGGTGCCCTCAGGGGTAGTGTCGCCGGAACTCAAGGGCTTCCCAGATTTAGACATGGTTTCGGAAACTGACATTACCGTCTGTTTCGGGGGCCAGTAATGTGGTGATCGCAGCTACAATGGACAGAGGACAGGGAAGGTTCGGACCTTCCCCTCGACACCATGTGCGGCTTATCGGTCGACGACATGGTCGATTTGCGGCCATGGGGGATGTGCTTGGTGTGGTGGGACTTAGTAGTGCATGAGCCACTGGGTGTTGTCCCTGTAGCAGAACCGCTGGCCTGCCTGGTGGGGCGGGGGCTCGCACGCGGGAATCCGATGGATCAAGATAACCCTCAACGTCACTTAGGACGCCGATGCTGCCATTGCTTGAAGCTCCCTCGACATCCATGACGGCGTCGGCCTGCATGGTGTGGTGGGCCCAGCGTTTAGTCTTGCAGTCCTTTAAAGTTTTTGACCTAAACAGTTTGCAAGAATTGCACTGTTTTTTCGGCGTGGTCCCTGGGGAGGCAAAGGTTACACACTCATTGCAAATCCTTCCAGGGAAACTGTTACAGGAAGGACAGAATTTAAAAGGAGTGTTTTCCATCATTAATGAGGATGGCCGCCTGGCGAAATAAATGGGAGTAAAGGGGAATATGCATTCTCTAGTGAGAGTGGAATATGAACCCCCCCCCCCCCCCGCTCTCCCTACTGTGCAGGGGCGAGGCCCGTTGGCAAAAGGTCAATGTCGACAGATGGTCTTGTCCTGGTAGCCATTGCCAGAGATCTTGAGGTAAACTGATTGTCAAAGGGACAGAAAGAAATACTAGGATTAAACTTTTACTAAGTAATGGCATCAGCCAAGAAGGAACTCTGTGATATGCATCTGATTAAGATGGCCCTCGATGCGTGAAGGACCATGGGTACAGCGGACGTCACACTATTTATTTATTTTGATTTATAAAGTGCCCAGCGGCCCGTAGGCATTGTGGCGCTGTTACAGAATATTCACTTAATGCATGTTTTGACATTTGTTGCAAAAGTAATTATCGACATTCAATGGTGCTTAACTTCTTTTAGTAACCATTTTCTTATTCAACGATATGATGCCGGGTAACATTTTTACATACTTCATTCGCTAGGGATATAGTATTACTGGAACACCCTGTCAACATCCCTTTTCGAAAACCAAAAATGTAACACTCCACGGCTACCACTAGATGTCAGCCTATGCATAGCATGTGATCCAAGTAGATCCACAAGCCTATATATATATTAGTTCTCTCACACACGTCACTTGTGGGATACAATCAGACTTTCGAAACCGCCTGTTCTATGCTCCTCCTATGCGTGGCGGAACCGATGTCTTTATTCCTTGCTCCTCGGTCTAAACCCTTCACCTTCACTCTGTCTAAACTCCCCTGCACCCAATCTTGTTCTTCTTTACTTCTTCCTTGTGCACACTTGCACCTACCTTTGGCTTCTTATTGTGCCTCTTGCGCACTTTACATACTTTCATTCCCCTTAACGTACACCATTGCACCTGTTAGGACAGTTTTTCTGAAGTCCAACTAAGGGCTTAGTAAAACCATTCAACTGAGACAGTACAAGACTCCACTCTTAGTATAAGGCTGTAACACCCGAGTTCATGGTAGAGTAGACAGAGCAGCCATGCTCAATTTAAGAGGTAAAGAGGGCTGTAGAATCAGTACAAATAAATTGTATTATACATATAGTCCAAAGAAACACTGACAGACTATGTATTGTAAAAATGAAGGCTTTATAAAAGCAGACCAAGAGATTCTTGGTGAAGTACCAACATAAAGCATATAAACACATTATAAAAACACAACACTGTTTTAAATAAACAGATCAAAGCACATACCTTATTTAGAACACCCAACAGTATTTATAGGAGGTAGGACCATAGGTTACTTTCTGATTACTTTCAGTAATACAAGGGTAGTAGACCCCGTCAGTTATGCAGTGACACTCAATGAAATCACCTAGTCAACCAACTTGTAAATATACTTTTCTGAATAGTGGAACACAGATTCAAGGAACAGTATATACCTCTACTACTTTTGTGATAACACACAGTTATACTAGGTGAGTAAGACCTTTTTGGTGTAATATACAATTGCAGTTACTTTTCAGCACAGTGGAACACAGTTTAAGATAAGCAAGAACTCTTTACACTAATTTTGGATGCTCCTGGCAACTCAAGCTCAGCTACACCGAAAGGAACACTTTTCAGGAATGCCACACAGCTATTCTAGGCAGGTAAAACCTAATGTTGTTATCTACTATTACAGTTGCTTTTCAGATCAGTGCAACACAGATTGAGGTAAGCAATAAGGATGGTACACAGCTAACACAAGGTACGTAAAACCTATATGCTTTTTAAAGGGGCTATCAGCAACTTAAAAGGTAAGTAAAAGCTTAGGCAGACTTATTCTGGACAGGCTAACAGCAAGTCAAGGGAAGCAAGACCCAATTGGAGACATTCCTAGATCTATCCTAACAGGAATAGTAAAGTGAAGCCAACAGCATTACTTTTGGAGAAGAGGCACAACCAATTCACAGGTGAGTAACTTAAGCTTATATATGCTTTTCAGAATAGTGTAACACACATTCAAGGTAAGTAAGAACATTCATATCTGTGCACACTCAGAGTTACAGTTACCAACCAACTTATTTTACAAGCAAGTAACTTGTGCACACTTCTTATACACTTTAAGGCAGAATCCTTTTCTTATCCAGTCCTTCCCTTATTCTGTTGCATGAGTTCACTCGGAGGCAGCAGAGGGCTGTGGGTCCCTCAACTGTAGGCAGGGTGAGATAGGGTTCAGTTGCAGGTGTTCCAGAGGAAGACTGTTCAAGCAAGTAAGTATTTCACTTTAATGTTAATTGAGGGTCCAGGGACTTCAGAGAAGATACCTTAGGAGGATTCCGCACTGGGCCTGGGTGAACTGGACGAGTGGCCTCCCAATCACAGAAAACACCCCAAAGCTATACAGAAATCACAAAGGCTTAAGGTGTATAAAATACCCGAGCCAAGACAGTACCTCAGCACAGAAGAAGAGTTGCAGCAGGAAGACTTCATGGTCTGCAGCTTAAAACCTGGTAGATGGATTCCTTTGTCAAGATGCTGGAAGCAAAAACAGAGGTGATGGCTGGAAGGTTTAGAATTAATCTTAACCACTGCATTGCTCTGGGCAACCCCCCAGACCATCGTTCTTCGACTGCCAAGCCATTACAGAAGGTGTAAGACCATATGCAAATCAGACTTGGCCCCACCCCAAAAGGGGCAGTTCAGCCCGAACTGCTAGGTCACATCCCTTCTGCACAAGACCACAAGCATCCCCAAACATGTTTCGGCCTTGTTGGGCCTCATCAGTGAGGAGTAGCTTGGGTCTCTAGGCCCAGCAGGCACGGTACCCACGTCTGGGCATACCCGTCCCACTCGGGGTGACAAAGCAAAAACAAAGAGGTGATGGCTGGAAGGTTTAGAATGAATCTTAACCACTGGCATTGCTCTGGACAACCGTCCAGACCATCCAAGATGATGGAAGACAGGACTTTGGAAGGCTCCAGGCAAGAGTTTCCTCGCGGCTGAATGAGGCTCTGTGGATTTGGTGCCTTTTCAGGAGCACAGAAGACGACAGAATATTGCTGGTCGGATGCTCATAGTTTGCAAGGTCTAGCACTCTGGTGAGGGGACTTTTCGGACATGAATTGTGCCTCTGGAGATCCAGCAGGAATCCCACAAAGTTTCAGCAAGATCAAGATTCAGAATTCAGAAGACCATGCACCGCCAGATGGCTCGAAGTCCCAGGGTATTGGGGTATTGCAGCCCAACAAGGTCGCAGCACGGCGTGGGATGGCTTAAAACGCAGGTTGTCTTGAGTCTAGTGGGTCTCCCTAGGCTCTGGGTCACGGTCATCCTTTTTGGAGTCCCCAGATCGATTTGAAGGAAGGGCTAAAGCAGGCTCTGGTTATGCAGCAGGCTATCCGGTCGATGGAAATTGTCTCAGCAGCGGTTTCTTCCTCTTCAGCGTTGGTTCCAGTAGTAGACTACCTCTCCAGCTTCTAGGATCAGACTTTTATGCAGAAACCCAGCCAATCAAACAGCCAATCTACTTTCAAACTTGGGGGAGGTTGGCAGTCCTTTCAAGACAGCCAGTCTTGCAGTTTGAACTGGATTCTCGCAGTCGGGCTGGAAGACAAAGGGCTGAAGAGTGTTGGACTCCTCCCTCGCTTCCTGCCTTTAGAGACACTCTGGAGCCTTAGCAGGGAATCCACTGGATTCCGTCGAAGATAAAGTTAACACACAGGAATTTCCCACCCTGGATGTCAGGGAAGGAACTTAAAAAGGACAAGAAATGCTAAAATGGCGAAAATAAAAAAGACCTGGCCCATTTTGGTAAAATGAGCACCCATGGGTGTCCCGAGGCTGTGAAAACAGCACACTATAAAGGTGCACCAAATTAATACAAAGTTCACTGCCACCAGCCATTAAAAGTAAGTTTGTTCTTGTAACATAGATGTTACATTTAAAATGAGAAAGGGGATACTCAATATCTCCCAAGCACTCCACATAAGGTGGGGGGTGCTGTCTCACCTAATTAAATGTAAAAGGGATCCAAAATACCCTTTCTAACTTTGGGAACAGGCGTTCTCAAGGTTTGCCAGAGAGAAAGTTAAAATGGGAGCCCGTAGGGCAATCCAGCAACAATTGACACTTATTACCAAAAAGTTTGTCAAAGCGGATAACTTTTAAAGAACACTATGGAAAGTCTAAAAAATGACACCCACAACAAGAGTAAAAGATTCTGTCAGTGTGGAAAAAAGTTCCCACTACGAGGTATAAGGAAAAATAATCTACCAGTAAAAGCAAAAAGATCTGTGGTTAACCCACGGTCAGCAAGGTGTATCGTAACTTAAAAAATCGTACCCAACACCTGTCGTTTCTTTCTCGTGCCTCCTGCACACTTAACACACTTGTCCACTCTGCTGTGCATGCTTTGCATTCTGTAACAGTCTTCCTTTCACTTGACTTTTCTTCCGAGCAACTAGCGCAACTTCCTCCTTTTCTGTTCGTTATTCTGCTTACTTCTTACGCTTTTCTGTCCGTTGTACACCTTCTCATCTTCCGTGCTGTGTCTGTCTGATTAACTGTATCTTCATCCTGCTCCGATTCAGTCAAACGCACGCTCCAGAGTTTCTCACTTTCACTCACCGGGCAGCGTCGCATTGACAAGCAGGTCCACGGATACACAGGTTTGAGGTCAGGACTTTCACCACCTGCCCCTCAGACATCCTTGGGACCAGCATATGCCCCAAGGGAACACGCATTGCACCAATAGCCACCAGCAGGAGACAGACTGCCTTACTGCACCAGCACATATTTTATAGTTGAAAAAAAAGTCAAGTGGAGTCTTGTGTGAGTTTATTATTAAATGCTTAAATGCCTGACCCTGCATGACTATAATGGAACAACTGGAGTTCTTTCTATAGTAGGCGTCCCTTACTTTCCCCATGTTATTTCTATGGACAATCTTCACTGCTCCTGGTTGTCTCTTCCTTGTCCCAGTATAGGTTAGAAACGGGGAGGGGGTGATGGAAGGGATTTGGAGGATAGATCAATTCCCTGCTACTCTATCAGAGAATTGACAATGGACATGGGGAAATCTTTTAGCCTGGTTTTCCCTGAAGGGGATGGTTGCCCCCTCCCACATTCCTGATGGTTGAATATATGCACATGAGTCTTGATGGTATTCCCTGTGATATAAATTGGTAGAGGATGAATGGATATTCATATCAGACTTCTGTCTTCTTAGTTGGATTTTCTTCCTTCCCCACATTGGGTAATTGACTCTTTCCTTTGTCGCCCTTGGGTCATGGATGACGGGATTTGGATTAGGGAAAAGGAAACCTGGATTAGGGTAATGCGCATCAATGTATCGAATGAAGGCATCCGGGACCTCATCACCCCATTAGAATACCGCGTCTCGCTTGGGGTATTCCCACAAAGGCAACCCGGATTCCCCTGCCCAGGTGATCCTCCCTCGGTCGTCCATCCCCAGGAAGAGTGATGGCCCTCCCCTGGCCACCTGAACAGAGGAGTCTCAGGGTCTTAATGGGAGAATACCTCTAGATTTCTCACAAGCTACAGGTGTTGGGAGCTTCATCCAATCGCAGGGCACACACGGTAGGGCAGGCTGGGAGCCAAGTGGGTTCAGCATATCGTTGGCAGCCATCTTTACCAGCTGGTGCGGATCTGAGGAAATAGTTGACGCTGTGGAAAGATCGAATCTAGCAGGCATACATATGCCAGTCCCTGGATGTTGAATTGGACCGGCAGAGACACCATCCAATGGCCTTGACTGGAAGGCCTTCACTGGGGGCTGGCTGCGCCTCGCGGTTTGGAGGCAGGGCTCCAGGTGTTGGGCGCTTCATCCAATCGAAGGGCACACGCGGTATGGCAGGCTGGGAGCCAAGTGGGGCTCAGCAAATTGGCGGCAGCCATGTTTACAAGTTGCTGGGGTTCAGAGGCAATAGTTGAAGTTGTGCAAACATCGATTCTAGCGGGCAGGCATATGCCAGTCCCTGGATGTTGAATGGTACCAGCTGAAACACCATCCAACGTCCTTGACTGCAGGCCTTCACTGTGTCCAACTATAAACACTGAATAACCTAACATATACTAGAATGCGAGGACTATGACAACAGGGTTCGAAATTGAGGGGAGTTGGGAGATATTTAGCTCCTGCTTGGAGCCTAGAAGAGCCTGGCTAACTTGTCACCAACATCTACCAGAAGCTACTTTTGGCTCTGCTTGCCAACTGATGCTGAACAAACATATCTATCTGAAATTGACCCTGTGTGTTTGGGACAATATCTAAATATGCATTAGGACACATCTTTATGACACTCAAAGCATTAGCGGTCATACATAATGGCAAAATGTTATGTATGCATCTTATGTGGAAGTACGATTTGCGGAATGCTATGAGCAAGCTCTTCGTTCCACAGTGGTAGCTCCTACTCAGTTGGTAATGCTAAATACCCAGAAGCCGATTTTAGCTCCTGCTTGTCCAATCTGAATTTCGATCCCTGGACGACCACAACGCATTTTTCAGGCTCAGATAAAATGGATAGATGGGTGTTAAGGGTCAAAATCTACACTTCATTGTTTTTTTTAAATAATAATGGTGGGCAAGGGCACTCATATACGTAGACAAAGTGTCCCAAAAACGGAATTAAAAAAAAGTTCTAGCAAGATCAAGGAATACTGGCCTTTAGTTCATAAAAGAAATTCGGTGCAAGTTTCTGATTAACATCAGTGAACCTGTAGTACCAATGGTAACAACAGCAAGCCTACCTGGAAGCGTTCCAACATTTTTTGCCTTTAACTCTGGAAAATATTCCAAGTAGAATTCTAAAGCATCATCTGCCATGATACTTTGAAACTTGAATTCGTTCACGTAAGCCTGCAAGAGAAGAAATGATTCAGTTAACAGCTGTAAATTGTTCTTGTAGATGAGTACACTGTAAAAATAAACTGACAACAATATAGAAAAAGTAAAACAATATAAAGTGTTGTTCAACATCAATTCCATTAATAATGTAAGTGTATAGTAGTAGTATATTGACCACCAAAGTCGTTGAGCCATCCATTTTCGACGTGGTAATCAGCAGACGACACGCTGGGATCGGAAAGAAAGGTGTAGACCGCTGCAGTCTTAGTAGAGACTTTTGTAAGAAGATGTTGAAGTTGCATGGAAGGGGTTTGTTGTGAGAGACTTGGCAATGAAAGTAATAGCTTTAACAACCTCTTTATTTGCAGTAAAATCTGAAACATCCAGGTTGAAAAGATAAACTAGAGTCTGGATAAAATAAATGTACGTATATCACTCATAGTTTTAGCTATAATTTACTTTTTAAAACCTCAGCCATGCAAAAACATGCATCTGACGCTACACAATTTAGGTACAATTGTTTTAAATGTTAAACTACCTCAAAAAGATCCAACTACTAGCTTAACACGTGAAAGAGAGATCATTAATGGTAGCTGGCATGGCATATACTGTCATTTTTTATTTTTAAGAACCCAACTGCTTTCTTATAATACGTCTTTTTCTAACAAAGAAAATTATGAGTGATACAACTGGGCTACAAATCGAGAGATTAACACAACTATTCCACGGTCTGCAATTTGTGACACTTTACTGCTGTGCTCACTATACTTCACTTAGCATCATCAGCGAATGGAAACATCACAGAGGTAGAATGAAACTCAGACGGAAGGTTAATGACCGCAAAGAAAACAGCAGAGCAGATCTTTTCAGTAAACCAAATGTGTAGAGCCTTTGAGGAGTGGCGCTACAAAATCATTGGGGTCTCTTGCATAAATGGATTTGAAAATAAAAAGCTGTAAAGCAGAGGTGCAGGTTTGAGGAGAAACTGGTTTATATAAACACACAATAGATATAGGTGGGAGTTCATGAAGACAAAAAACCTCTCTGGGATATTTGGAGTTTCTTACTTTTACATGTAATACCTTAATTAAAATGAGACATTGGAAGGACTTTAATTTGAGTCAATAAAGATAAAAAGATGCATGCACCGTTTTGTAAGTTAAACTGATGTCCTTAACCAACTTGCAATGCTTGTGACCGTTTCTATAAATCCTAAAATTGATATAACACTGCAAGCAATGTTATTCCCTTGCCATGATCACCTAGATGGCGGGTACTCAATGTTTCCACCAGCTTCCCCTTTGTATTTTTACCCCAAGTTGTAAAAAAAAAAAAAAGAAAAAAAAAAAAAAAGAAAATCATTGTTAAACTTGCCTTGAATTTCTGATTGGAGGTCTATTTAAACAAAAATGAAAATTAAATAAAAAGTGTAAAAAAATAAATACCTGCAAGAAACCATCAAATTTGCTCTGGTCTCCCACCAGGTGGGCAAGGTAGGAAACAAAGCAATATCCCTTCTCATATGGTGTTTCATTGTAAGTGTCATCTGGATCAACTCCTGGTGCGGGGAAGAAAAAAGGAAACAATGACAAGTAATTTATCTGAAGAATGTAGACCACTGAGAAGGTGAAATCACAGTTTCTTTTTGAATAGTTCTGTTCCATGGGCCTGAGCTGCCTCTTTATAACAATCAATCAGCTTTGCTATTCAGGATTCAGTCATGGTGCATTATTTATTGAAATATACCAACTCGGTTAGGTTTGAAACAGATACTACAAGTCTTACTCAGACTATCCCAAAACCACAGGCTTCTAGGCCGCATTCCAAATAAGTAGCTGTTGGTGTCAATTTGTAAAGTTCTATTGTCGCACACAGCTTTATCACTAGAATAGATTAACACTTTAAGTCTGCATGTGTGTTAAACAGTAAAGCTGGGAATGCAGTAACCTGGTTCGATCTTTACTCTCAGCTTGTTCAAAGGATGATCTTCGCCAGATGTGTCCATGTGTTGGCGGAGTAGAGCCCTCCCTGCAGCAGCTTCAAGGCAGGTGTAAGCAGAACCTGTCAGTGATACACAGAATAAACAATTAGAGGAGTGTCACAACACTGACAAAGTTCTGGAAACCAGGGTTCCCCTCATGGTTGTTCTGTTAAGTACCTGAGGTGCCTTTGAGTATGGTGGCAATAGATATTGTTCATTTATTTGCATTTGCTGGGTGCTTTGAATTTCTCTGGCTCCAGAGAAAGTCATGTTGTTTTAGTGATGATCTGCTTTCCAAGCGGCCTGAAGTGGGGGTTGTCAAGGATGTCACCTCTCAAAACCTGATTAAATTTCTGGAGAATGTATTCTGGAGAGAGGGATTTCTGTCACTGCTGGTGAGTGACAATGGTCTGCAGTTTGTGTCTAGGGAGTTTCGGGTGTGACTCAAGGAGAAAGGGGTGGAAAACACAAGAGAAATGCCTTGCACCACACCCCCAGAGTAATGGATGCGTGGAAAGGTTCAACTGTGCGGTCATGGACGGCATCAGGTTGATGGTTCTTAACAATAGGAATTGGCAGAGAGATTTGCTTTTGAGAGTATTTCCGTACAGGGGGACGCCTCACCCTACCACTGGTTTTACTCTATTTGAATTGATGAAGGGTCGCAAAGCCCAACACGATGGACAGCTGGGTGGCTGAATTGCTCCAAGATTGTTGTCTCTGATGTCAAACGTGAAGGAGATGGGAGAAGAGAGTGTGGTGAGACAAGTAAATCGAGGTAGGATGTCAAGTATGGGTGCAAGTGTAGAGAGTTGCTTGCTGGGGGGGGGGGGGGGGAGTGGATCAGATTATAATTGAAGTATTCGGTTGAATACTGTCATGGGCCATTGTCCTGTTGAGAGTGAGGTACATGTGGCCCAGATTCTGTTTTGATTGACTGTTGAAAAAGGAACTGGTTTATTAACAATGTATTTAACAGATTATTATTTACAGTGTATTTTGAACTGCTTTTGACAAAGTATTCAGTGTAGAGATGTTTAAGTGTGATATAACGTGAAATGGAGTGAGAGGAGGTCAGGCGTGGAAGTGGGTGCACACTGTGGCTTGAATTTCCGTGAAATTAAACGTTATTAACAAGATGTAAGGTTAACATTCAAGTGGAGTACTCGAAATACCAGCACTGAAAGTGTTAACTTCCCTCAAGAGTGCTTTAGTCTTCATCACTGGAAAAAATGGCTAAAATAGTACATTCGATCCCTAGAGTGTACTCTACCTCATGGAAACAAATCTCCATCATTACGTTGAACACCATCTTTCAAATTGCTTGGTGAAGTTAGGGTGAATCTGACGAAACGACTAGTGCTCTGAAGCAGTACAAGTATGAGTAGTGGCTGAAAGGCCTACTTAGCCAGCTCACCCCTACAAACCAACAGAGACCCAACCATAACGGAAAAATAGGCACAGCAAAGAGATATTCCCTGTTAGGGAGAATTCTAATTTCTGTGCTAATTCCCTCTACCTTAGAGACCCCCACCTCTTTTGCTGGACTTTATATCCTGCAGTGAGTGAGACCTTTTTTCTCACTCTCTCAAGTATTTGTATCAGATTTGTACTCTGCGTTTCTTTTGGTTTTGGAGTCTGACAAACTACATAGGCATAATCCTTTTGTATTGTGACACGCAGCACATTCAGTGCAGTGTCACAGAGAAGTCCTTTGGATTTCTCTTAAGGTTTAAATACCTTCTCTTGGATAAACTACTGTTTCCAAAAGTAGTAACGTGAAATTGACTTTACTTTCCTTTTTCTCTAGAGCCAGCACACACCATCTTATGTGGAGTGCTGGGGGGGGGGGGTTACTTCGTATCCCCTTTGTCTACTTTCTCATGTAACATTTGTATGTTCCTCTCTCTACAATTAATGGCTGGTGGCAGTGGTTTAATTTTCTTACCATTGTGCATTTTTACCGCAGGTTGAAACCTCAGCTACAGTATTGCACCCATGGGTGCCCATTTTGTCAAAATTGACCCGGTCTTGGTTTTTCACGATTTCTTGTTGGTGAAGTCCTCCTTGGGTTTTACTCTGTGCGCCAAACCAGTTTTGGTCCCTTTGTTCGTTTGGTCTTTGGCGAGATTCACGGGTGAAGCCTGCCTCTGGCTCCAGATTGTCTGGCAGGGCAGGAAGCAAGGGAGGTTCCCGAAACTCCCTGTGCTTAGTCTCCTTGGTTACAGGAAAGCACCAAAAGGTTATTGGCTGGCTGGCTGCCCTTGGAGGACAGCCCCCCTGCTGTGTGAGTGACAGCTAGGCTGCAAATGAATGGGAGAAACCTGAGGCAAGTTCTTTTGCAAGGAAGGCAGAGTAGACCACTGGACGAAGGAACCGACGAAGAAACTGGAAGAGAAGCTTGCTGCACCATCCTGGACTGTTGGTTTGCCCGGTGAAGCCCTGCCGCAGTGCTGAAGCTCCAATTTACGTTTCAACTAGAGAAGCCCGGAATGGATGACTTCTTCCCTTGGGTTGGTGGGACCAACTGACCCCAAAACGAACTTGACTAGAACCCCTCTCCCTGCTGGCTGTACTACTTTGCTGATAATGATGGAACTGAGTGCCAGGGGACAGGAAAACCAGAAACGAGTGTATCGTCTTTAAGCCGGACCTGAGCTCCAGGAAGATCCTGAGGACCCTCCCGAAGCAGGGAGACCCAAGCCTGAGCCACCTCAACAGAGTGTTGGACCCCAGAAGCAAGGGGAGCCCACAAGGTGTCCAAGAAACGCATTGGTGCTATTTGCCGTAAGCCCATTCCAGCCGCTGACCTTCAGACCGCAGTGCAGGTGCCCCAGACGTCCACCTTCTTGTCCCCCCACGACTGAGGCCCAGGAACACAGGATCTGTAAGACTGCAACAGCTGGACCCTTTTCTTCAGACCGAAGGTACTGTCTAACTAGGGGTACTTACCTCTTGTGTGTAGCTTGCTTGCTCTCACTGGAAACTTGCATTTGCTGCCCTTTGCAGAGTTGCTTGCATCTTTGCTTTTCACAAGCCTCCCAGCTTGTGGCCCTACAGTGATTCTTTTCTACAAACTCTCTATATAACATTGTGCAAAACTTCTGTGCCATCTTCAAGAAGTGCCTAAGCTCCCCTATACTTTGTTCAATTGACATGACTCTTCTTAACCTCCGACTTTGTGTTTATCTGTCCATCAAAAAGTCATACATAAGTTACTTGTAAAGCTAGGAAAGGGTTCACCTATACTTCATTGGGGGGGTGGGGACGGTGTGGGTGTGGGTGTGTGTGTGTGTGTGTCCTCCCCCCCCCAAAGGATAAGACTGAAGAGGATTGCAAGGAGGAAAATACCCTTAACCTTTTCACAGACTAACTGCATCTTTCATGACCCTTCAAAGAAAGAAAACGTAAGACCTGAAATTAAAGCTAAAGAAACCTGCATTGGTGTCAGAGGTACCCGGGCTCTCCCACTTCGACAGTCAAGTCGAGCAGAAGCACTTGCCACCATAGTACTGTCCTTGGCTCCTACAACAAAGCAGCACCAGTGAAGTCAGCACAGCCGCTCAGTTGGGGAGACTGATACCAGACCGGCCTGTGTGGAAACCAAGGTTGCAAGCAGCAACATTGTATGAAGAAGATTATTGAGACAGCAGATGATTGAATGAGCTTGAAGCTAAAATACGATACTGTAGACCGAGTGGTCCAGCATCACGTGGGTGCTCATTCGAAAGTCTCTGTCAGGTATCCAACCCGAAAGGGTGTGAACGTTAAGAGAAAGAGTTGTGAAATTGAAGTGGTCCTGCAATGGGTCAAGCCAAACCCTGTGCACATTTGAAAGTCTCTGATATGTGATGTAAAATTGACATTCGTCTGAACCCGGCTGATGCAGACTAATTGTGTTGAATGGATATGAGCCCGGCTGATTCGGGGTGAACCGCGAGTCACCCAAAAAAGAATAACCGACGAACACTGTGATATAGTGAACGTTGAAAGTCAGGCTCGAGCCCGGCAGAACTTTACGCTAAAAAGGATCCAAGCCTGGCTGAGGGGGCTCCGCAATGAAGAGTGACTCACCCGATGTGAATACTCATGAAAATCTGAAGATGAAAAGGAACTTGTTGATTATTTGGTTGCATCAGGCCCTTTGAGTAAAGAGACTTTTGAGAAGCAAGGAGACTTACGCTCCGGAGGCCCTGATGCTGATGAGTGAACTGCAACCTTGTGCTAACGAAGCCAGAGGTTGTGCTATGCTCGAGTGACCCACCTTATCCCATGCTAAAAACGTGGGGAAGGCAGGCCAATGGCCTGAAAACCAGTCATATCATTTTGAACACTTTTTCATAACATTATTTCCCACACTATTTGCATTTAGAGGTAATGATTGGCAACTTGTTTTTTAGTATAGCCCCTTTTATTTTGACAAGACACCACTAGGACAGCGTTATTATTTGATGCTCGTATCTTGCTCCCATCTGTATATTTAGGGTTAGATAGGTGTTCATGATACCCTTTTTGAAGTTCAATAAACACCTTTAAACTATGGTCACTTGTTGGGTCTGTCTTACTGTTGATGCCATGCCTTTCTTACAGTAGTATGTTGATTTATACCACGAACTGCTAAGGCACAGCGGCAGTCTCCTGGTGTTCACGTGGCTCTGGAACAGGGCGGTGGGGAGGATAGTGGGCTAGGATGAGAGGATAGGTTCAGAACCAGGAGGAACTGGCATCTGTGAGTGTTGTTTTGCATGTGGGGTGCGGAAGGTGTGTGCTAGTGATTGTGTTGGTGTTAGTCTGTTGTTGGGGTGGGTTGTGGTTGTACACTCCGGTTAGATAGTGTCCATGAGGGATCCAGAGTCGCGGGTGGACGTAGCTGTAAGACTATCTGGTGTCTTGGTGTGTTCTTGCGTGTTGACTGTTTTATAGACTGTGTGGGGTGGTTCACTCTAGGTGTGCTTCTAGCATCTCAGAGTTGGTGGGTGTGAATATAGAATTCATTCTTGGTTTGTTTATGTGTAGTGTGGCCAGCCCAAGGTCTGGCGTAGTGGAGTTGACTATGTCAACAGAACAGGACGGGGAAGTGAGTTTGTAATTCTGTAGGTGTGTTGGAGCTTCTGGTGGAACTCTTTGGTTGCCACCTGATGATATCTACCCAGGTTCATCAGCCTATCTCACCTCCTCTCTAGTTGTTTATCTGTGTTGTGATTGCTGCTGGTGTCCCTTTACAGCTGCAGCCTGGCTTTGAGTCGTTTCCTGAAGGTGATGTGGTATTCTGAGGTTCTGATTTCTTTAGGCATGGTGTTCCAGAGGTTAGCAGACCTGAGAATGCTGTTCCGCTGACTTTCCTTTTTTCATAATGTTTTGCCTCCATTTGTAGGTCGTTGCTGGAGCTTAGGTCCCTTCTTGGGCGGTACCGGCTAATCTGGTCTTAATACAGCTCCTTGTCAGCTGCAGCACTGCATCCCTATCCCTATAATTTAGAAATCTTGCAATGACTGTGCGCGGTGGCGCCCCAGGGATGATTTTGCCGGATGGGATGCAGTGGGCCCGCTCATTGGAGAAGAATCGGGAGAAAAATTGTGCATCATACATGTCCACCAGCCATTCCTCAAGGAATAATTCCATACAATCTCCCTCTGCCTTCTCGGGAAGGCCAAGTATTCGAATGTTGTTTCGTCTGGATCTGCCTTCTCTGTCATTCACTCTTGTTTCCAGGAGTTTAATGCGTGCTAACATGCCAGACATATTGCGGTTTATCCCCCGTAAATTGTCTTCGGTTTCCGAGATTTCCGAGATCCGTGCCTCCGCCTCCCCAGTGCGTGAGGTCAACTTTTGCAGGTCATGCCTTAGTAGGGACACGTCCGTGCCGATACGGTCCATCTTCTTCTCCATTGAAGTTCTGGAGCTGGCAATGGCACTCATATCTCTAAGGGAGATTTCTTCCTCCATGCAGTCAGTCCCAGATAACGGCAACCGCTCCGGGGAGCGGGACGATGGTGTGGTAGCATACTGCTCAATTCTGACCTGCGTGGAGGTTTTCCTGGGCTCATCTTTCCCCATTTCCAGGTAAGCGGTATGCTGTCACTGAGGATTCGTCCCCTGTAACCAGGGAGAAGGCAGTGAGTGACGGGGTGGGCAGGCAGGTGGGTCCGCTGGGACGAGGATGGTTCCGCTGGTTCTTGGTGCTGTGCGGCTGATGCTCACGTGGATCTGCGTCAGTTGTGTTGGTAATGTTCCAGTGATGCTATATGTCTTGGGTGATCACAGGTCGCAGGGATCCTTCCGGAGTTGGACTGGCTACGGGGTTGCACGTGTGTGTGCTCAGTTAGTAATGTTCATCTCACGCTATTCAGCGGTGCTTTGCAGTTCTCACTGTAGGTATGTGCTTTGCTTGCTAGCTGTGCATTGTATCAAGGGTTACAGCAGTCCGCAATGTGCCTCGAGTTCCGCCTCGTGCCTCATCCCCGGACGGGGGGGGTTGGGGCTGACTGGAAGCCCCGCTTTTGCTGCCGAGGTGTGTCACCGCTATATGCCTCAATCCTCCACTGGAGACAGCAGCGTGCCGGTGCGGGCCTACGCCGCGGTACCTCGGTCCGGTATCGGTAGCACAGAGGCCCGTCCGGGTGGCTGTAGCCGTCCCCAATAGGCCCACACAGAGCGGGAGTATGCAGTGCTACAGCGTGTTACTTTGGTGGCCTGGGATCAAAGCCACGGTTGTTCACTCTCTCCCTCTCTAGACTTGAGTGTCCCTCGTAGGGCCTGGGGAGGGTCTGCCTCTTGCCTCCCACCACCAACGGTGAGTGCAGTTCACTCTTGTATAGGTCCGCCCTCCTGCTGCCCAGCCTGTCTCCCTCAGCGCCTAGAACAGCTTGTTGTGTGTGAGCACCCGGGGGGGGGGGGCTAGACGGGCAGTGTCCTGTCTTCTTATCCTCTGCCGCCCTCTTCGCACCACCCCCACCTCCTTACCGCTTTAACTCTCCTCCGGTAGTGGGGGCACAGTATCACTGGGCCGGTGGTGATGCGGCCACAGCAGGCGCTCTACGCGTAGTGGAGCGCCTGCGATCCCACCGCAGTTCCCGGTGGATTGGTGGCCACTGCACTGCACCCCAACAGCTCCACAGAGGCGGTCACGGCAGATTCCCTGCCTCGCTCGACACAGAAGCAGGGGCCGCGGTGGGGAGCCCCCAGTGTCACAACAGTCACAATGTCCAGTACACCATGATGTCCCCTGATTCTCAAGGATCAACAGTGGAGCGCGCGAGACCAAGCGCTTCCACTAATGTAATGCGCGTTTTCCAGCAGGCAGCAGGTTGGATGGGGAGGAAATCCGCATGGTAGCCTCCGATCCGTCGGGCGGAACACACCGCCAGAGCCGGTCCGGTTCACACTGGCCTAGCTTCTCTCGGGGCCGCAGCACCGATGCGTGCTACGCCCCCCCCCCCCCGTGTGTCTCCTGCGCTGTGCTGCCACCGGGGGCAGGCCCCACTGGGTATCCGGGCCAGTAGACACCGCCTCATTCGCACCGCAGTGTGTCAGGAGGCCCCCGCTCCGTGTTATCGATGGAGCGACACGATGCGGGCAGGCCAGGCTTTGCCTCCCACCCAGTCTTCACCCAGCTCAGGGTGTAGCGGTGCCTGTGCCTCCAAGCAGGGTCATGGCGTCCCGCTCCACGATGAGGCCGCAAAAGTTCGTTCTTCTCTGCGCTGTCTTCATTCAGCGGCACCTTTCTTTCTTCCGGTCTCAGTGTTGCTCGGCCAGGCGCGAACAACTCGCCGGCCTCTATGGCGCTTCAGTTCTCCGGCGCCTTCCCTCTCTGCCTCTCCACTGCGGCAGCCATTTTGAGCAGCCGTTGACGTCACGAGCTGTTGCTGCGATTATCTCCTAGCCTGCACTCCGATTCAGCCTCTCGATGCAACGCACCGCTGCGGCACCGTTCCCCAGCCCGTGGGTGTCGTTTTCTGGCTAAGAAGTGCCCGTTTTCACAGGATGAAATCAGGATACAGCTGGTGGCCCCGGGAGCTCTGAGGGACCACGTCCTCATCGCGCTCTCACTGGCTACGCCCCCCTTAATACAGCTCCTTGTCTGTGCAAGTCTTTGTGGGCGATGCAGAGTGTTTTCAATTTGATGTGTTTTTTTTTTTACTGATAACCAGTGTAGGCTTTTTAGTGCTGGTGTGATGTGGTCTCATTGGTTTAGTCTTAATAGGATCCTGGCTGCTGTATTTAGCACCCTTAGGAGCTTCTTGGTGAGTTTTTTCGGCATTCTTAGGTAGAGGATTTTTGCATAGTCAATTCTTGGGCGTATGAGGGATTAGGATTGTGAGGGTTCTGTGAGGAAAGGAGAGGGAGAGGAGTAATCCTCTCAGTAGTCTTAGGAGGTAGAACCATTTTTTGACAATTGCATTGACTTGCGGTTCCACGGATAGTCCGTTGTTCATTAGTATTCCTAGGTTATTCACTACATTGATAGTCTGCGATTGCGTTCCCATGCTGGCCGGCCAGTCCAGGTGTGGGTTCCCTCAGTGAAATCCTGTGGGTGAGAGCATGATTTCAATTTTTGCCGGGTTCAGTTTACGGTTGTTCGTTGTCATCCAATTGCAGATGTGTGTGAGGCAGTTGTTGAAGCAGTTATTTTGCTCCTGGGTTCTGTTTGTTTTCAGAATCAGTTGTGCGTCGTCTGCGTAGGTGTAGGCGGTACATCCGTGGGTTCGAATGATTTTCATCAGTGGGCACATGTAGATGTTGAAGAGCAGAAGGGAGAGGCTGTATCCCTCAGGGACTCTGCTGGATATATTCTTTTTGTTTGAGATGAACAGTGGTAGGTAGGTTATTTCAATTAGGTTTGCTAGGAATGAGGTAAGCCACTTTAATGCAGATTCCTGTATGCCACATTCCATCAATCTTTTTATTAGTGTTGAGTGGCTAATTGTGTCAAATGCTGCTGATATGTAAATTAGTATGAGGGCTGATTGGGCGTCTTCGTTTATTTTCAGATCGTGCCATATTGATAGGGGTGCTGATTCTGTTCTTCTCATTGGTCTGAAGCCAACTTGTGACCGGTTTGAGTATTCAATTTGTTTTGACGTATTATGTATGAAGCTTGAGAGTCCCAGCTAACACTGGGAATATTTTTTTCCTTCGCAGCCCCCTCAAAAAAGAACCTAAAATCAGGTGGCTTGGGTCTCATAAAGGAAGATCTGTTGTCAACCCACCAACTGATTGTTAAGACGGATTTCTGAACTCTGTCCTGGTGGCGCAGAAGTTCAGAAGGCCAACCTAATTACTTGGAACAGGGTAACCTCTGGACGAGCCAGACCAATCAAGGTAGCGATCGCGGCGGTCAAGACTAGGTCTCAAGAGGGGTGAGGGTGACTGAAAGCCCGCAATGAGCACACAAAGCAAGAGCGCTTACAAACTACTCCAAACAGTTGTTATATCAAAAATATATACACATTTATTTTAAGGCCTTTAAAATAATGACCGTAGCGAGAAAATCACAATATCACAATATTAAGCCAACACATACCATATCAACACAATATATATACAAATACGACAATCGCAAGCGTTATATGCACGAAATGTGTAGTCCACCTGCAAGGGAAAGAAAACAGGCAGTGCGATAATGCTTTAGACTCAGTTCGCCTTCAGAGGCACCTAACTAGATGGAAGTCCGAGCCCTGCGAAGAGTGGAGCCTTGTGCTCAAAGTACCTGCACACGCTGGTGCCAACGGGCAAAAGGAGAAGCTCTTCGGAGGAAGTCAGGCAGTTCGGGTTAGTGCACAACAGAAGAAGAACAGGTTCCGCGACTCAAGCGCAGCCTCCACAGTTAGCCGAAACAGAGCGCGAGTACGGACAAAAGGGTGCTGTTTTTACACAGCGGGGAAAAGCAATGGGCTACTGCAGGAGGGCGACCAGATCCTAGCTATACTACTCACCGGTCCCCGATGCAAGCAGACCCAGGCTTCTCCACGTTAGTTTCAGCAGCTGGCAGGTTCAGAAGAGCCGGGAATGCCTCGTCGTCGTGTAGAGAAAAAAGACGTCCCAATCGAAGAAACCTGCACAGTTTTGTCACCACAGCAGGGCAACGGAGCGGCCGTGTGTATCTGAGCCAAATGTACACTACTCACTTCAGACTTGGGAACGCCAAGTGTACTAAGCGTGTGAGAGTGACAAGGACTCGAAATACAACACAACCTGGCGGCGGTTACAGAGCAAGGCTCCCTTGTAAGCTGGTCAGTCAACTGGATGGCCCAGAGACGCTTCCGAAGGCTTACTGGCAGGAGATGATGAAGTCGCCGAGAATAGCTGTTCCTGCTATTCCAAAGGTCGAAGCACCAGTACAGGCCTTCTGGTTCGATCAAAGGAGGAAAGGGTTTCACAGGACGACAGCAGTGCAAAGGAGG
This sequence comes from Ambystoma mexicanum, assembly GCF_040938575.1. Lineage (NCBI taxonomy): Eukaryota > Metazoa > Chordata > Amphibia > Caudata > Ambystomatidae > Ambystoma > Ambystoma mexicanum. The sequence goes on along the minus strand of NC_090938.1, from coordinate 185,882,068 downwards.
AGTCCTTCAGCGGGTCACCAGCGATTCCTCGGTCCAGCCTCTTGGTTGCAGGATACTTGGCTCCTGTATTCCTTCGTTCGTGAGAACTCAGGAGATCGACATGGTAGTGGTGTTTCCAGCCCCCTCTTATCCATGGTTCCCTTCGCGCCAAAACGGAGGGGACCCAATGGGAGATCCGCTCATCAACACACACACACCATTCGTGGACCAATCACGGACCACAGTGGTCCCAGGCATTCACACCACCCTAGACTCTCTGGCACCCAGGATGTGTATTGGGACCAGACATCCCAGCCCACACCCTGGAGGCACACAAAAGACATGTAGAAGCCCGCGAAAGCATCCGTGTTTCGCGGGAAAGTACATGCCCAAATAAGGAAGGGCCCGGGTCGGCTCGACCTGGGGAAGGTGAAGGGAGCAAGACGGTCAGCGGACAGGACAAAGGAGCCTCGTGGTCTGGCCATTTTGGGAGCCAGGCCACCATTTTGGGTTCAGCGCCGAAAACGTGCTTAGAACGCCAAAAGGAGCTCAAAATATAAAGAAACGATCGCTGCCACCATTCCCGTCCCTGAATCACTTGCACCGATCAAATACAATCCTAAACGAGTATCTAGGGCCTGTAGAAGGCTAGAGACCCAAGAGAGCTGTAACTTAGCTTACAGTGCCCTCTTGTGTCATGTTGCACTAAAGTCGCAACATGATAAAAGAAACTACGGGAAACAGCGTTCCCCGGTACTGACTGTCTTAAGGGCATGTCAGTTTCCCCATAAGAAAAGGAGCGAAAGCCCAGAGGGGTGCGGCAGAAGGCTGCACTTCTCTGGCAAAGTCAAGAACAAGGTGAAAAACAAAAGCAAAAAGTTTAGGGGTTGCCACATGGAAGGAAAATTACCTACAATTACGAAATCTTTCCTAACACTGATGTATGCACACCTCATTTTAATGTGAATGGGTAAGGGGCTTCTAAGCGGAACTCACAACATACTCCTGAAAGCCTTTACAGCATTGAGTTGTGATTAAGGCAAGCAATTAAGATACAACAGTCAGGGCCTTTGATCTAGAGGAGGCAAGACATTGCATATACTGAGAACTCGGAGGCAACAATGAGGACTTCTACCACTTTGGATATTGAAGTATACCACACATCTGCCATTCAGTAACTCGTAAGAACAACCCACCCATTTAGAAGGAAGACAACCCAGATGGGTCTTTGTCCAATAGAACCATAAGAAGAGACTTGAAATATGCTAACCCCCCCCTGATTAGCTGGATGCAAGGCTGATTCCGGTTGTGGGCTTGTTGGAGATCAAAAGATTCAAAGCCTCACCCCAAAGGAGTGAAGAAAGGGAAAAACCCAACAAGAAGAAATATGCTAACAAGTGTACCGGGGGAGTGCAAAGGAAACTTGCTGTAAGAGCAAAATGGACACCATGAGCTCCACAAGGAGGCAGTGCACCTGGAGGTGCCCAATAGTTCAGCTGGCGAGGCTCCAGCAGAAGACAGCTCCGGTTTGTAAGGTTTGAGAGGTTCTTGAATCTACCTTTGTCTGTTCAACCAATATGCTATGAACATAAGACAAGTTGTGGCACAGCCATAAGATAGCTCAGAGGATTACGTACTCACCACTGTGATTGGTGTGGGAGCTGCAGGTCTCCGGTTTGTATCCCGGATTGGTCCACTCAGCCTTTCATCCTTATGAGGCCGATAAATGAGTTCCAACTTCAGTTGGGTGATATTGAATGTAAATATGGTGAATGTAAAGCGCTTTGGTGAAAGAGTTATATAAATAGCACATCATTACCATTACATGCTTGTGCACAGTGCTTAGAAGCCTTTGCTATTACCTTGTATGTTGTTTGGCCATCAGCATTGATATTCTTTTTTTGAAGAATTTAGTTGCAGTCACAATAAGAAAGTGGAGAGAAAAAAAGCTAAAAGCAAAAGAAAGACTACTATTCTACAGCTCATTTTATGTTTCCTTTTACACCATTGTGCTTCAATGAAACAGGTTTGTTCCAGGTCTCAGAAAAACACTGCAATAAAAATAAAAAAAATGTGCATACCCACCAGTTAATATGCAAACTCACCATACAAAGCAGTGGTGATCCTCCGCTGGGCATACATGGTGAATCCTTCATTTAACCAAAATTCCCCCCAGTTTGCGTTGGTGACCAGGTTCCCAAACCAGCTATGGGAAATCTCATGTATGATGACATCAGCCAAGGAGCGGTCACCAGCCAATAGGCACGGAGTAACGAATGTGATGCAGGGATTCTCCATTCCCCCAAATGGGAATGAGGGAGGCATGAAGAGTACATCGTACCTTGGAAACAAACACATTTTTTAAGAATTAGACACATTTCCTTGGATAATATTCCAATAGTATGGTGTGCCCCAATCTGCAACACATAGTCTTCACAGTACAAAAATGTGTTGGCATCTTTTCCTAGACAAAGAAAATACTCGAAGGCTAAAAAGGTCCTAGAGTTTCCACCAAACTGTTCCCCACAGGTGATATGAAGCCTCTCCCAAAACCACTTATACCAAGAAGACTTTTAGTGTGAACCACAGTCTGATACCAGAGTAAAGCAAGTAGTTCATTTTACCAAACCATATACAAATGTCAAGCATGCCCAATGAAAATATACCATTTGTGAATTTGCGTCTAGATTGGCCAATCACCAATGGCAATTGAAGAGACAGAATGTTGCAGGAAACGACAATCCTACCTTCCCCAAACATAGGGACCAAAGAGCTTCTCCCCAGCACTGAGGAATTCCTCAATCACACCATCATACTCCTGCTTGGCAGCCTGAATAAGGCAGGGTTCCGCCCACACCCTACTCCTGTAAAAAACAAACAATTGCAAGGTGTTTTCAAACAGTGATAGCAGGAACCTCAGCAAGCTTGCAGGAGAACGTATATGCCTCACAGTGTACAATTGTCTTTTGTTTCAAAGGTTTACATGTTAGTTATTCACATAAATGGTGACTAACAATGTTCCACTCTTTCAGAGCACGTTAGTTCACATTGAAAGATGGTAGTAGGATTTTGGTATTTTTTTAAAACATATGTTTTAAAAGCACCTCCTGTATTTGCTGAAATACCCAATTCAAACTCCTGTTTCTTACACAGAAGTTTATTCTCATGGTACACCAAAGAAACAAAATGTACAATTTTATGATACTGCCTCGAGTACTGAAATCCTTATATCTTTGAATCTCTTTACTGATGAGAACATCTACGCAACAATCAGAATGCATTTACAGCAAATTGTTCTTTGCACTGGAAACAAACAAAAAATTAGTGCAGTAGTAATATGTTCAAAGGAGCAAAACGAGTTGCAAGCATAACTGGCCATTTAAAATGGGCACAATGCCTTAGTGAGGAATTGAAAGACAACTGTGCTAACCATCTGGAACATACTTGGAGGGTCTCTGAGTGGTACCGGAGAGAGGGAGGAGTAAACTGGCTGAGAATTGTGGGATACTTTTATGGAATCATTTTGGATTGGAGTGGGAAGAGAGGGGAAATGAAGGAAGCGCATAAAAAATGAATGGGCTGCAGAGGTAACAAGGGGGATAGAAAGCAGAGCTGGAGATTTTGGTAGTTTGCATGCATATAGCAGCAGTGAAGCGTGATCAAGGCATACCTCAGGAAAAGGGTGAATGCAAAATGCTACCAAAAAATAAAAAACGATAACCTCGGAGAGCAGCTTCTAGTACTTTCATGTAGAGCTGAAGTTTGTTAATAAATGGTTGCGTGATGGGCTTGAGTACTGATCCTACATTTCCTTCTTCTATGGTGAATTGTTTGTTAAGTGTTACTGTAACCTGTCTGATTGCAGACAGCTACAACTGGGATTGCCCAGCAAAAAGTCAAAAGTTACAGAACTCAGAGTGGACTATGTTCAAGGTGAACCTGGTGTCCATAAGAAGGGAAGACCCCCAGTGTGTGGACCGTCCCTCAGAGTACCGTACATACATGGGGACAAGCTAGGGTCTGGGTACGATTGGGATGGGGTGCAGAAATGCACTGCAAGATAAAGGTTTAGAATAAAGAAGCAGAATCCCATCGAAATGGTCAAAATTCTGTTGGCAAAGTTTTGAAGATAGTTCCAAAAGCTATGAAATAACAATTGGTTTGGCAGTGTGGGCACCTTTTGATTGCCTAGTCTTTTTGAAAGAATGTTAAAAAGGCTCATGAACATGGGAGCAACTTGAACCATGCGTCATAGTGCTCAGTTTGATTTGGCATCAGTAAAATTACGTCACTCATTGAGGTTTGTACTTCGGTTAGCATGTAAAACTCTTCTATCCATCCTCCCTCACATGCATAGCTGATTGAAGGAACCTTGCACCTCTGCACCAGACTTGAGGTTTACATGGTTTGTGTTTTCAAACTCAGCGACAACTGCCCTATAAGAATGCAGTTTGTCCAAACTGTTTGAAGGAGACTGATATTATTTTACAGATCAGTTTGCCACACTGTTAATTATATGAATTTAGAACTTTCCTCACTCCTATTCATTCTCCCACTCCCTCACGTACCACACCCCCAGACTCTCACCCATACTCTCCCTCACTCCCTTTCCCCAGCACATTTCCTCTGACACACCCTCTTCCCCCATTCCCCTCTTCCGCTATAGCTCCTTCTCCTTAACTGATCCAGTGCCAAACTCCCGCTTTCACTCACTCCCCCTCTCCACTTTATCACATTTCCACACCCACACTCCCTCATACTCCCCATCCTGTACTCTACCACTGCACCTTTGCTTCCTCCATGGCCCCAATTCCCACTTTCACCATGCCCGCACTCCATAAACACCTTACCCATCCCCTCTCTCCCTCCCCATCTCTCACTCACACACCCATTACCCCTCCTCCTTGACCCAAACTCCTTCACCCCCCCCCCACAAACACTCTGTTGCACCGTCCTTCTCCATCCCTTTCATTGCTACATTACACATTGTATGCAATAATGATGTGCATTGAGGGTAGGGGGCAGTATAGAGATTGAACTCAGTACCATAAGTGAGGTACCATGGGTTCTGGGAGGCATGAACATTTGGTTCAGAAATAGTGAGCTGAGTAACAGAGGTTTGAGATGGGGATGAAGGCCTTGACGGGTCGTGGGATTGTATTGTTTATTTAGCAATAAAGTAGGATGAGCACTTCAGTTGGCAACCAGCAGATAGGAAAGTGTTTCACTCTTTCATACACCAAAGGTGCCATCTGCTATTTCAGCCATCAATTCAGTGGCTGCACCCATGGAAGCCTATAGAGCCAAAGCCCTCCCAGCCGCCCACCAAAGAACAGAGCAGTGGGGTCCAGCTGTGATAGATTCCTTGGCTACCCAGGAGAACAAAGTGTTTACATCTTTGTTTAAATGGCCTCAGTCTACTCCAACAAATACTTTGTGAATGGAGCTGTGAGCCCACATAATCAGAGACCTGTCTAAAATCAGCAATTTACTTTCTTCACACGTGGTCCTATCTGTATACCAAAAAATTAAGAAATGACATGCATATAAAACTCACGTTTCATCCATGCCTGGAACTGATCTGGTGTAAATACATTAGACGACGTGAGTCATGGATGTTTGCGAAAGTCTCCAGGCCTTGCTTCTAATATTTCTGTAGCCTACCTATTCACTATGCATGTTTTGATGTGCACAGCTCATGTAAAAGAATAAGGGGACTGTGTGAAGTGAACTGCATTCAGATAAATTCTCTGCCCCTCAGATGTTTCCAAAAGGAAGACGCCCAAATACATTTTTATTGCAGAGCACAAATGAATAACGGCACAACAAGATTCCTCTTATAGGTACAACTGTCATTACTCTTCAGATGAAAGTATTGGCTTTTCGGTCTACATTTTTCTTTGCAAAGATCTGCTTGGATTAAACAGTGTGGCGAGGTGGAGCGAGGAGTTGGACAGAAGTTTCATTTCATAAACAACATTTAATTAACAAGTCTTCCTCTATCTGTGGGGAGCTATCCATGCCCAAGGTAAATACAACTCGGATGCTTGTCTTCAGGATGGTTGACTAAAGGAAGAGCCTCCATCCTCTTTCCAAAACCTACTCTAACCCTACCACCAAGTTACAAAATAGTTCAGCATTTATAGAAAACAAAATACTAGGAGCATGTCTCCCTTCTGGTAAACTGGTTCAGTCTTTTCCGACGTTTTGCTTCCTTTTCTGATTTAACAAAGGGTTCCGGGGCAGGGGAATGACTCCCTTCTCCTGACCCACCTAATAGTCCTCAAAAGTCTCTTTAAATCTTCCAACATAGTTTCACAGACTTGTTCCACAATTCCAACAGTCCTTCCTGAACTTTTCTCACCCTGAAAGTTCTCTCTAAAGAGCTCTGGTTGTTTGTTCTTCTCTACACTGCTGTTAATATAATAACTGATGAGGGAAAGTACTCTTGAGGCACTCTTGACTTATTTCACTGTCACCACTGTGACAAGGAAGATCACACTTGTTGTACTCTTGACTTTGTCCACTTTATCAACTACTGGTGTAGTAAAAGGGACTACTCCTATATGCTTGTTCTCTGTGGCTTCACTTGGTGTTGTAAGGAAGGCATGGTATCAAACAGTAAGACAGACACGTGACCACAGTTTAAAGATGTTTATTGAACTTCAATTGGGTTTGAAAAATGTCTATCTAATCCTAAATCTAAAGATGGCAACAAGCTAGGACCATCAAATATTAACGCAGTCCTAGTGGTGTCTTGTCAAAATAAAAGGGCCTATACTAATAAACCTATTGCCAATCCTTAGTTCTAAATACAAATAGTGTGGGAAACAATGTTATGCAAAAGAAAAGTGTTTAAGAAATGATATGTCAGGATATTCAAGCCGTTGTATTCCCTTCCCCACGTTTTCAGCACGGGACAACGTGGCATACTCTAGCTTAGCACAGTCTCTGGCTTCTCTAGCACGAGGATGCAGTTCAAATCTCAGTATCAGGGCAATCTGTACAAAAGTCTCTTTGCCATTCAAAGTCTCTTAATTCAGAAGGCCCGACACGACAAACATTCAAAAGTTCCTTTCTCCTGAGGATTCAAATTTACAACTTCTTGGGTGATTTTCGATTCACCCCGGGTGCCCCTTCACCGGTCTCAGACCCACTTTAATACAAAACCTTCTTGGGTGATTCACTGTTCACCCTGGATCCCTCTCTGCCAGGCTCAGACCCACGTTAACACAAAATCTTCAATTAATTAGTCTTCCTCTGCCGGGCTCAGACCAGATTTGTGTATTTTCCCAAACTTTCTCTATTCCATCAAAATCAAAGATTTTGCTTGGCCAGTCACAGGACCACTCCAATTCACATTTATTTGTTCACTTTCAAATGATCTCCCTCCACCAGGCTCAGATCAAATGTATCTATTTTTGTTACTCCTCAGCTGGATACCATACAGAGACCTTTGATTGAGCACCCACGCGGTGCCGGACACTCTGTCAAAGGTATTGTAGCTTCCTTTAAGTTCAATCACTCATCAGCTATTTAACTTCACTCGCATCTCTTATTACATGCGTTTTAACAATGTTCGTTCCAGCGCTCGCCATACAATGTTGCTGTTTGCAACCTTGGCTTCAACACAGACGAGTTGTGTATCTGTTTCACCAACTCACCGGCTGTGTTGTTTTCACTGAAGCGACTTCTTTTTGGAGCCAAGGACAGAACCACAGTGGCTGGTCATTCTCCCTGCCTTGATTCTTGATGCCGGAGGGCCCCGGGTATCTCCGACACACAATGCAGGATTCTTCAGACGGTTTTCCTGGTCTAAGGTTTTCCAATATCGAGGACTCATGAAAGCAACGGTTCCTTGTCGAAAAAGTCAAGGGTACTTCCCTCCTTGTGATCCCTTTCTGTTTTGCCTTTTTTCTCCTCTCGTTAAACTGCCATATTGGAACTGCTGTTTCCTCGTGTGCTTTGCCTCGCTCAGTGTGTGCTCTCGCGCTGCACCTTTTATCCATGTGGGGGAAGTGTAATGGAAACCAGGTGTGAGTGATTGTCAGTAATTGCCTGACCTTCCCTGACCATTGTACTGGGACCTTGTCCAGTCAATTGGTCGAAAATAAAGGATCGAATGACCATTTGATCGACAGTCAAATGGTCGAAAAAAAAAGGTCGAATTTTTTTATTTATTTATATATATATTTTAGTTTGGGTTGGTAGAAAAATGTTTTTAATAAAGAAAAAGGGAGGTTTAAGGGGGAACCCCCATCATAAAAAAAAAGAAAAAAAGAAAACAACCATTTTTTTCGATCATTTTAGTGTCGATCAAAAGGCATTCGATCCTTTTGTTTTCGGCCATATGACCTACAACCTACTGGGACATGTCAGGTATACAGCTCGGGTGTTATTCTGTTTTCCCTTAGAGCGGGCTGTCAGTGAGAAAAGTGTGTGTTGTAAAATGGGGATAAGCGGGGGGGGCAGTAGAGTGCCTAAATATCCTTCCAGGTAGAATGGGGTAAAGGTGTTACAAGGAAGGGGATACTGCGTCTCACCATCTTCCCACTCCCAGAAGACCCCCCCTCACCAAGGTGATCCTCCCGTACTGGTCCACCCCCAGGAACTGGATCCAAAAGCGATGGCCGTGTCCTGGCCACCTGCATGACAGATCCCCGGAGACTAGTAGGTGAGACACCTTCTGGTTTCTCACAGTGTTGCCACTATACCGGGGGAGATTACTCCCAGGTGTTTCTTCTCTTTGACTTCCCTCAGTGTTACTACTGTGATGAGGGCGATTACTTACGAGTGTCTCTTCCATTTGCCTTCTGTTAGTGTTACTAATGTGACGAAAGTGATTACTCCTGCGTATTATTTCGTTTTTGGCTTCTCTTTGGGTTACCATTGAAATGAGGGAGATCATTCCGGTGTTTCTCTTGAGTTTCAAAGGGTTTACGACCGTGACGAGGATGTGCACCTTTGATGTGGTTATATTTTGGCCCCCTCTATGCCGGTTAACTTCAGTATTCAGGCGAGCGCCACTGGTTCTTCCTGTGGGGTCCAGGCTGCTTCTCTCCACCATGGGGCATCTGTGGCTCGGTCTGCGTCTTCTTCCTAGTAATTTGCCTCTTCCTCTGCCACCTTAGCAGTATCGGCATTGTTAATGGACTAGCCGGTCCACCCTGCTTGGTCACGCCACTGCCTGGAGGAGCGTTACTTCCTCAGTCCGGGCTGGCAGCTTGCCTCAGTTAATCTTAAAAGTATGGATGGGCAACTCTCCGTTCTGACCATCGTTCTCCTAGCTCTTACTTCTAGCTTCACTACTGCTCCACATTTAAATCTCCCGGCCTCCTTCTACATTAAAGGTTAGTCCTTTCTCTTTTTTTCCAAGCGCCAATAGTCCCTCCCCAGAGTGAATGCAGAGTCTTGTTTGTTTTGTAGATTTATCTCTACTCCCCTTTCCATCTTCTTAGTCCCAGTATGGTTGGCTGCCAACCAACAAGCACTCTATGTAAAGTTTTCATTCTTCCTCTTCTCAGTACCATTAGAAAGTGTAGGTGTGAATGGGTCAGCATCAAAGTAACAAACAGAGACTTGACACGGCTGGGAAATCAACACAAGACCAGAGGCAAAGTAAAAGTTCAGAAGTATTTTTGATTTTATTTACAACAGAGTTAAGCATTTTTGGATGGCGACATGAAGACTGTGTGTTGGTCTTCTCAGACTCTACTACCAAGTACCCCAACCTGATACCCTCAAGTCTTCCAGTGAGGGTCAGAATCCAAGCAAAGTACTCCAGAATGGACCAGATGGACTTTCTACAACTCTTGTCACTCTGCCATGCTTTACTCTGAATCTGCAACTCCACACAGACTCAAATGCTGTGTCCCACTTATAAAAAGGGCTGTAGGAATGGGGCCGGGCAATTGTGTGACTGGGGCAAAGCGTGTGGACGGTGCAAGTGTCTCCGATTGTCAGTACCTAGGCTACATATAAATACTTTATGTGATGGAATGGGGAGAGGACCACTCTGCATTTCCATGCTTTAAAAGTGTGCGTTTGTCATTTTTGAAAATATTACGGCAGTTGCCCTCACTCAGAAGATTCTTGCCTAATGTACATTCTCTCTAGGTAGGTTTTGAATTTTCTCCAAAGCTATTTTGACCCCAGAAACTGGTAAAAGTGCAACCAGTGGTGTTCAGCTCATGCAAGGTTTTGCAAATGCTCTCTGTCAGAAAACCACAATACTTTATCTGTAAAAGAGAGCGTCTGGAGGTTTGGACAGTTTTTCTGAAGTCCAACTAAGGGCTTAGTAAAACCATACAACTTAGACATTATAAAACTTAGTTCTTTGTATAAGGCTGCACACCCCTGAGTATTTGGCAGCGAGGCTTATCTTAGGCAGGATATAGGGCTGAAGGTTGGTACAAAGAAATTGTAGCATACATATGGTCCTAAGAAACACTGAAACGCTATGCATGGAAAAAAATAAATGGTTTAAATAAAGTATGCCAAGATGAGTGTTGGTTAAATAAGTACTATCAAATTATATATAAAAACAATTATAAAAGGCAACTCAATGCTTAAGGAATACAACCCAAAGTATTACCTTGATAAGAATGGCAGTCGGCAGTTCAAGGTTAGGTAAACCTATAACACATACAGAATGAAATCAGCTATTCTTGGGGAGTAAACCCAGGTTACATATACCTTTATACAGTCAGTAATTCAAGGGTAGCAGACCCAGTCAGTCATGAAGTGATACTCAGTTAAGAAATCACTTAGTAAACCAACCCTGTTACCAGGATACATTTCTGAAGAGTGGAACACAAATTCATGGAACAGTATGAACATATAACTACATTCAGTATAATCCTCAGTTATACTAGGTGAGTAAGACCTAATGTAATAAACTATTACAGTTGCTTTTCAGATTGAGGTAAGCAATAACTCTTTACACTATTTTAGGATTGCACCAGGCAGACCAAGGTCAGCTAAACCACAGTGCAGTTATTCAGAATGGCACACAGCCTATATACTTTTTTAAGTCGCTACCAGCAACTTAATGGTATGTATAAACCTTAGACTGTTAAAATCTGCATAAAGCAGATCAGGGAAAGCAAACCCCAATGTTACACTTTGAGAATGACAATGTTATTCAAGGTAAATAAAAGCCAATGTAGACTTATTCTAGGCAATCTATACAGCGGGTCGGGGGAAGCAAGACCCAGCTGGTAAACTTCTATATTCTGAAAGAAATAGTTCGGTGAAGCCAACAGCATTAATTTTGGGAAGTGGGGGAACCAATTCAAAGGTGAGTAAAATAACCTTATGTATACTTTTAAGAAGGGGACAACACATTCAAAGTAAGTAAGAACCTTTGTAACTGCTCATTTCAGAGGGGCAGTTACCACACCGACTCTGTTAAAAGTAACTTTTAAACACTTATTATATTTTTCAAGGCAGAATCCTTATTCAGCCCTTCCCTAGTCTAATCTCAAGAGGGACCCTAGTGGTCTAGCTGCCAGCTGTAGGCAAGATGAGATAGGTTTCAATTGCAGAGAAAGTCAGAGTTCCTGTGGAAGTCTCTTCAAAACAAGTAAGTAGTTCACTTTAGAGTAAGTTAGGAACTTCAAAGAAAACACCATAGGAAGATTCCAGCAGTGAACCTGGGTGAACTGGATGAGAGGAGTCCCAATCACAGGAAACAGCCCAAAGCTACACAGCAATCACAAAAGACTTAAGGTGAGTAATACACCCAAGCCAAAACAGTGCCTTAGCACAGTAGAACAGTTTGCAGCAGGGCGTCTTCAGGATCTGCAGCCAAAAACCTGGTTGATGAATTCCTTGTTGTAAAAACTAAAGACCGGACACTAGAAGGGAATTTGCAGCAGGGATCAACAGAAAAGACTCCAGGCAAGGATTTCTTCACAGCCAAATGCAGTTCTGCGGTTTTCGTGCCCTTTTCAGCAGCCAGATGAAGAGCGAATATCGCTGGTCGGATTCTCATCAATCTCTCAGTCCTGCAGTCTGTTAAGTAATTCAAATTGTGTTTCTGGAAAGCCAGGAGGAGGACACCAAAGTTTCTTCCCCACGTGGGTCCCGTGCGTGCTTGGCCTAGAAACCCAAGCTACTCCTCACTGACGAGGCCAACAAAGACCAAACATGTCTGGGGATGCTTGTGGTCTCATGCAAAGGAATGTGACCGTTCAGTGCGGGCTGGACTGCCCCTTTTGGGGTGGGCCCAAGCCCGATTTGCATATAGTCTTTCCCCTTCTGTAATTACTTGCCAGGCAAAGAACGATGGTCTGGAGGGTTGCCCAGAGCAATGCCAGAGGTTAAGATTCATTCTATACCTTCCAGCCATCATTTCTTTGCATTTGCGGAAAAGCTCTTTTGTGCATTATCGAGGCTGAATTAACAGCCTGCAGGTAACAAAGACTAAAAGTCATAAAGGTAATACCACTGCGACTAGCCATTCATGTAAAACTGGCAATTGTAACAAAATGTTACCAAATAAGTAAGAAAGGGGATACATTGTATCCCGCCAGCATTCCACATAAGGTGGGGTGTGCTGGCTAACTCATACAAAATGTAAAGGGGGTGAAAATCCCTGTTTAGTACTTGAAAACTGTAGTATAGGAAAAGAGAAATGAACAGGGGAGCCCAAAAGGACAACCCAGCCTAAGCCCAAAAGTAAGAAAATATAACTTCAACCATACACTATGGCGAGACATAAAAAGCTTGCCAATAAAAAGAGTAAAAGACTAGGTGACGGGGGAAAAAAAAAATTCCCCTTCACATCGGGACAAGGTAAAATAGTTACCAAGACCAGGCAAAACGTTCTGGGGTTGACACAGGTCTGGAAGCTTTATCAAGACTTACACCGTCAGGCCGCAGGTAGCACAAGGCCGAAAGAGACTTCTTCTGGGCTACCGATGACATCCTAGCCCATGAACCAAACGCACGTGCAAAAAACACGAAGAAACACAAGGTGATCCCAACAGCTTGGAGACGGTTGAAGTCTGAAGGGAAGCCGTGGGGCGGGAATATTTATACCAGACGTCCTATTGGTGGGGCCTAAAGCACCCAAAAAGAACATCGATAGGACACTAAAGTGTCAAAGTTTTCCATAGGAAAACGCTAAGTTAAAGTTACCAAGGTTTCCCAGCCTGACGACAGGGAAATGTTCACAGGTGAATCCATAAAAGATCCAATGCTGGAGAATGTTGATGCCCCCCGGGCCCCCGGTCACCTCATTCCCATTTCATACCCTGAATCATGGCTGTGTAGAGGTGCAGACGTGTACATCACTGATAGACTCCATCCCTGCAACTCATCATACTGGATGAACAACAAGAAGACACCGTGCATGACAACAGGCATTATCCCAATACTGCATCAAGTCTATGAGAGACGTTATGCACTCTATCGAATGTACCCTCATACTGAGGTGATAGCAGGAGGCTTGCAGGCACCACTGAATATCAAGGAGTTGTAAAGAAGATCCGACAGGTGCAAAATGTGTCATAAGGAGAAGATAAAAAGGAACACTGAAACGATAAGAATACTTAAAAAAAAAAAAAGATGTAACTGTAGAAACAAAAGTAAACATATACGAGTGAGAAGAAACCATATATACGAAGAGTAACCAGATGAGTAGTGAATGTAAATACGCTGAAACGCAAGATAGATGAGTCATATAGAAGCTTGCTGCAGTTGAAAAGATAACACGGATGAAGCGGTCATGTTGAAAAGATGGACGCCGGCTCTCAATGATAGTAAGCGAAGAGCCCGAAGGAGAGAGACCAGAGCTGCAGAGCTGACTGAGGCTGGAAATGCAAATTCATGCATAAACAAAGAATAACTGTTGGCCAGAAATCAAGGATGCCACAGGAAGAAGCTACGAAAGGGTACACAGGTAGTTAACGGGGATAAGCAACATATGCAGGACATATTTCTCTTAGATTAAGTAAATGAGCAAACATATGAGTGCCAAGTATTGACAATAAAAGATGCAGAAAAGTCTATGAGAGACAGAGAAACCAAGTCTCCAGAGCCCAAGAGGAGTAATGGCACCCAGCTTAAATGAATTGTGGTCTCCTCACACACGATTTATAACTCGAAAACAAGGCCTATTCATTAAGCTCCAGACAAAGATAGTGGTGTACCTACCATCCCTTAAAAGTCCCAGAGAAGAGAACAGTCTGCAAGGTCAACTACAAAGAAGAGGCCTTGACTGAAGGCTTGGCTGATGAGATAGTGGACTAATTGGCCAGGCTGGTAGTAGTCTGAGGTTGTTCTCTGCACCAGAGTTTTGTTTTGCTTACGTGCTGCTAGTGAGCTGAACCCATAAGCCCTTTTAATGAGGCAACAGTTTATTGATGGATGTAGATGCAGAATTTACTCTGACACCAATAATAAGACTGACTCAGGAAGTTGGCAAAACATAGCTGTTTTAGTATCAATTGTCTACAACAGGGAGTACAACAGACATCAACGGACGTCTCAAAGCATATTTCTCAAAGTTTTCCATGGAAAAATACACTTATAGCAAAAACTCGTCATCACTGAAGTCATACTACGTGGCAAACAAAGAAAACTTATCTAGGATTGTGGTTGGTCTACGGGGAACATCTAGATATACTTTCTGTGGGGGAATAGGATTATGATTGGGTCTCTATAGTCAGGTGGACAACTATGCCCACCCCTAGTGCATGTCATCTTCACTGTCATTAAATACACGTTTCATTGGCTCTCAAACTATAGGGCTCTTTGTTACATGGCCCACTATAATTAGTTGGCATGCTTGTACCCTTCTGGAATATTTCACTCGCTACCAGCACGCAAGCTGGTACCCCCAGGTGCTTGTGGGTGGACTTGACCATGCCTTCCCACCCAATTAGCCCATCATCCATCATCACTTCTGCTGTCTGCCATTCAAATTGTCTTTGAACTCGGCCTTGCAAAGTATCACTGCACCTGAGAATAGAAGGGAGTGTGAGCACGTTCTTATCTTCAGTCTCGATGTAGCTTGCCCAAAGTCTATTTCCATCTACCACATGTGACAGAAGACTGTGTTTTAGCTCCTTTGCATTTAATACTATTAAATTAATAAAACTTGGCACTCAAGTGTTTTTCCATTGCACCTCAACAGGAGCTTTCCTCGCTTCTCAAATTCATTGTATCTTCTCGAATACATAACCAGTTTCTTGCCTGCTTCAACCCTCGACGCTGGGCCAGACAAGCCTTCTCAATTCTTCCTCCATCTTCAGCTGCTTTTCTCTGCTTTGCCACGCTTTCAGTCCTTTTGCTACTGAGGTCCTAGTTTGCTAAAAAGTGATAAAGAATCTGGAAATTCCATATATATATATTGGTGGCACCACCTGCAATCTATTCACTACGTATAGCGAGCCTTCATGGTTAGTCTTCTTGTGTTGCAGCATCTGTAAAGTTATAAAGGAACTTATCTTTTCTTCAGTGTTCTATGCACGTGGAATCTTAATTCTGCACACAAAATGTTGCTCAACTCTATTTCGTCATCAGATTCAATAAGGTCTATTCATCGTCTCTCTTGGCATCTCCTTTTGGCACTTCGTCTTTGCTTCATGCGACGTCGCCAATCTACTCTTTCATTCATCTATAGACTTCTTCAGGAACCTCCTTTAAGAGACTGTCATCCCTCTGCGGGTACATCATATGGGGCTTTCTCAACGGATACCTTGTTTTGAGGATTCTTCGTGGGATAGGTACCATTATCGGATTTATGCATGTCGCAATTTTTGGCTTCCAACATATAGGAAAAATAGGGGCGGGCTTTCCGGCAGAGGCATTTGGATCCTGCTCTACACTACCCCCCCCCCACTCTGGTTGATTCATCAAACACTCTTTCACCCGTTTCCCCATTTAGACATCCTCTCCTGAAAAAGTGCTTCTTTGGAGTCCATACATTCAATATTCCTTTCAGAGATCCTGCCAATTTTACACTCCAGGTCATGTGGCTTCATTGTCCATTTGGCCTGCAATAGATTCATCGTCCCACATACTTCTTGGGGTTCCTTGGATACAGGAACTTCGTTCCCTCAGGTGCTAGGATGCTTCCTTCTATATATTTTCTGATTTCTCCATTTGTCAGCTCCTTGGGTCCAAACCCAGACTCAACATCGATCATGATCTTCATTCCTACTGCTTTCTTTGCTGTCTACTTGCACTGTGTGATGATTATTCTGATCACACAGAATCCAAACATGATCATTACCATCAGTGCTCTAATGAACTTGCAAATATTCGCCATCCATTGTGGAACCCATGAGAAGATTCATGCAAACCAGCTGTCATCTGCAATATCTTCTGTCTCATCTTCCATCTTGATGTGCAAGTTCGTTAGCAATGTTATGGCCTCTGTCAAGGTCCCTTTCTCGTCATCGTGAAAAGGTATGAATGTGCAACATGATTCCCCAATTTTGGCACAAACACCTCCATCCATGGCTGTAATCATGTCCAGGACATATCTGTTCTAGAGGGCCATCAATCCTATGGCACTCAATTCTTCCTTGATATCGTTGAATCCCTTTATGGTAGTGTTGATCATCTGCAGGAGATCCCAGTGAGTATTTGCAACCACTTTGCATTTGCGATCGTCTGGATCCCTGGCATAAAGATAGTCGTGAATACTGCAGCAGTCTGGCTGAACAACCTGTGTTCATATGGAATAGAATCAAAGACTTCTATGGACTTCGCTGAAAATTAATTCCCCTTTTTGTTCGATTGAGAAATCCAACTGATCTCCTCTTCATCATGTGAGCATCTGCTTTTGGAAATTCTCCAATGTTCAGGTCACTCCTTGGAATCACCAACGCTTGAATGTGAATGAGAGCTATGGAACACAGCCCCCTTCAGTCTTTGGGCAACTTCATATACGCGCTGGATCCACAGGCCCAGTAGTGATCCATCATCACTACAGTTCCATCCTTCATGCCTGGTACATCAAAAATTTGGCCGCACTGATGATTCATTCCAACCTTTCTTGTGCCATTGTTTCTGAAGCACAGCTCTGCACTTGCTAAAAGGTACTATCTTTAAAGGTCCTCCTTTATTATCGAGCCAAGTCAGCAATTTCACAATATTTGACCAATGATGCTTGCATTCATTCTATACAGTATCTATGACTGGTTCATAGTATCCTGTTAGTGCTAATGCGGTACATGCAAAAATGCCTTCCGCCCATCCTTCTGGAGTCAGCACTGTTCCCTTGATTTGCAGCAGAGCTCTCTCCTTATATCATCGTATTTATTTTTGGTTCTTCCATTGACAATTGAACATTTTGTTTTCTTTTCTTCCAATTCCTGCTCCATTTATTCCAGGCTGTTCATATCTTATCACCTGATTTCTTGTTTGATTACCCTTTTGTCTTTAAATCTTTACATAGTCATCTTCTCTTGGAGCCGTCTTCTCAGTTACCCATACCAAGGATGCTGTTCGACCCTAGAACTGAACTCTCGTATGGCACAGTGCAAAGTGTGTCAGGCAATGAGCTTTTTGTACTGCTACTTCTACAGCTATCACTATCTTAGAATTCCCCATATCATAAGGTATGAGAGCACAAACGCAGCAACTCTCCTTGGACGCTCTCTCCCACTTGTTTCATGTGCTGATACCACATGGTATTAGCCAAGTGCACCATGCTGTCCAATTATTTAATTCATAATCATCTTCCCTTATGCTTCTCTTGTGTGTCCCTCTCGCAAAGTGAGTGCTTGCATAACACTCAAGAAGTATATCAGTAATGGTCCTTCCTACAGGGGAGATCATTGGTACATTTGTGTTAGCAATAGGCAACCTCACACGAGCTACTGGTGTGGGGAAAAAAAAAATCACAAATGGTCTTGGTTTTCCAGTAATGGCCAATTCTGTGAGTCACTGGATTGGGAAGAATCAAAAAGGGATGTCTACCTTGCTTGGACCAATGAAATAAACAGTATGGATTAAAAGAATCTGGAAAACAATGATAAATGCTGAACATGCATATATTATGCACCAATACATTAATCCCCACCATTTACGATTCTCCACACGTCATTGAGTTTGCTCACTTTGCAAAACTGTACCATATTCAATGTTCCTCATCGTGCCTGTATACTGCTTTAAGGAAAGAAAACACGTTTTAATCAGGCAACTCTGTTATATGATCAGGTAACTGTAGGATCTGTTCAACTATCGCCACAAGCAGCCTCCTGATTGCAGAGCCATTGTTAGGATCATGCATAAAAGTGCATATATTAACACTGGGCCCAACAAGAGCAGGATAACCTCGAAGAATAAAAACAAAAACAGTGTGAAGGAGCCTATGGGCATTGGCATCTGTCAGGACCATTTGAATTAACCAAACAGAAACTCAGTGAGGAACGAGTCTGGAAACTGCTCACGTTTCCAGTCATCAAATTCGAACTCTAGGTTAGGCATACCGATAGTACGTTAACACTTTTTAAAGTCCAATTCAAAAGCTTCCTGTGACTCAAGAACCAAGTTTGCACTCCCGCTATAATATCTATAAAGAGTGTCCAGGGTGAGCCATAGTCCAAATGCACACTTGCATTTATTTAATCAGCAACCTTAGCGTCCTTCCTCGTCACCGATCGGGTCTGCACATGCTGAACTTCTCCTCGTCTTGCTTCTGAATCGATAGCCGGGGTGTGTCGGTCTCACCAGCATATGATTTTATGTCACTCAAATGAATCCAAGCGCGTCTCCCTTGGACTTGACTGCTGAGAGGGTAATGTTTTCCTCCAAGTAGGGACCACTAAAGCGTGGCTCGTGCCATTTCCTGGTGAAATTCCTTATTAGGACTTGATCTCCAATAAAAATTCTATGTACAGGTAGCAATTCCACAGCTTTGGTTTCTGAATGGTCTTCATCTGTGTCCTGAGACCAACCCCCCTTGGCGTTTGACTTGATCTGAAATGAGATACATGTCAATTAAGCACCAACTCATTTCCTAACATTTCTGCAGTCTTCTGAGAATCACTTCTGCTCCTCGATGGAGGATACAAAGTCATTCTTACTCACCTCCCTGTCACTAGCTTGAGGGGTGCGAGGTGGAGGTCTGACCCAGGCTGATTCCTTAATACATATAATGCAAGGGGCAGGCAATACAGCCATCCCTTCTTCAGTGTCAATTTGAGTTTTGCAATTCTCTCTTTAAGGAGACAGTCTAGTCCCTCACATATCCCGTTCACTTTCAGGTGATAAGCAGAAGAAAACTTGTGTTTTATACTTAATAGGCTAATCTGTCCATTGTCGGCTCTCAGCACCTCACACACTCGCCATCTGGGAAAGACTTCTCGGACTAGAAGCTTCGCAAGTGGCATCAGGGTGTGTACAAGGACCTGCTTCGATCCACCTGGAAAAGGGACACCCCACCACTATCATATATCTGTATCCACTACATACTTGCAGCAGGTGAACATAATCGATATGTAAATGCTGAAAAGGACTGTTTGGTCAAAGAATCACTCCTCTGATCGTTCGCAGTATATGCCCAGTGGTAAACTTTTGACATACAATGCAATTTAGTACATAAAGTGCAACGTGTTCTAACAGGTTCGGTACAAACCAGTCCTCTGCAATAGCTGCTGCAAGGCTTTCCCTAGTTACATGTGCAGGGCAGTGAAGCTGTTCAAGTGCTACCCTTAACAATGCTACTGGCATCCCCAGCTTTCCAGTGCTGTTTTGTCACCATAAAGCTTCAAAGGGGGATAGGGAAAACCCCCTTCATTTCCATAGCTCTTGCTCTTCCTGCGGTCCACTGCCTTGAACTTCCATCACTGATCTCGATAAGTGAATACACCCTCATGTACTATCATGATTGGGACTACCTTCTCCTCTGGAGTATCAAAACTTGAAATATCTGGCCAATATGCAACCCTTTTGGCCTCTATGTCTACGGCTTTGTTCCCACGAGGGAGAAAGTCAGTTTGCTTAGTATGTGCTGTGCATTTAAATATTGCAATGGCTACTGGGAGTTGTAGAGCCTTAATAAGCCTGTCCAATAATGCTGCATGTTGCACTGGAGTGCGATCCGCTCGGAGGTAGCCCCTACTTTTCCAACGTGCTAGCCCTACGTGCACGGTTGACGTCACATAGGTGGAGTCACTGTACACTGTCACTACCCTGCATGTTTCTCAAGCGTGATAATAAGTGCCACCAATTCAGCTGTTTGCGCTGAAAAGTTAGACAGTAGTCTTGCACTTGCTACAACCTCAAATTCACCACTTGCTCTGTGTCTCACCACCGCTGAGCCAGAATGCTTTGCCCCACTAGTTTGATCGATTTTCGAAGGACCATCAATAAAGAGAATCTTCCCCTCCTGCTAACGCATTTTCCTTTATGCGCGGGATGTCAGAATTCTTTGTAGTTTGCGCAATCATGCACATGCTCACCTTCTGCCACAAGCTCAGCTACAAAGGCTTTACACCCGACTATTTTGATTGCTGGATTCGATATAACCACCTCATATGCAGAAGCTCTTTGAGATGTCAATGTACCCTTAGGTTTTTCCAAAATGGCAAACAAAGCATGCTCCACAAAGAGCATCATAGAACACCCCATCACAATGCTGGTAAACTTCTCAGTTATGAACGCGGCTGCTGCCAGCGACTGTTCGCAAGGAAAGTGCCCTTTCATAACTGGGTCCAGAATCCCACTATAATATGTCAGAGGTTTATACCCCAAAAAGCACTGCTGTCATGACTGTACCATTCATGTGCGAAAATAAAAAGAACTCTATATCATAATTGGGAATTCCTAAAACTGGAGCTGTACAAATCGCTTTCTTCAACTCTTCAAACCCTTCCTCCATTTCCTCAGTCCATTCTGTTTTTTCCTTATTCCCTTATGCTTTCTTTAGAGCCTGCAAAAGGGTTCATGTCTATGAACTATAATCAAACACCCACGCTCCAACGTAGTTGAATAATCCCCAAAACTTTTGCATGTGTTATACCATGTGCGGTTTTGCTTTTTTCATGATCATCTCAGCTCTCTCAGGTGTGACCCTGTTTCCCTCATGTGAGATCAACTGGCCTATATACAACACTTCTTGACACTATTGCAGCTTCTCTTTGTCTACCTTATATCCCTTGTCTGCCAGGTAATCATTAACTGAATTGAGTATTGTCTGCACTCATCTTCTGTCGTACTACAAACAAAATATCATCTACGTACTGTATCACAACGCTTTTCAAATCAATACTGCTTAGGTCCATCTGGAGAACCCCGTTAAAGATCGATGGGGCAAACGAGTGCTTTTAAGTCTAGTTTGGTGAAAAGTAAATGACGTAAGGTCTTGGGAGTACTTATGCATCCGGATTCAGAAAAATACATTTTTCAAGTCAATCACCGTAAAATATTGTGCTTCTGCTGGGATACTGCATAATATTGTCGCCGAATTAGGAACTAAAGGGAACTCTGCCGCTACAATCTGGTTAATCGGTCTCATGTCTTGTATGAATCTCCACGACCCCCCTTTTGATTTCTTAATGGGATACACCACGGTTTACATGGTGACTTCGATGTCACTAAAATACCTTGTTCCATCAGGGCTGAAATAGTCTTAAAAATACCCTCATCCGCCTTGAGACATTGGGTACTGTCTTGCTCGAGGTAAAATTGCTCCTGGCTTCAACTTTACCTTGACCGCCTCTACCCCTTCAATAGGCCTATGTCATAGGGGCCTGTAGTCCATAAAGAGTTTGGTACTTTTCTCAAATCTTCATTAAAAAACATGCTGGACGCTGCCTCTATTACCATTCGCTGTAGGATCTCGCATTTCTCTATTCTGATCCAATATGTAATACTCATCTTGGATATTACTTCATCATCTGATGGATCATCTCCAAACATGTCTACATCAGTGCCGTCAGTCAGTCTATACCCTTCCCCAATGGCAATCACTGTTCGCCCACGTCATCTGTTCCTTCGAGCATGGCCATTTCCCCTCGTACTATGGCTGCATTTAACTCTAGGGTAATAGTCTGCCTCCCACCTTCGTCCATAGGTATCTGTGGCCTGAACAAGAATTCATCAGGTATTCTCATAATCTTTCCCACTAAGCCGGGTAGCCATGTCAACAAAATGCGTACCCAAAAAAAAAAAAAAAAAAAAAAAAAAAAAAGACTTCTGGCTCCAGTGGCATCCCTTGCAGAGCCATTTGCCCTGTAAACGCCAATATAAATTCACCCACATTCATACAATGGATCCCTGGAGTAGAGCACACTATGCCTTTATCAGTAAAATAAAGCTTCATCAATAAATCTTGGCCTAGAATGGTAACTGGTGTCTGCCGCGAATACAATAATGGAAGAGACATGTCACATTCTCCTATCGAGACTGGTAATTCACCAGTGAAATGAACTCGACTTGTAGCTCCAGAGAATCCTTGAGCATTAATGGCATTTCCCGACATTGGGTATTTTCCCTCTCGTATGCATGAACAAGAAGCCCCAGGGTCTACTAAAAAAAGCAAAAGATTTGCCTCCTATCATCACATCAAGCCTTGGTTCCTCTTGGGGGTCTCGTGTCACTGATCGTACTGAACATCAAGTCGCCCTGTGTGCTGTCCTACTGTGGATACATGCATATCCCTCTACCTGTAAAAGGACCTTCCTCCCACCACAGTAACACCCCCTACTCTAGGTGTTAATAACTGTCCTGTGTTTGCATTCTGCTGTATCTGCATAGGTGTGTGCTGTGACTGCCCTTGTGGGGGATTCAATGGTGCCTGCTGTGGTTGCAATGCCTGTTGCATTTGCAGCGCTTGTGCTGGGTACATTGGTTGATCTTGGTTGAACCTGTCCCTAGCTTGTGAGCTATATACTGGAGGATAAGCTGCCCCCCCTCTTAAGAAATGCCCATTCTGTACATACCCTTGGCTTCCACGCATGCACGTAATGTGCACTGTCACCCCACATGTCCAACACACAAGATGCACTCTTCTGATTTGTCCCCCTTTGTTAAATCCTCCTTGCATATTCCGATTATCATTCTGTATCTTCTGAAAACCGCCTTGGTTGTTCCGAAAACCACCCCTCCCTCTGTAGCCCATTCCTCTGCCTCATGGTACAAACTAATTTTCCTCCTTGATCCATTTTGCGTTGATTATTCGCCTGCGATGTACCCACTGCTTGCTGTATTCCCAATCCTTCTCCGCTTGTCAATACCACCCCTTCTATGATGTACTTTGACAATTTCTGCTGAACTAACCTGGCTTATGCAAGTTTTCTAGCATCTTCCTTCTTCCTATTTTTCTCCTGTAACTGCCGACAGTGATGCCCTATGGTCAACTGTATTTCTGCCCATGGCTTCGCTTCTATTCCCACTAATCTCTTAAGCTGTCTCTGTACTTGTTCTGGCAATCCGATCATAAAATGTGGTAAAATACTGCCACTGTTTTTCCCCATGGCTCCTGAGTTTCAAGAGTCCACCGTTCTTGAATACTTAGAATGTAAGCAAGCAGATCTTTGTCATCTTTAATCTTACGTGCCATGATTGAACCCATGTCTGACGCATCAGGATACTGCACCCTAAGCGCTCTCCAGACATCTGCTGTTAAATGGCACTCCATTGTGTGCTGTGTTCTGTGCTGTGACACTTGAATAGCATGCTCTTGTCCAAATATCAGCCCTTTCCCCAAGAATGGCTCCTAGGAAACCCTTAATGTCCCCTATTGCTAAACTATTTCCCCCTGTCATTTTCTCTAGCTCATGCATCAATTTTCCCACACCCGCCGTTAAACACCTTAGTTTACACCTTAAATTATAATTATCCATTTGTGGCCAGGGAATATACTGTGGTCTGGCTCCTGCGTGAATTCCAACCCGCAATCGGCTCCCATCGTCTGCCTATCCATAGTGGGGACAATGGGTCCTGATCGCCTTCTACCTGGCAATGACCTCAGCCTGCTCACATATGGCGGTGACTCCTTTATCTCTATGCGATCGTCCTTTAGGACGCTCTGGATATGCCATGGGATCTGGCGTCCTATCTTTAAGCTGCTCTAGATCAGACCATCTCACTTCCTGTCGGTCTGCAGACATCCCTCGAGACGGCATGGACCTTCTCCCTCTTCCCCACGGAAGGTTTCACTCTCTTCGTCCAATACATCTAGCCCCCAACTAGTATGGTGCTCATCCCCTTCATCCTTATCTAAAGTCAGCCTGTCTAAGGACAAGGCTCTATGCTCAAGACTAAACGGGTCTCTTTCTTCACTTCGTGATTGGAAGACCAGGGACTGATCTCTGTCATGATGCCTGCCCCCGGAGCACCAGGCCAGGCCCAGCACCCCCGGAAGCAGGCATCATGCCCTCGGGTAAAAGCCCAGCGGCCCCTTATAGGGGCTCTTTGGACTCAGTCCTGGTGCCTTTGGCGCCAGGCTCATGTTGGACATCAGTCCTGGCGCCATAGGCACCAGGCTGATAAAGGGAGGTGTTTGGTGCACTTACCTGATGCAGACCATGCTGCACGCTTCAGGCCTCCCTGAGACCTGAAAGGGACTATTTTTTCATAGGGACTATTTTTTCACTCGGGCGTGGCCAGGGAAGGATACATACCTAGTTGGGGAAGGATACATACCTGGGACTTCTTTGGAGGCTATTTAAGCCACGCCCAGACAGCAGCTCATGCTTCGCGTTGTTCTGCATTCCAGCAGCTGAACGCTCACAGTGTCTGCTCCTGGACTCCAGCCACGCCCGCCTCGAACCTGGAACTCCGGTTAGGAAAGAAGAGAAGAGAAAGGTGAAAACCACAAACTATTTCAAACTTCTTACCTGCATCCGGAATCTTCACTCCAGCATCCCTGAAGAAGGACTTCCATTTAAAAGCATTGCGTTGCTCGCTGCAGCGCGCTCTTCACTCACCTGTCCTCGAGACATCTCCCGGCTCCATCGCGGCTGTCAGCACATGTCGCCACATCTCTGTGCCTAGGGGAGAGAAGAAGAGACAAAAGGTGAACAAAGGGAACACCGGAGGAAAGCCTAATTTACAGCCATAATACTTACCAGCTTTTCTTGGTAAGCTTTTCTTGCCGCTCCGTTGGCAGGTACCGCACCCCGGCCCCTATGGGGAAAGGACAAAAGACATTATTGGGAAATGATAGACATTTAGAGGAATCGCCCTCACTAACTCACCTGAGTTTACCATCGGAAATTAACCCCTTCAACGCATCGTCTTCATTCTGCATCTGAAATAAAGGACAGATCACAAGTTAGGAAGACAACATAAAAGGGGGCTCACTCTTGAACTTTTGAATCTTCATACTTATGGCGTTTCGCTCAGAAAAGTCAAGAGGATTTTGCCAGCGCCATTCTGAAAACCAGTGAAGTAACTGGACTAACAAGCGCCCCTGTACCAGACGCAGGATGGAGAGTTCATCCTTCCAAACCATAAGGTGAGTTTAAACCGGGGGTTTGGAGGAGGAAGTTAGAGGAGAACGAAGGGGAACAAGGGGGGAATCAAGCACACTATTCTGCAGAGGTTAATTCCCTTTTTCATCTGCAGAAGGATATTCCTACGGGCCAGTCAAGCAAGATTTGGGGAACCAGTTCAATCGGTGTTCCGGGCTCTGCGCATCACGCTTCAAGAGGCCACAGCAATCCAGACTAGACCTGCGCCTCCGCGGGAACCAGGTGAGCGTTACAGAACGTGAAGCCTCCCTACAAATTCCCACCCAGGCGCTATGGAAACTTCAGCGACTGACCAACTGGCCCAACTACTGGGGGAATTACGGGCCGAGGTACACGCCGCTCGTCTAGAGACTAATGCCCTCAGGGGAGAAGTGATTGTAACAAGGGAAAGAACTGATGACCTGGCTAGACAGCTTTTGCAAGGTCAAGCTGGACAAACTCCTTTACCCGGTTCCGGGAGGAACCCCACTCCTTCGGTTTCCAGTAACCCTGTACAGATTAATCTACCTGGAAACATGCCGCACGCCCCACCCGAACGCTTTGCAGGGGACCCCAAACGATTTGCCGTATTCATGAATCAGTGTCGTTTGCACTTCCTATGCAGACCTGGGGCCTTCCCTAATGACCAGACTAAGGTAGCCTTTGTATTGTCATATCTCAGCGGCTGTGCTGCCGATTGGTCAGTTCCACTGGTTACTCAAGATGACCCGATTCTCCGTGACTTTCAAGGATTTCAAGCAAGCATGGAAAGGTTATTTGCTCGACACTCTCAGGGGCAGGCTCCGGATGATGAACTTCTATCCCTGCGACAGGACAATCAGGACCTCCTATCCTACATTGCAACCTTTAATAGACTAATTGTGGAAACTGGGTGGCCAGAGGATAAGAGAATCACGTTATTTTATCGAGGTTTACGCGGAGAACTTAAAGATGTCCTGGCCCAAGTTGTGAATCCGCCCCAAGAATGCACAGAATATATAGACTTAGTGATCCAATTGGATCACAGACTTCAAAACAGAAAAGCAGATCGGTCCAAGTTTGAAACCCGGCCCTTGGTCAAGACCCACGTGAATCCCAAGGGTGCCGATATCTCCGAGCCTATGCAAATTGGAGAGGTTAAAGGACCTTTAACCCAAAAGGAACGTGAAAGGAGGCGGCAGTTAAAATTATGTCTTTATTGTGGGAACTCTGGACACTTTCTACGAGATTGCCCGGCAAAACCGCCCAAGAAGGTGGTAAGAGCCGCTGATAAAAACCATGAAGAGACTGTTTCGGGAAACGACCCCGCCCGACAAGCGTAGGGGTCCGCTTACCGAGCTTGAAAACTAACTCTCAGACCTTGCATTTCATTGTGCCAATGGTTCTCGTAGATCCGGAACAGCCTAAGCGGTTGCATGCAATAAAGGCATACATCGATAGTGGGGCTATAGGAAACTATGTGGATCGTGAATTGGTCTCTAGGATTAACCTCCCTCTGCGTCCTAAAACCAGCAAAGATGTCATCACCACAGTCGATGGAACTGAAATTGCCTCTGGACCGGTAACACATTCCACTACTGAGGTGACTCTTATTGGTCCAAACGGCCATCGGGAGGCAGTTGTGTTTGACGTAATCCAGGCTCCACAGTTTCAGGTTATTCTTGGAATTCCTTGGTTAGAGACACATAACCCTCGAATTGATTGGTGAGCGAAGAGAATAACCTTCCCGGATTGTGCACAAACCTGCTACCCAGAAAATCTGAAAATTAGTCTAGCATCAGTAACCTCTGACTCCATGCAACTACCTCCAGAATACCAAGACTTTCAGGACGTCTTCCAAAAGGAACAGGCCAACACGTTACCTCCCCACCGATCGTACGATTGCCAAATCGATCTGGTGCCCGGTGCACAACCCCCTTGTAGCAGGATTTACACCCTTACAGAACCGGAAAATCTGCATTTGAGACAATATTTAGATCAATACCTAGCCAATGGTTTCATTCGCCCGTCAAAGTCTCCGTCATCCTCGGCTTTGTTCTTCGTGCCTAAAAAAGAAGGCGACCTTAGAACTTGTATCGATTACCGCGCATTGAACCAGATAACTGTTAAAAATCGTTACCCTCTGCCTCTGATCCCTGAACTCCTTGACCAGGTGAAGGACGCTTGCATATACACCAAGTTAGATCTCCGGGGGCTTATCTGGTACGAGTAAAAGAAGGCGACGAATGGAAAACGGCCTTCCGTACAAAATATGGTCTATTCGAATACCAGGTGATGCCTTTCGGGTTGTGCAACGCGCCTGCTGCCTTCCAATTCTTCATGAACGATGTCCTTCGGGAACTCATCGATGTCTGTGTTGTCGTGTATATCGATGACATTCTTGTGTACTCCTCTTCGGAATCTGATCACAGAAAGTATGTCAGGGCCGTTCTAGAGAAATTGTGCCTGCACAAACTGTTTGCAAAGCTGGAAAAATGCGTTTTCCATACCACCGAGGTTGAGTTTCTTGGATTCATCTTGACACCTAAAGGGGTCCGAATGGACTCACGGAAAGTGGATGCCATCCTCAAATGGCCATCACCTAGTTCGGTGAAAGGCGTCCAAAGCATGCTTGGTTTTGCCAATTTTTATCGCAGGTTTATCCCGGAATTTTCATGTGTGGTGCAACCCATCACTGCACTCTTGCGGAAAAATAAACGTTTTGAATGGACCAAGGAAGCCGAACAGGCCTTTCAGGAATTGAAAGCTAAATTTACATCCGCACCTATTTTGAAGCACCCACGTCCCGATCTCCCATATATAGTTGAAACCGATGGCTCCAGTTTAGCCATGGGAGCTGTCCTGTCTCAGAGAGACCCTGAAACTAACCAACTGCACCCCGTAGCATTTTGGTCCAGGAAGTTCTCGCCACCTGAGGTAAATTATGCAATCACTGATAAGGAATTATTAGCCATTAAGTCCGCCTTTAAGGCTTGGCGGCATTACCTTCTTGGCGCCCGGCATACCATTACCTTGATCACTGATCACCGAAATTTGCAATATTTAAAAACTGCCAAGGCTCAATCGTCTCGACAGCTCCGATGGGCTTTATTCTTTGCGGAGTTCGATTTTGTAATCACCTACCGCCCCGGCTGTAAGAATGGCAAGGCGGACGCTCTATCTCGAATTGGAATGGGGGAAATAGACACAAACTCAGAGCCTGTGCCGATAATTCCCGAACAAAGAATTTTGGGGATTTTACAATCCCTTGAAGAGAAATTGTGCCTGCACAAACTGTTTGCAAAGCTGGAAAAATGCGTTTTCCATACCACCGAGGTTGAGTTTCTTGGATTCATCTTGACACCTAAAGGGGTCCGAATGGACTCACGGAAAGTGGATGCCATCGAATTGGAATGGGGGAAATAGACACAAACTCAGAGCCTGTGCCGATAATTCCCGAACAAAGAATTTTGGGGATTTTACAATCCCTTGAAGACATTCAAGCACGAGTAAAACAATTCCTGGACTCTTCAGCCTTGCAGGATTGGATCAAAAGGGGGTCTTACTTTTCAGTAACCGATGGCTTACCTTACTTCCAAGGACGCTTATTTCTGCCAGAAAAGGAATTGCAAGAACTGGTTATTTCCCGTCACCATGATACCCTGATGGAAGGACATCCTGGCATTGCCAAAACAGAGGAAAAGATTAAACGACAATTCTGGTGGCCTTCCTGGCGAAAGGATATTAAATCTTTCGTGATGTCCTGTGGAGTTTGCGCCCAAAACAAAGGTCAGAAAACAAAACCTGCTGGTTTTCTTCAGCCCTTAGACATTCCACCAGCACCTTGGCACACCTTGTCACTAGATTTTATCACGGACCTGCCCTCCTGTAATGAATACAATACTATTCTGGTCGTGGTGGATTTATTTTCCAAAATGGCCCATTTTATTCCATTGAAAGGATTACCTACAGCTTTTGTTCTTGCCAAGGAATTCCTCGAAAATATCATCCGATTGCATGGATTCCCGTCCATACTAGTCTCAGATCGGGGAAGCCAGTTTATTTCTCATTTTTGGAAAAAGTGTTGTCAACTGGCACAAATCGACGTAAGACTCTCAACCAGCCACCACCCACAGACCGATGGTCAGACGCAGAGAACAAACCAGACCCTTGAACAATATCTACGATGTATATTGCACCAATCGGAGGGTAATTGGAAGGACATTTTATGGGTGGCTGAATATGCATACAATAACTCGATACACTCTGGAACTGGTCAGAGCCCCTTTTATATCCTATATGGACATCACCCTCGTACTTCAGACTTGGACTCACCTCTGAGCCTTGAAATGCCCGCAGTGGACCATTTGCATTCTACGATTACTCAAGCCTTCAAGAATGCAACTGCATATTTGCAACATGCAAAAGGGAAATACAAAAAGAATGCGGATCTGCATCGAAGAGAGGTGCCTCCATACCAAATAGGGGATCAAGTATGGTTGGCTACCAAACACCTATCACTCAAGGGGCCTCGAACTTTTAATCCAAGGTATTTAGGCCCTTACTTGATCAAAGCTATAATCAACCCAGTGGCAGTCAAGCTCGATCTACCAGCCAACATGCGGATTCACCCCGTTTTCCATGTGTCACTTTTGAAACCAGTGCACCCAGGAACCAGATTAACAAAGCCACCAGAACCGATTCAGATAGATGGGGAGCCTGAATTCGAGGTTAAGAACATTTTGGTTTCTAAGATCTCAAAATCAAAACTTTTCTATCTAATTGATTGGAAAGGGTACGGGCCCCAGGAAAGGTCTTGGGAACCCAGTGACCACATACATGCACCTCGGCTGGTAAAAAGGTTCCATCGGAATTTCCCAAACAAACCGAAACCTCCAGAAGGAACGACCTTGGGAGGGGCCTGGGGGGGGGGGGGGGTGCTGTCATGATGCCTGCCCCCGGAGCAGCAGGCCAGGCCCAGCACCCCCGGAAGCAGGCATCATGCCCTCGGGTAAAAGCCCAGCGGCCCCTTATAGGGGCTCTTTGGACTCAGTCCTGGCGCCTTTGGCGCCAGGCTCATAAAGGGAGGTGTTTGGTGCACTTACCTGATGTAGACCATGCTGCACGCTTCAGGCCTCCCTGAGACCTGAAAGGGACTATTTTTTCATAGGGACTATTTTTTCACTCGGGCGTGGCCAGGGAAGGATACATACCTAGTTGGGGAAGGATACATACCTGGGACTTCTTTGGAGGCCACGCCCAGACAGCAGCTCATGCTTCGCGTTGTTCTGCATTCCAGCAGCTGAACGCTCACCGTGTCTGCTCCTGCTCCTGGACTCCAGCCACGCCTGCCTCGAACCTGGAACTCCGGTTAGGAAAGAAGAGAAGAGAAAGGTGAAAACCACAAACTATTTCAAACTTCTTACCTGCATCCGGAATCTTCACTCCAGCATCCCTGAAGAAGGACTTCCATTTAAAAGCATCGCGTTGCTCGCTGCAGCGCGCTCTTCACTCACCTGTCCTCGAGACATCTCCCGGCTCCATTGCGGCTGTCAGCACATGTCGCCACATCTCTGTGCCTAGGGGAGAGAAGAAGAGACAAAAGGTGAACAAAGGGAACACCGGAGGAAAGCCTAATTTACAGCCATAATACTTACCAGCTTTTCTTGGTGTCATCCCATATTTCGGGTCGGCGCCGCTCCGTTGGCAGGTACCGCACCCCGGCCCCTATGGGGAAAGGACAAAAGACATTATTGGGAAATGATAAAGACATTTAGAGGAATCCCCCTCACTAACTCACCTGAGTTTACCATCGGCAATTAACCCCTTCAACACATCGTCTTCATTCTGCATCTGAAATAAAGGACAGATCACAAGTTAGGAAGACAACATAAAAGGGGGCTCACTCTTGAACTTTTGAATCTTCATACTTACGGCGTTTTGCTCAGAAAAGTCAAGAGGATTTTGCCAGCGCCATTCTGAAAACCAGTGAAGTAACTGGACTAACAAGCGCCCCTGTACCAGACGCAGGATGGAGAGTTCATCCTTCCAAACCATAAGGTGAGCTTAAACCGGGGGTTTGGAGGAGGAAGTTAGAGGAGAACGAAGGGGAACAAGGGGGGGAATCAAGCACACTATTCTGCAGACGGTTAATTCCCTTTCTCATCTGCAGAAGGATATTCCTACGGGCCAGTCAAGCAAGATTTGGGGAACCAGTTCAATCGGTGTTCCGGGCTCTGCGCATCACGCTTGAAGAGGCCACAGCAATCCAGACTAGACCTGCGCCTCCGCGGGAACCAGGTGAGCGTTACAATCTCCCTTCCCTCAGCTACCCGATTCCTTACCTTCTTTCAATTTTTTGGTAGGCTTTATCAATCGTATCTCTGATGCTCCCTACGTCAAAATTATCTTCTGAGCTGCCCTAGACGGCCCTGACTTTGCCCCCTGTAACAGGAGGAATCCCTCTACATTGCCCCATATCATCACTGGACTTGAACTCCTTCTAAATGTGATCAATATCGTGTTCCCGCTTTATCCTTTTTTGCTCCATTTCTTCGTCTAACTCTCTTCGCTTTCTCGCTTCCCATCTAACTCTTTCTTCTTCTTGTCTTTTTTCCTCTTTCATTCACTCCATTTTCTTCTTCCCTTCGTCTTTGCATCCCTTTATTTCTGCACTTCCTCCCCTTCTCTTCCTTTCTAGCCTATCTCGTTCTTCGATTGCTCTCTACCTGTTGTCGTATTTCCTTTGCTCCTCCACAATTACTTCTTTCTTTTTCTGTTCTTCCTGATACACCTGTTCCCACCTCTGCCTACTCTTCCTCTTATGTTCATCCTCTTTCAGTCTCTTTTCTCGTTCCCTGACGTTTCTGTCCTGCTCGTCTTGATGTTCTCTTTGCCTAACTTCCTCAATACTTTTCCAATCAAGCTTGAGCAATATTTGTCCACCTAGCCTATCGTTCTGTACGAGCGTTACCTCGTCAGCTTTATCCTTTTCTCCTTTCCATCTGTTAATCTCTCGGTCTATTTCTGTGGTTACATCCGATTGTTTGCTTTTCTCCTCCTTGTTCTGTAAGATCTTAAAGATCTCCTCCTTTCTTCTAGTCTCTTCTGGACTATCGTCACTGCTAGAAGCAGCCGGTTCATATATCTGATTACTATACCAGGTCACCTCTTTTAGTTCCTTTAACTGATACAAGCCTACGTCTTCTATACTATTGCGGTTTACTTCCGGCGAGGTAAGGGGAGCAGAAGGCTCAACACCTTCCTCTTGACGCTGGCTAAGCATCCATTCCTCAGGTGCCGGGTCCGCTCACTCCTCCCGATACATTTTCCAGCGCTCTAAAATAGCTAACCTTTTCTCCAATTTCTTCCCTGTGTACGCAGCGTGTAAGTATGGGGGTCATGTGCTGCAATACTGCCTCGACAGCGATGCCACCTTGTGGCCATGACATGAAAATTTTATCTGCTCTGCCCTTTTACCCATTCTGCACTATACTGTTTGAGCTTAGGCATGTGTTTTGGCAGCATTTTGCACAGACGCATCAGTGGAGTAATATCTCCCATTGTGACAAGTCTCAATTGACTGTCAATACGTACCGTCGTTTACACAGATACGTTTCAGAAAAACAACAAATATGAGCGGGTACCAACCTTCGCCGCTCAAAGCCTCCATTTCTCAATTATTCCAACCTACTTTTCCGTCAGCGCTGACAATGACCTAAAATAGGCAATAACTTTATCTCTACTTCAACTTTAAAGATTATTCTTGTCGCTCTTGAACACCTTTTCTTTTCAATTCACAACACACAGACAGACTAGTGGACTCTTTTTTACATATATACCATAGTACTCCATTTCACCTAGCCCCTAAAATACTCTGATTGGAGTTTGAGTCATTCCCTTTCATAAACCTGTTTACGTGCAGCCTATTTATACCCAGATTGTGGTTTGAAATGAATCCTTCTAGACCTGCCTTGAGGTAGAAAACTGGGCTCTTTAAACGTTCTTCACAGTATGTCGCCATTCAATGCCTTGTAACTTTTTTGTTACATGAGATATCTTGGCCAAATTTGGCCCCTTTTTTCCCCCAAATGTAGGCATTCGTAACGCCACCCATGAATCCTAGGTTGCTGTAGGGGGGTGAGAGAAAATAACCAAAAAGGGTGAAAAAAAAAACGTTTCTTCAAAAAATGCCAATAAAATGATGTACAAAGAAGCCTGTGGTTTTTTTCCTTATAAGAGCTAGGAACAAAATGGTTTGCTGTGCTGAATTCCCCGATTTCCCGACTTTCATGAACAGGTTGAGTGGAAACAAAATTTTTTATTTGATGTGGTTATCAACCGTTTTGCGAGAGGTAGGCGATATTGGACATTTTTGACAACTGGACATGCATGGACGGAATGGAAGAAAAGGGAAAGGAAAGCCGAATTGGAGGACAGAAAGGCATACATTTCTGAAAAGCAGACAAAATTCCAAGTTTGGGAAGGGGTAATTTGCGCAGGTCAGGCATCAACTAGGTAGGGAAAAATTCCATACTTTGGGGAAAAAGCGTGAAAATGTCAGAAAAATGGACATGGTTGGCCTGGTACGGCAATGGCTTCTATGAATTTTGACAAAAACAATGCTCCGCTACATTCCCCCGACACTTGCAGTTAGGAAATCACAATTTTTTAGTATTTCACAAGACAAGCAATACAACAAGCCAAAAACTGATCCATGGTACACAGGAGTTTTATGCTTACGGCCTGAAAAGATGTACTTAGCATGTGTAAATCAGGAAAACCAATGTGGTGAGGAAAGGCAAGGATACATTTTTTGAAAGAGCACAGGCAGACCTTTTCAAGGGTAGGTGACTTGTGCAGGTTGCAAAAGTGTATTGTGCCTAAAGCAGCGACTAAATGTAGGGCACATTTGGGAAATGAAAGGGTTTTGTGACAAAGGGCACCAGCAAATGGGTCGAAAGGTTATGAAAACCACGCAAACACAACAAATGTCATACCTTCCCACAGGTATCCCAACGAAAACAGTGCCTCACGTGTGTGGGTGCAGCTACCTGGGCACCAAGGGGAAAGCCGAAACCACGGCTAACCAAGTCTTTTCGGACAGCAGAATTTGTGGAATTCTGTTCAAGCGCACACCATACAGATATGGGTCTAGGGTGTTCAAGCCACCAAGGAAAACAGAGAAACCCATGCATTTCCGAAAAGAGGACACACGTGGGAATCCGCAGAGGTCTGACTTGCGCAAATCGGGCCAGAATTTATTACCCAGAAACCCCGGCAAAGTCTAAAATGTGGCGAAAAGAAAACACAATTTCTACACATTTCACTCGTCTCACCCACCAAAACACGCCGCCAACACATGGCCAACCTTCCCGCGTTCCCACAGGTGTCCCGACGAAAACGGTACCCCACATATGTGGGTGCACCTACCTGGGCACAAAAGGCAGAAGCCGAAAACACGGGTAACCCCAAGTCTTTTTGCACAGCAGAATTGCAGGATTTTGACTCATGTGCACAGCATACAGATTTGGGCCTAGGATGTCCAAGCCACCAAGGAAAACTAGGAACCCAATGCATTTCTAAAAAGAGGACACCTGTGGGAATGCACAAAGGTCTGACTTGCGCGAAGCGGCCCAGAATTTATTACCCAGAACCCCTGGCAAAGTGAAAATTGTGTTTTTTCCCCACCAAATATCACACTTTGTCGGGGATTGTCGGCAATAAAAACAGGGGCAATTTGCACAAGGCAGACCTCTACGGATTCTCACAGGTGTCCTTTTTTCGGAAATGTACGGAGTTCCCCGTTTTCCTTGGTTGCTTGGACACCCAAGGCCCAAATCTGTAGGTTGTCTCTGCAAACCTTTTGGGGGTTACAAGTGGTTCAGCCTTTTTCCTTTTTGGTCCAGGTAGGTGCACCCACACATGTGAGGTACCTTTTTCATCGAGACACCTGTGGGAACGCGGCAAGGTAGGACATGTTAATGTTAAAGGACATTTGTACCGTGCACTATCACCACCAGAGTGCTCCCTTGGCGCTCTGGCGACTCTGAAAGAGGGAAGGAGGGCGAGTTAGTGGGAGGAGGCTGGAAAAGTGCAAGAGTGATGTGCTGTTGGCGGCCTCAGCCTGGTGGGTCCGTTGGCTGGGCCTTGGTTGTTTGCGGCCGGTAGTTTCGTGTACATGTGTCGTTGGCGGTGTGTTTTGGTGGGTGGCCAGAGTGAAATGTCTGTAAATTGTGTTTTTTCAACAAAGTTTGGACTTTGCCGGGGATTGTGGGTAATACATTCTGGTGCGATTCTCACAAGGCAGACCTCTGGATTCCCATGGGTGTCCTCTTTTGGGAAATGCATGGTGTTCCCCGTTTTCCTTGCTGGCTTCGACACCCTAGGCCCAAATCTGTAGGTTGCCCACATGAACAAAATGTGCTGTGCAGAAAGGCTTGGAGTTACCAGGGGGTTAGCCTTTTCCTTTTGTGCCCAGGTAGGTGCACCCACACATGTGAGATACCGTTTTCGTCGGAACACCTGTGGGAATGCGGGAATGAATGACATTGGTTATTGGCGCGGTGTTTCGGTGAGTGGACAGAGGGAAATGTCTCTGAAATTGGCTGGAAATAAACACAATTCTCAGACATTTCGCTCTGGTCACCCACCGAAACACGCTGCCAACAAAACATGGCCTACCTTCCCGCATCCCCTCGGGTGTCCCGATGAAAATGGTACCTCACGTGTGGGTGCACCTATCTGGGTGCAAAGGGGAAAGCCTAAAACACGGCTAACCCCAAGTCTTTTCGCACAGCTGAATTTCAGTAATTTTTCTGAAGCGCACACCATACAGATTTGGGCCTAGGGTGTCTAGGGTGTCGAAGCCACAAAGGAAAACAGGGAACCCCATGCATTTCTGAAAAGACACCAGTGGGACTCCAAAGATGTCTGACTTGCACAAAACTCCCCAGAATGTATTAGCCACACGCCCTGCCAAAGACCCACATGAAAGAAGGGTGCCCAAGGACAGGGACATTACCGCCGACTTTGCTGGAGCTCTGGCTGGCCTGTGTTACAGCTTTTCCCCACCAGGGAGTCCTGGCAGTGTGCCAATACCTCCCCGAAGGGAAAGGCTGTAATGCATCCCAGCCACAACTCCAGGACAGTTGGAGGTAATGTCCCAGCCTTGGACATCCATGTACCATGTTGGTGTACCGCTCCCTAAGCACAGCAGCAGCTCCAGGGAGCCCTGGCAGGATCCCCATTCCTCCCCAGAGGTGACATCTGTACCGTAGCACAGCCAGAGGTGCAGCCTGGGCTTGCATATGGACAACCCATATGGGAGACATCTGCTCCGAGGGAAACACTATGTTCTGCTGGCGGGGGGGGGGGGCAATTTGTGGCCTGCAATTGTGTGCCTAGCCACCACAATATCTGCCCAGACGGCCCATTCCCACCCTCAATCCAGCCCCAGTCTCACCCACCCCGCTGACAGTGGGCCTTAACCATAGAATAATAAACAGTACTCGCATAACGTTGCAGCTGCTCGCATAGAAAACAAAACACATGTGTTACCTACGGTCACCTCAGCAAAAACAAATCTGCACTCATACTTTCCAATCATGCCCCCCCCCCCTTGCAAGCCATCCCTGGTGGTCTACTGAACCTCACCCCCCCCCCCCCCCCCAGTGAAAACACATTTGCCCCTTCCTAGGGGCAGAAATCTGCCCCCAGGGAGGGCTGCATGAGGTGCCCCCCCACACTCCATTTGGGGTGGGGGGAGAGGCCCATCCCAAAATGTCAGACAGGCCCCCCTTATGGATGGGGCAGTAGGGTTTGGGCACCCTGGGGCAGAATGGCACACTATTGTGCCCATTTGTGCCAAGAGGAGTTGGGTAAACAAAGGAAAACATTGAAAATGTCAGGCTGCACTTTAGGGGGGCTGAGGAGCACCGTAAACCGCCAGGGAATTTTGTTATGTAAAGGGGTGCACCCCTCCACCCCCACCCCCCCAAATGGAGGGGTGGGGCCTCTCTTGTTGCCCTCCCTGGGGCAGATAAGTGGGGGGGCTGCCTGTCATGCACTCCTCCCTGGGGTCAGGTGTCCCTTCCTAGGAGCAGATATCTGCCTCCAGGGAGGGCCGCATGACATGGCCCCCACTCCATTGTGGGCGGGGGGCCACCACCCCTTCCCATTAGAAAATTCCCCTGCGGTTTGGGGTGCCCCACAGCCCCCCCTAAAATGCTGTCTACCATTTTCACTTTTTTCCTTTGTTTACCCAACTCCCCTTGGCACAGATGGGCACAATAGTGTGCCATTCTGCACCCAGGGAGCCCAAAACCTACTGCCCCACCCATTGGGGGGCCAGTCCAACATTTTGTGGTGGCCCACTCCCCCCCCCCGCACCCCAAATGGGTGGGGGCACCTCATGCAGGCCTCCCTGGACCTCCTAGGAACGGCTGCGTGAGGTACACCCCCTTCCATTTGGGGTGGGGGGGGTGAGAGGGCCACCACAAAATGTTGGACAGGCCCCCCAATGGGCCAAGGGGAGTTGGGTAAACAAAGAAAAAAATTGAAAATGGCAGGCTGCACTTTAGGGGGGGGCTGAGGGGCACCCTAAACCTCCAGGGAATTTTCCAATGTAAAGGGGGGGGGAGGCCCTCTCCCCCCCACACCAAATGCAAGGGTGGCCATCTCAATCAGCCCTCCTTGGGGGCGGATAAGAGGGGGGCATCTCATGCAGCCCTCCCTGGGGTCAGATGCCCCTTCCTAGGAGCAGATATCTGCCCCCAGGGAGTGCTGCATAACATGGCCCCCAGTCCATTTTGGGTGGGGGGGAAAGGACATCCCCTTTCCCTAAAAACAATTCCCTGGTGGTCAAGTGGGGGGGCCCTCCCACCAAAACCATCCATGCAGTTTTCCGTTTTTTTTTTTTAACCCTTGGCCCCATTCCCTAGGAGCAGATGGGGGCACCCATCTGCCCCAGGGGGGCCCTAACCTGCAGGCCCCATCCTGGGGGGGGGGGGGGACTGCCCACAATTTCCTGGTGGCCCTCACTCCCCCAATTGGATGAGGGGCCACCTCAATGACTCCTCCCTGGGGGCAGAAATATGCCCCTAGAGAGGACTACAAGGGGTGCCCCCCCTTTCCACTTGGGGTGGGAGAGAGAGGGCCACCACCATTTTTTTTTCATCCCCTGGGGCAGATGATCACCCATCTGCCCCCAGGGGTCTCCGTATCTGTGGCCCCATGCTTTGGAGCTTCGAGGGGCAGGGGGCCACTTACCTAGTAAGCACTCTGCGCCCGAACTGTGACCAGCAATGCGGTCACACATGGTGTCGTTGGAAAGGGGAGAATCTGCCATTTCCAACGACACCTGCTTCGATCTCTGGCTTGAAATACAGCCGGAGATCAAGGCAGAGCAAGGTGGACACTCGCCTTGCGTTTTGCCCGCGGCTGCCGCAGTGAAAATACTTTCACTTTCATGTCGGCATGCATTACGCACGCCGACATGAAACTGAAGGTAATCCAGCCCCCAGGCAGTGAGGAGGGACCTCCCCCTCACATAACCCAGGGGTTGGAGTACAGTTTTGTGCAATCCCTTCTTTTGCACAAAAAAAACAAAAAAAACAACAACAAAAAAAAAAAAAAGGCGAGGTATCTCGTCCTTGGCAACAGGGAGGTAATACCAAGGACGAGATACCTCGCCCTTGGCACTTAAGCGGTTAAACACTCTTCGTTATACTTTAAACAACCGCCCCGTTACTTTTCTACGTTACCCTTTGCCATTCCCCTGAGTCTACTCACCATTCGCTCTTCAGCTCATGGCCTTCGTTATTGTATCCCCCTCCTCCAATCAGCCACTTTCACCCTCTGCCGCAAAGCGCCTGTGGGAACCAGGAGGGATTTCATCAAAGAGGGGCCCATCCCACCTAGATCGATTTTTCTTGCAAGAAATCAGCCGCTCTCCAAAGGAAAACTTGCGATCTTCCGGCTAGATGGCGAAGGGTGTCTGGTCGTCCGAAATACTGTTAACATACTGGTCGGTCGGTCTAACCATCCTATCTCAGCACCCACGTGAACCCGTAGGCCCTTTTAATGAGGTAACACTTTATTGAATGGATGGGGATGCAGAATTTACTCTTACAACAATAATAAGACTGACTCAGGAAGTTGGCAAAACATAGCTGTTTTAATATCCATTGTCTAAAACAGGGTGTACAACGGAGATCAACGGACGTCTGAAAGCATATCTCTCAAGGTTTTAAATGAAAAAATACACTTTATACCAAAGACTCATCATCATTGACGTCATACTACGTGGCAAACTAAGAAAACTTATCTAGGATTGTGGTTGGTCTACGGGAAACATCTAGATATACTTTCTATGGGGATAGGATTATGATTGGTCTCTATAGGCAGGTGGACAACTATGCCCACCCCTAGTGCAAGTCATCCTCTTTGCCACATGCCCCTCTATAATTGGTTGGCACGCTTGTACTCTTCTGGAATATTCCACTCGCTAGTAGCACACAAGCTGGTACGCCAGGTGCCTGTGGGTGGACTTGACCATGCCGCCCCACCCAATTAGCCCCTCATCCATCATCACTCCGGCTGTCTGCCATTCAAATTGTCTTTGAACTCGGCCTTGCAAAGTGTCACTGCGACCGAGTACAGAAGGGAGTGTGATCACGTTCTTATCTTCAATCCCGATGTAACTTGCTCATCTACCCCATGTGACAGGAGACCATGTTATCTCCTTCGCATTTAATACCATTAAATGCATAAACTTGGTACTCAGTGTGTTTCCATTGCGCCTCAACAGGAGCTTGCCTCACTTCTCACGTTCATTATATCTTCTCGAATAGATAACCAGTTTCTTGGCTGCCTCAACCCTCGACGCTGGGTCAGACAAGGCTTCTCGATTCTTCCTCCATTTTCAGCTGCTTTTCTCTGCTGCGCCACACTTTCAGTCCTAGGTCCTAGTTTGCAAAAATGCGACGTTGAACATCCAGATTCTATAAATATATATATATATATATATATATATATATATATATATATATATATATATATATATATATATATATATATATATATATATATATATATATATATATTGGCAGCACGGCCTGCAATCTATTCACTACATATGACCAGCCTTCATGGTTACTTAGTTTACTTGGCTTGCAGAGCATCTGTACAGTTATAAAGCGACTTATATTTTCTTGAGTGTTCTACACACGTTCAATCTTCATTCCGCACAGGAAATGTTACATGACATTATTTCGTCATCAGATTCTATAAGGTCTATTCATCTTCTCTCTTGGCATCTCCTCTTGGTGCATCGCCTTTGCTTCATGTGACGTCACCAATCTCCTCTTTCATTCATCTTTAGAGTTCTTCAGGAACCTACTTTAAGAGACTGTCATTCCTCCGCGGGTACATTATATAGGGCTTTCTCAATGAATACCTTGTTTTGAGGATTCTTCATGGGCTAAGCATCATTCTCTGCGTTGTACATGTGGCAATTTCGGGCTTCCAACATATAGGCAACATAGGGGCGGGATCTCCGGTAGAGGCATTTGGCTCCTCCTCAACAGAGCCGAGTGTCCAAGGTTGGGAGAGGATGCCAACCTATCATGAGGACCTATGCAATGATGAGCACACTGTTGCATGAGCCAATCCGCTACTGTCATAATCTGTATTATAAGTAGTTAGAAGGAAGTTTGAAGCTTGACTTCCAGAATGGAGCAGCCAATAAAGTAACTTACACGTATAGACTCTATAAGTAGATATGTTCCCCTAACCAATTCCTGAACCCAATAAGTTTTATTATTTGCCAAGTAGGATGACGGCATAACTGACGCACTTTGAGGTATAAAGCCTTTGTGTAACTAATCTGCATTGCGAGTGTGTGGACTACGAACCAATTGTTCGCTAGATTGCCTTACTTTATTGAATTGATTATAAAGTAGTATTTTGCCATATTCTTTGAGTCTGTCCGGATATTTGGGTCCAAGATGATTTGTTATGGTAATACCATTCTGCGCAAAGAGACGCCCAAAAGGTGCTACTGCGCAACTGCGTCTCGAGGGATGAGTCCAGATAGTGACAGTGTGCATAACATAGGCCAGCCACTGAGACGATTAGTGGAATACATTGGTATCAAACTGTTTAGCAGGTACACAAAAGTAAATATTGGCAGCTGGTCACTGCCCCTGGTAAAGATGTCAGAGCAGAGAACATGAAGTGTGCATTCAAGGGACTGTCATTCAAATGGAGCAGAATGGATGTGGCACCTGCCAGTATTTATATACAGTTGCATCAGCTGGACCATCAGCCTCACCTCCAGGGCCGTCTGCACTATGCTTCTCTGGGAATTTTGTACATTCTTATTCTAATTCAGCTACACCTTGAAGAACCAGTAAAAGAATCAATCGTGAAGCCTTATCTTTGGCTATGACATTTGTTAACTTTGAAACTTTTTTACCCAAGTGTCCAAAGTTTCATGAGATTAAAGTGTAATGTGGAATCTAATGATTCCAATAAAGCAGATTACAATAAGGCCGAGTCAGGTTAATTGTTGCTTTATCAGAATATCATGGTAACGTCTTCCAGCGTCCAAGAGTCTAAAGGTCTATAATCTGCAATACTTACCCACAGGTTAATAAGCGCCTAGGGAGAAGACGGTGAGGTTAATTCCCTAAAAGCAATACTGGGGGTTAATTATTGGGTTCTGTGAATTTATTAACTTGGGATGAACTTCGTCCTAGGTTTACTGAATGAACTTAGTGGCAAAAATACTTCATTCTGCAAGCTAGCATACCATACAAAGACAATCATCACCTTCATTCTATAGATACACGCAGCACATCATTTCTTACTCACCAAGAGTCAATTGGCACCAGGCATTGGCTAGT
Organism: Ambystoma mexicanum; assembly: GCF_040938575.1. Classification (NCBI taxonomy): domain Eukaryota; kingdom Metazoa; phylum Chordata; class Amphibia; order Caudata; family Ambystomatidae; genus Ambystoma; species Ambystoma mexicanum. The sequence continues at coordinate 185,839,785 of NC_090938.1, read as the reverse complement.
AGAGTGCAAGTTTGGGCTGTTTGTGCTCCAGTGGTCAACAGCTAGTAGATAAATCACTTTCATTTGAGAATAATGTCACTGCCTTGGAAAATGACCACCCACCACCAGAGTGCTACTCTGCAACAGGTTGATGCCTACAAAATGGTAAACCAGAGCTTGATCTATCACTGATTGAAGAGAGAATCATCAGAACATTGATCATCTGTTACCTGCAAGTGAAAGCCTGATCAAAGAAATTCATAAAAAAGAAACAATGGTTCACTTATTAAAATGGCTAATCTGCAGATGCTCAAATTGCAAGCTTGGGCACATGTTTGCCCAAGTTTAGAAACGCAAAAACGAACAAACAGCCAGTCACTAGAGGCTTCCAGTAATTTTCTGGACCCTTCACACAAAGCTAGCCAATACAAAAGTGGGCAGTATTTGAATGCTAGAGCATATCAGTCACAAGTAACTGGTCACGATAACCGATCATCCTATTCTGAAGATCAGTCCCCTACACCACAAAGCCGTTGTTTAACCTTCAATGACTGTAGGGTGCTGGCCTAATATTAAAGAGCAGCACTTGGCTACACTAAACTGCAATTCCAACACAAGATGCAATCAGAAATTTGAAACCGTACGTTAAAAAAATAAAAAAAAGTAAAAAGACAATTAAGCTTAGATAGCAAGCCTTTTTTATTCTCCTTGGATACATACGTGAGAGAAAGAGGTTTCACCGTGGCCAAGCCACAATGGCGAGACTACTCCTAAAACCGGAGACTGGCTAAACACCATCTCTTCTAGACAAAGGCATTCAAATGGGTAAACATACCAGAAGCTCCTGAGAACAAATGTCAGAGGCAGCCTACTCTGCAAGGAACAAGAAGCATGTGCCAGTCTAGTCTTTCCAGGATAACCCGAAGGAAGCAACGGGATGCAAGCACATGTTCTCCTTGAATTCCACTGTTGAATCAGAGCAGTACCTCTCTGCTCTGTAGATATTTGGCCAGAACCCACTTACACACAAGTCTTTCGTTCAAAATGGAGTCATAAAATACAGTGAAAAGGTAGAGCAAGTTTAAGCAGTGTTCAGATTAAGGTAAGAAGTATAAACGTGCAGGATACGTGCAGGTGTGTAATTCTCACCACCGAGCAATAAACACCTATATCTAACAGCCGAAAATGTCAATAAAAAGCAATACGTGTGTTACGTAAGAATTGATGCAATCACACTGTGTGAGACGACACAAAACATATATGCTTGGTATTAGGTAACCCACCTTTTGGTATAGGTCTGTACTACACAAGTTGGTAGTGTGACTGAGCAGCCAGGCCTATCTCAAGAGGGGAAACGTGAGCTATAGAGCTGCACAATGGAAATTCGTAAATACACATAACCAAGTAACAATTACACTCAAGGGTTCAATTATAAATATTTATTTAAGATCAGTTTTAAATAAGCATTCTTTAAAAAGGCAATTTCTTGTAACAATTCAAATATACTTTTTAATTACTTTTCAGAATCAAAACAAGTTAGTGGGGAGGGAGGGGCACTGTGGTGCACCGATGAAAATGTCGCCCGATTGCCGAGCTCTGCATGACATCCTGGTGAAAACTCCTGAGAACAAACGGACCAAAGAAGCAACAATATTTTGGCCGCTGGACATCGGAATAACACGGCCAGCTGTGGGTTAAATCCCGAGGGGATACCGGCTCGCAAAGCGAAGATCAGGCGGAGCGGTTGTCTCTCCCCAACCGGTCAGTGCTCCGTTGCGCCCCAAAAGCAGAAAAGCCGATCCCAGCGGAGTGCTCCATGGACCCGGACGCCAGCTGAGGAGTGACAACTAGAGTGAAGCCCTGGTGGAATTCGTGACCATGCTGTGAACCCCTGGGGAGCGGAAGAAGCACGGCGTGCAGCATTTTCAACACAGCAACATCTGTATACGGCCGGCCGGAGGTCAAGAATATCGGCGAGCAGCCTGCGGGGAAACAAGGTATGTGTGTGCGCGCCCCTGCTGAGACCCCTCTACTGGTCATAGAGCGTGCCCTGTTCCAGGATCCAGGCAGTTGGTGCTGCACAACCAGCAAGGAGGAGGAAGAGAGACCGCTATCCTTCACACGCTTGGTAGCACACAGCATAAACACATAAGGCCCAGGCTGTGAGAACACTGTTAAAGGCTAACATTAAGAACTGCCACCAACAGGAGGTGTGAAGGAAATCCAATTAAGAAAACCCCTACAATACATTAGAGACTTTGCGTCATAGACCCCAGGGCTGAATGAATAAATTAAATATTTTTAAAACTAGCCTTCTCGGCAGCCGGGGGCAAGAATCCTTGATATTCAGGCTTCACCCCGGTAGGCGGAAAAGGAGGCAAAAAAGTGCCCATGGATATGTATGCCAATAAGCCACGACCGCCTATGTTCCACATACGGAGACACAGACCCAACCTGATACAGAGATGGACCCCCTAACATGGGAGCACTGCAGGCTGTGTTTGCTGCAGTAAACACCAAGCTGGATGACATGGGGGCCAACATAGCCTCCCCAAGAGCGGATCTGAAGGAGATCAAAGGGGGGGAAAACAGTGTTGGGGAGCTAGAAGACGTAGTAACCGCATACGGGAAAGATAATAAGACATCAAGAAGGATTTGAAGGCAGTCCGGGTGAAGTGTGAGGACTTGGAATCCCTGTACCGACGCAACAATATTAGGGTGGTGGGCATTGCTGAGAAAACCCTCAACGTCCCCATGGAAACATTGTTGGAGGTGGTGTTGTGTTCAATATTCCCAGAGGCGCAATTTTCACCCTAATTCTTGGTGGAAAGAGCACACAGGACCTCAGCCCCTCCACCTAAGCCAGGAGCCCCACCGCAGACAATCATAGCCCGTCTGTTAAACTATCGGGACAGAGACCTGATTCTCTGAAAAAGGTACCCTACAATTTGTCTCCGCCAGAATCCACATATACCCAGACTTCTTCACAGGAGTACAGGTGGCCAGGTAAAATTTTGATCAGGTTAAGGTGGTCATCAGGGAATGAAAAACTCCATATGCCATGTTGTTTCAAGAAAATCTGCGAGTCCAAAGCCCACTTCTTTGACTCCCCTGCTATCATCTACGTTGAAAAGAACACCCCGATCCCACTAGGCAAAAGCAGCTACGTCCCGGAATAAATCCCCAAGTCCTTGGCAGACTGACTATGCTTACAATGCTCGCTGAATGGTCCTGCACGTTTGACTGAGCCAAAGAGTGCGGCTCATCCCTATTACATGGTTGCTTCCGATGGTTGGGGTAGCGCGTTGCATCCTACTGTTGCAGAACGGTTTGGTTATAAAGGGGTATACACTTTTGTGTTGGGGAGACGGTGAGGGAGGTGTTGTAGGGGGGAGGACGTTGGGGAAAATGTAAAAAGGAAAATGTGACAGTCAATCGTGGAAGAGAGGTACTTATTTGGCTTGCACAAGGTCTTGCACTATGATGCATGTCTCACCTGGATTATGCCCGGATCAGGTTTTGTGATCAAACTGCTCAAATGGAACATTAGGGGTCTTAGTAACCCCATCAAGGCACCGAAGATACTTGCCTATGCAAAAAAACACAACATCCGGATCTTGATACTACAGGAAACGCACACACAACAGAAAACGACTCATTTGCCCGTAGCTGGGGTCCACTGCTACTTGGCACAAGCTACTTGACACAGTCAAGAGGTTTAATGACCCTTATACACCATACCCTAGACTTTCGTGTGACGAAATCCAAAATTGACATAATGGGAAGATATGTGATTGTGTGGGGGGCTATACAGGGACAACCCACTGTCCTGATTAAAACATACAAGCCGAACATTGAAGACCCAGACTTCTGTCTACAAATAATAGAATTATTATCCCCCCTGGATTCCACCAAAGTGCTGTGGGGTGGGGACTTCAATACTATACTTGACCTATTGATGGACAGGACCTCTAGGGTACCCTGCACACTCATGAAGACAGCGCACACTATCCTTCAAAGCATGGAATACCTGCACCTGACAGATGCATGGAGGAGACACCTCCAAGGAAGGGAATTTACTTTTCACTCCTCGGTCCACGACTCTGGATCACGTATAGACTATTGGCTATACTCACCAGAATATGTTGCACACACTAGAAGCTGCGCTATATTACCACGCACCATATCAGACCATTCCCCTGTACTGCTGGAGATTACACTACCCCAACATGACAGCGGCCCGAAGTTATGGAGGATGCCCCCAGCCCTTCTGCATCATACTACAATAATGGCCCCACTAAGGGTCGACCTAACGGAATACTCTACCCGCAATGAGGGGACGGTAGATTATGGGGGCTACAATATGGTAATCCTTCGAGGTCTGGCTACGTGGGCATATAATATCCCTAACACATGGATCACTACGCTCTAAGAGCAGACATTCAAAGGGCTGAAACCCAGCTGCGATCACACGAAAACGTGCATTTGTTAACACCCGGGGAGGCAACACTAGCACCAATTCAGGCACAACTAGCGGAATATCATAGACTGGCAGATAGAGAGATCCTGTACATTGCTGCCCTAGCTAGGGCCAGGAGATAAGGCGAGGTGACAAAGCGGGTAAGCTACTGGCGAGACTGGTAAAAACTGAATGCCACAAACAGCCAATCAGCAGTGTACACGCTAGGGACGGAGAAATATGCACGGACGAGAGGGCAATTAATGGGGTCTTTTTGTAATGTTACTCTTCTCTATATGATAATGCAGACACAGCAACATATAGCGAGCTCACACAGTATTTCAAAGAGATCCCTCTCCATGCACTCTCCCCGAAGCCAGGGAGGCAGAAGAGCTCTCTCTGACCATTGAAGAAATAGGACAGGAGATAAGAGACCTAGCAGCATGGAAAGCCCACAGCCCCGACAGGCTCCCGATTGACCTCTATAAGTGTTACTTACTTGAGCTTGCCCCCAAACTACTAGCGGTATGGGAAGAAGTTATAGGCACCAGAACACTCCACCCGTCACTGAGGGAAGCAATCTTGTCAGTTCTGTTAGAACCAAGCAAACCTCCACAGAAGGCATCATCATATCGCCCTCTTTCGTGAATCAAAACGCAGACAACAAAGTCTTTGCCAAGGGGACTGTGAATAGGCTCATCCCGCACATGGCCCAATTGGTACATCCCGACCAATCTGGATTTATATCGTCCAGATACACCTCCTTAAATCTATGCAGGCTATTCGCATTAATCTCCAAATTAGACCCTAAATCCAAGGTGATTGCAATCTCCCTCGACGCTGAGAAGGCGTTTGATTCTGTATCATGGAAATGCATGTTTGCTGTTCTCAATAGATTTGGTTTTGGGCCTCAGTTTATAGGTCGCATTCAGTTCCTGTACACGCACCTGTGTGGCATGGTCAGATTAATCATACCCTATCACCCAGGTTCCCGCTGCATAGGAGTACATGGCAAGGCTGCCCTTTGTCCCCCCTCATATTTGCGCTCACCATTGAATGCATGGCGACAATGATACGGCATAACAACTCACACGCGGCGTTAAGATAAGAGGGCCGCCACAGCTCATCTCACTTTACGCAGACGACATGTTCCTATACATCAGAGACCCAGAAGTCAATTTGGCCCCCATTATGCAAGACGTACACAAATTCTCCAGACATTCGGGATATAGAATAAACACCACCAAATTGGCGATAATTCCACTTGAATGCGCGGAAACTATTGGGGGCCCATTGCAGGCTTTCACTCGGCCCCCTGTTCGGCACGATACCTGGGGGTGATTGTGGCCACGGATCACCAAACCTTATACGCAACTAATTCTGAGACATATATGGCTCAACTGGAAATCAAACTCAAATGTTGGAATAATTTACCGGTATCCACCTACGGCCGTATAGCACTATTAAAAATGGTGGTGGTGCCTAAATTACTCTACCTTTTTAGCAACATTCTGCTATGGCCTGGGAAAGCCTTCTTTGCCAGACTCCGCTCAACGGCATCCACGTTCGTCTGAGGTGGAAGTGCGCACAGAATGAGCTGGACGAAATTGACTGAGATATGATACGGTGGCCTCGCAGCCCCTGATTTTGAGCTCCATTATTCCGTGGCCCAAGCTCAATTTGAAAAGTATTGGCTGACCACTACGGAGAACCATGCACACCAAGTTGAAAAGAATGTAGCCTCCCCCACCGACATACGTTCAGCACTATTCACAAGGTCACTCAAGAACTATACAGCATTAGACCCCAGTGGGCAATACGATAAATGCCTGGACTAGAATATTCAAAAGGGTGGGCATCTCGATTCCTTATTACACTACGTCCCCGCTATGGCACTACCCAGGTATTTCACCATCATATGACAACATTGCAGAGGTCATGGGACCCCAAAAAACAACTGACTATTGAAGACATGTTGCCTAGCGGCACTTTCGTGTCACTGAGCGATTTCCGCGCCAAGATGGGGCGTGGCACCATCATGGCACTGCAATACCACTGGATGAGAGCGGCAATCCGTCACTTGTCAGCTTACGAAGACAGTACCCCTCAATGCGAACCTTATATTAATGCAATTTAAAAATGTTAACCACCTCCACTACACCCCCAAAGAATTGGCTAAATTTACCAAGGACAGCATGGCTAAGTGCCCAAAATGCCAAGCACCAGAGGAGGACTCATTAGATATGTATTGGGCGTGCCCACCCATACAGGAGTTTTGGGGAAAGGTAGCACACACCCTTAGTGAGATAGTGGACATCCCTATACCTCCCACCCCACTGAAATACCTGCTAGGCGACATTGGCATGGTAACCATTAAACTGCGAAGGCCATTTAACCTAGCGTGTGTAATAGCGAAAAGTAACAATTTGAGGAAATGGAAAACTAAAACTGCCCCCACTGTGCAGATGTGGCTGCGAGACCTAACCTTTGCTAATGAATGCGAGAAGGGCTTTGTTACGATGGTCTAACCTACAAGCAGGCCCAGGGATATATGGGACCCTTTCCGTGCATATCTACATAGGATGTATGAAACATCTCAAACATCTCAGGAATCCTCATAGCTATATGCTATAGAATTATGTTTGATAAGTGAAGGATATGCAACTGTGAAATGATTCAAAAGATAAATGTAATGCATGCTGCTCCATGATTGCAACCCTAAACTAAATAATATATATTTTTTTTAAATGTGTGGGTAATCTTTGGATATGCTTCTTACATAATTCCCACACCCTGAGGTGACTTCAATCACAAATACAGTAATAGCATTTATATATCACACTAGTATATGTTGTGGAATCTGAGTTTGCATAAAGGAAAAGTTAGGGAAATAAAAAAGGTTAGAACAATTTCTCCGCAATTGTGAGGGGAAACTGAATCCTCCAATGAATTCTAGATACGCCTTTCCCAGCCGTAACAGTGTACAACAAGCTACCACCTATGAGGGACAAACAGTATCAAAGTCAATGGATTAGAAGAGTGCCTTCAGGGAGCCAGGACAGCCAAAGTCATTTGGGACACAGTCTATGGATCTGATGCACTTCTTGAATAAAAGTCTTGCACAAAGTAAGAGAGTTTCAGAAAAGTCACTGTAGGGTCTGTGGAACGCCGGTGAGAAGGGAGCGGAAGTCAACTCGAAAAAAGGTAAGCCAATGCAATTCCCAAGTGAGAAAAGCGTGGCTACAGGCAATAATGTAAGGGCCCCCAAGCCTAAACAGTACCTCTGGTTAGAAAAGGAGTGGTCCAGCTGGATTCCTTCTTGCTACAGCGATGCAGACCCTGGTTCCTGAGCCTCAGTCATGGGCATAGGAGGGAGGACGTGTGGAGGGCTCCTGCGGCGGTACTTAGGAGGATGGCAACTGCAGGCTCTTTTCGGTTGAGCTGCACTTTGAGGTTTCAGCGCTTAGCAAACAGCACTGATGCGGATCACGGGCACCGGTTGGACTCTCTTCACTCCCTCGGTCCTGCACTCTGGTGAGGGTACTCTGGATCTAGAGGTCCTGCTTCTGTGAAGGTCCTTAGGTGGCTCATGGAGCTTTTAGCTGGATTCGACCCCTGACATTGGGCTCCCGCAGCAACGGAGAGGCACAGCAAGTCGGGGATGGTGATCCAGTGAAGTTCCTCTCTGGGTTAGTTGGTCCCACTAACCCAAGGGAAGAAGTTGTTCCGTCCAGAGCTTCTCCGTCGAGGTGAAAAAGGAGGTTAGCACAGCAGCAGGGCTTCACCGGGCAATTCAAAGGTCCAGGAGGTTGCAGCAATTTTAGTTCATGGTTTCGTCGTCGGGCGTTTCTCCCAGTGGTCGACTCCGCATGTAGTCCTAAAACCCTCACCTTTTAAGCAGGTTTCTCCCATTCATGCACAGCCTAGGCTGTCAATCACACAGCAGGGTGGCTGTCCTGAAAAGGACAGCCAGCCAATCAGGACTAGTTGCATTCAGGCATTCCTAGAGACAAAGGACAGGGGCGTTTTGGGACCCTCCCTCATGACCTGGCCTTCCAGACACACTGGAGGGTATTGGGTTTAATTATCCCCACCAATAATATCGATATATATATATATATATATATATATAGTGGTCGGGAACGGCCATAGGCAATATTATTAGTGGGGATAATTATTAGGGTAAATGGGAGCGGGGGCTGTGGGTGTGGGTGTGTGCCCCACTCCCTTTAAAATAATATGGGGATTGCGGGGGTGTCTCCCAGCAGGTTCAATATCGCCTCCGAAATACGGCGGCATTCTTGTATGGCGATATTTTTGTGGGGATATTAACACATGGAACACACTGGAGCGGGCTTCATGGCCGACGCCCGCTAAATGCGAGACAAACAAAGGGCTGAAACCTGTTTCAACGCACAGAGTAAAACCCAAGAAAGACCTCGCAAACAGAAAATGACAAAAAAAGAAGACGGGCCAAAATGGTCACCCATGGGTGCTGTACTGCAGCTGAGGGTTCGGCCTGTGGTGGAAAAGCACAATGGTAGGAAAGTTTAAACCACTGCCACCAGCCATTTAAAGTAGTGAAGTCAACATAAAAATGTTACATGGGAATGTAGGATAAGGGCCTACTAGGTAACCCCCTCAGCACTCCACATAAGATGGTGTGTGCTGGACCTTCAAAGAGAAAGGGTAAGTAAAGTCAATTTCACTTTACTATTCTTGGGAACTGTAGTTCACACAAGAAAAGGAATTTAAACCTTATGAGGAATCTAAAGGACTTCTCAGTGACACTGCACAGAAGGTGATGTGTGTCACCATACAAAAAGCAGAAGCCTATGGAGGTTGTCGGACTCCAAAAATAGTGAAAACACAAAAAACAGAATCAGGTAAAAACACATGAGAGATAGAAAAAGGTTTGTCTCACTCCAGGGTTAAAATCAAAGTCCCAAGTCCAGCAAAAGAGATGGGGGTCCCCAAGGTTGAAGGGAATTAGCACAGAAATGAAAATTCTCCCGAACAAGGTGGTAGATTAATTTGAAAAGGAAAGGAACTTCCTTGTGTAGCTTACTTTTCATTTCTGTGTGACTATAGTCGATGCCTACTTGCCTCGGAGTCAATGTATAGCTCTGGCAGGCTCCAAAATAGTTCTTAGAACAACAGAGTAAGAGAGGAGGAACAGCTGAAAGCTCAAACACCAAAAGATGAGTAGGCTGCAGTCATTTAAAACTATTTAGTGGCCGGGCATAGAAGTACTAAAAAGTAAAAGATGTCTGGCACAGAACTTGGTTTGGTCCTCATTAAGGAATGACGACAAGGCATATACCTACTCAACCTCTTAGTCAACCCCCTGATCATCAGTTTGGATTGGTAGAAGGACTTCTCAAAACTGCCTGTGGAGGCCCTACTTAAAGGCAGATGCTCAACATCTAAAGTCCCGAAGCAGGTGGCCCCAGTATAAAGGCCTCAGACCTTGAAATACTAGAAAGGTACAAGACTCCCAATGATAGTGGGAGATCTCATCTCTTGGATGGGGGGCGCTCAGGTCACCCTAGCAGAAAAGGTTAAGTCATCACAGGGATCGGGCAAATGAGATTCAACCTTTACATAAGAATTTTAGGGAAAAGGGATGGTTTGGGGGCTTGTCTAGCACACTACAAGGATAGAGGTTTACAGCCACCTGAATTGGGACGGGTGGGGGAATGGGATGGCAGGGTTGAGCAGGGAAAATCAATTCATAGGCAGCATACAGGGCTGGGGGCGGTCTTCCTTAATGCCAAAATGGAATTAATCTGGTAGCAAGAGCACAGGCCAGGACCCTTCTTTCACTTTGCTTTTTTTAGTAGCATGTTGTCTCTAGGAATATCATTGGCTCCTGAATGATGATTGGATTACTTTGTCATTGGCATCCCCTTCATTCTGCTCCTCCCACACTAGATGGGCGAATATAGCATCACATGAAATGTCACTTTCTTTGCTCCCTATGGCATCCATCTGCTCTTTACTTTATCGACCTGCTCCTCACCCAGATATGACACGTGTCTGCCGCCAACACCACACTGTTGCTGAAAACAACACCTTTGCTGCACGAGCTGTTGTGCTCTGGAGAATGTATTACCGGGATATACCCATGTTCTACTTTGCTACACTCCACAATTTGCTTCTAGAGGACTGCTTTAGACAGCTCCCTCCAAAATGGAAAACAACGCTCCTTCTGCCAAAACCCTGGAATGTTCATACATGTGGGACACCAGTATACTGGTCTCGTGTTATCATTCCTGTTAACTTATAGTGCCTTTCCCTTTTTTACTACCCTAAAGTGACTGATTGATTGATTAGAACTCATGATTAAGAGGAGGCGTCCCCGATAGTCCAGTGCGGACAGGACCAGGGGGCATGAAATGCATGTGCAGGGAGCTGCCTTACCATCAATACCTGTAACGCACAGGGCCAGCAGGTATACAAGAACTGCTGCGGCTTGCGGGAGTAGGTGGCTGAGTGCAGGTCTCCAGTAGGAGAACTGCACTCAGGGAATGAGATCCACTATGTAGGCCCACAGGAGGGGGACTTCTTTTCTACACCGTACCCCAAGGATTCCATCTTACATGGTTGCAACAGAAGAGCTATTAATTTAGCACTACGTTATGCCTAGGCACTTGAAAAATAGCAGGTTGTGTTATACAACTGGAATGATTTGAAGTTTTAAATAGTTTTTTATTTGACAGAATTCAGATGCAGCAGGTGTTAGGGTGAGGAGGCTCAGGACACTGAGCCATCTTCCTAGCCCGTCAGAACATTAAAAGGAGTCCATAAGTATTCAGAAGGTTTATGGTTAACTTCATCCTATTTTTCATGTTCACATGTTCATATACTCAGCCAGTCAGTCAAACATACTTTTATTCGGTTTAAAACCTTCACGTTCCATAAAACAAGTAATATATGTAAAAAGATGAAATCCAGCTCAGTAAATTATTATATGCATTATTCCTGTGAGAGGGAGTACATAGAGAATTACACGGGTTAATTAAATTACAAGTCAATCAATACAAATCAAACGTATTGCCTTAAAAGCTCTCAGTTAAAGGCGAAAGGTGAGCCTGAATATGCGAAAAATAGCTTGGCTGAAAGTTACCCAGCTTTGGGGATATAAAGTAATGTAACCGCCATAGAGCAATACTTCACAATGATACTATTTTTGGGCTACTGGGAAGTTGGCGTAGCAATGGCCAAGGAGGGCAAATGCTCACAGCCTCTGGCACTTAGACGTCATTAACCAGTAAACCAGAGCCATCTTTCAAAATCCTGTTTCTCAACAACCATGCCCTGAAAATGTAAAACACACTCCCAAATACGACATGAGGGAGCAAACATTCTCTTATTTATCTCGTGGCAATGTGTGTGTCGAATACCTGCGTTATTCAGGATAGGACACAGGTACATTCCCCTCAGGCTATGAGTTTTTTTGCAAATTAATTGAAAGTGCATAATGCTTTCTGGGTGGGAACCACACATTGGGCAGAGGTCAGAGAACCTCCCCTGCCATCTCTTGGCCATAAATGCCACTGGTAGGACTCCAAGCCTAAATCGAACATAGAGAGATTTCTCCCTTGGCGAGAGAATATTGTCCAGGTTAACACGTAAACCCTAATTTCCCTGTTGATTCTAGGTATTCCACTCCAAATTTCAGCTTTATGGCATCGACCATTAGCTCTTCGAGCATTAGTCTATTTGCCTTAATTTTCAAATTGTTCAGGTCCAATACATGGGGTACCTGTGGATTATTCCAGAGATCTGGCATATCCAGTTGAAAAGGTGTGCCTTCACGTGTACCAGCCATTTTAAGCATCCTCCTCCTTCCGAATTCATAACATGAGATAAGGCATTCATATATTTCTCCAGCCTCTCTCCACTCCAGACCCTGGGCGAGAACATTATGGGTTTGAATGCAATCCGCGCCGCGACCCTGGTATTGTCGAGTTCTAGATAGACCAAGGTCGATGGGGCTGACACAGGTAAAAGCAACAATTTCTTCAGGAATGTATTCTCACGTGTAGATAAAACAGCAGGGTTAGCATGTACCCAGAATTCCGAACCATGCGTAGAGGCCCATATGGTTTGTCTGTGGAGTAATTCCAAAGCGGGGGGAGATTGCACCTCTGCTGTGTTTAGCATGGAAAGACAGAATCCCTCCACAGTATTTTGTTAAGAGTTCCGATTTAGTAACCTGTGGCTTCCAGCTACCAGAGCCATTTTTAAATCTAGGAAGACCACATAGAGGTACATTTTTTTTAAAGATGGTATATTTAGCTATGATCAAAACAAAGATGAAAAAGTGATCTATTGTACCTCTATTTGGCCTCACGCCGAGATAATCAAAATCAGTGACGTGTTCAATGGGGGAAATCACGTACGGTCAATCTTAATTATCTCTTTTTGGCACGAGGTAGCCTAAAGACCATCACATTGCATTTTATGATGTTTAAGGATAACTGCAACTCAGCACATTTATTATCAAAAATTGTCAGAGCATGCTTCAGACCCTGCAGTGTAGTGGCCAGGAGGGCTGTGTCTTCCGAATAAAAAGTGCTAGATATTTGTCCGCGTCCATCCTGGAGCAGCCCTGGCACCCACATTTATCAACGCATCTTTGATTTCTTGAATGTAGATATTGAATAAAATGAGGGCTAAGGAACAACCCTGCCTTACTCCAACATTTACACCAAAATCTTGGGTTTGCTTGACCCCCTGCCCAAATCTAACAGTGGCTGTGTTGGCAGAATATAATGAGCGCATGATAGCCACCAGGTTGGGCGGGGCACAACATTTCAGCAGACAATTCCACAAGAGTTTTCATGAAACGGTATCAATAGCCATTTTTAAATCTAGGAAGACCACATAGAGGTACATTTATTTTAAAGATGGTATATTTAGCTATGATCAAAACAAAGATGAAAAAGTGATCTATTGTACCTCTATTTGGCCTAAAACCGGCCTGTGAATGACTAACCACATTTTCCCGATTTGCCGACTCCTGCCGAAATTTAAGTATGAATTTCCCAAGAGCTTACCGACACCATCCAAAAAGGAGATGGGGGTTATAATTGGCTGGGGAATCTTTACCACCCTTTCAGTAAAAAAGGAACAATTGTCGCTCTGCACCAGGAGACTGGTATCTCGCCATTACGGAATATGGCATTAAACAGCCTACACAGCACAGGGGCCCAAAATCACTACCTCATCTTTGAAGAGGTCTACTGGAATCAGATCAGGGCCTGTAGCCTTCGAATTCTTTAGAGAACTGCTGCCACAATCTCCCCAACAGAAAATTAGAAGATAGCTGGGGATAGTGGTCTGTAGACTTCCAAGCTAGGGGCATGTTGATTCTCATGTCTGTAGAGATTTATGAAGTGGGATCGCGATTCGGTTTCACCAATATTACATTGTAAATCTATATCCCCCCTTCAAATTATTGACAGTTACCAGCTTCCAGAAGGAGCAAGCATCCCTTGATTACAAGCCACCATGTAACCTACCCCATTTCGTCAGACACAAATTCATTTTTTCCTCCCAGTTAATTCTTTGAAGTGTAGTCTTAAAGCATGCAGGGCAACTTTGTTAATCAACTTTTAGCACTGTGGCAGGCCTAGTCATACCACCCTGCCTTAGAAAAAGCCCGTTTCTTTATTTCACATGCAGGTAATTACACAAAAGGAACTAGACTCCTTTGAAGTTGCTCAAATTCATTCAATACTGTACTATCAGTAGAAACTGAGTCACAAATTGCATTAATATTGCTAAAGAAAGCAGCATACATGGGCTGTTCCGAGCCCCGTTTCAGCACGTTCACCCATCTAACCTCTTTCCGCGCTGGACTAGTGCCTTCCTTCGGCTGGGCAACATAATGGGGCATAGTCCCATCCTTGCCCCTTCCATATCCCATGATTTCTGCTACTAGGGGGAAATGGTCACTCGCTGGTCTCTTGAGGATCGCAAAATCAACAATCCTGTACCAATCATGTCCTGTGATTCAAATGTAATTGATCATATACTATAATCGATATGCCAGTTTGCACTTCAAAATGAATAGCCAGAACTAGCAGCCACAGTGCTTACATTTTAATTCCCCAAAATCTCTGTGTGATTATATGTGACGCACTGCTTGTGTGGAAAGTCACTAACATTAAAAAGTCAACAAACAACTTCCTACAAGCAGAGTCTTGAAAACCTTTCAAAACATGGATTCATGCCACAAAAAAAGCCACATGTAGAATGCTGGCGGTAGGTGACACTGGCCATGACATTTCACATTTATTTTTTTTATTATTTTTTTTTTTTAACTTGGCTATCCCCTTGTCCAACTTACAACATCCCACATTCGTTCACCTTCTATCCCCATTCCATCTACCCCACTCTATGGCATGGAACAGTGAGCATGTTTACCACGGACATTCTAATACGAACATAAAGACCTGGAAAGCTCAGAATTGAAAATGTTAATTTTTCCACAGACATTGCAACCCCTAGACACTGAAATATGGAGCTGTTTTTAAGGTGTGCAGAAATGAATGTGGCCCAGCAAAAGTAATCTAACATGTTGCTGAAACCACTCCAAGAACATGTAAAACGAATAGGTTTTGGTTAAACCACAACAAAAAAAAGTTTAAAAATAAAAGGAAAGACTGGAAATTCTTACGAAGAATTGAACAGTTGGCAGTTTTTCCACTCTGCAAGGAAGCCACTACAGATCACCCTGCCCTTAACTGCTGCGTAGGCAAACTCAAAACACAATAGTGCTAAGTGAGCAATCTGCACATTACTAGCCATAAAGTCAGATTATTATGGCACACGATTAACCTTTGCTTCACTCGTATCACTAAAAGCAAGGTTATCTTTCAAATGTGCAGAAACCCAACTCCACCTCTGCTATGCGTGAAAAGGGAGCCAGTGAGCCATACAGATTAAAACAATGTTTCACTTCCATGACCATCAAATAATACACAATATTTAAAAGGTTCACATCAGATGGTAGAAACAAAGACTCTAAGGAAGACAGGAAGAGATGTGAATTCGTGGAAACTGGATGGAGTCCTGTTTTCTGGTTAAACCCCCAAAATAAAATAGGGACTGCTAGGGAGTTTCACACAGATTGCTATCTGAGACAGAACTTGGAAAAGCCCACCTTAGGTGACAGGTTTGTACCCTTTAGGTTTAGCCTGAACTACCCAAAAGGTTTGGTAGCAATGGCTGAGCAAACAGACGTATTCTAGGAGGGAGAAGAGTTGTAGTGAGGCACACAGTACAGAGTATACAAAATTAGTTCAAGGCAACACTGATACACTAGAAGTTATATAAAAATAGTGATGTATTTGATATACACCAAGGCTTCAGAACTAACTCAGGTAAGTACTATTCACACAATATCAAAGTAGAATTAAAAGTTAGCACACTTTACATCAATGTAAAGCAACACAAAGTGAGGGAAACTACTGACACCAATCAGCAAACTTTAGATCAACCCCTGTTTAACCAATCCAACCCTATACTAGGGAGGTCTCTCAGAGTCAAAGGGTGCACTGGGGTCCACTGACCAAGGGCTGTGCAAGAAAGAGGCAGGGAAGTAGCAGACAGAGCAGAGTCTATGAAGGTTTCTTCAGGTTTGCAGGTAAGTAATAGTTTGTTTTGGATATTTAGGGCCCAATGGGTTGTTCACCCCAATGGGACTCAGGATGCCCTGGAGTGGGGTGCAGGTAACAGCTTAACTGCTGCCCTCCAAGAACATCCGAGCAACCCAGCAAGACCACGGTGAGTACCTAGGCTTAAGACAGATCCTTTTCAGTGAAGAACCTTGTGCAACAGGTTGGTCCCCAAGGAGAGGCAACAGTTGTCACTGGTTTGGGTGTTTTAGCCTGGCTGCTGAAGAAGGAACTTTGGCGGGAGCAGATGGATGCACTCAAGCAGTGGGACGCCCAGCACAGGATCTTCGTGACACAGGTGCGTTGGAGCCCTTCACATGCTTCAGGTCAGCGACTGTTGACGGCCGGTAGACTTTGCTTTGTTTCCAGGTCCACGACTCAGCTGCGGAGATGGCTAGGAGTGGAAAAAAGTGTCACTGCATGCCCAGAATTATGCCCACAAGGTTTCAGCCGGATCCAGGTTTCACACAACATTGCACTGCAAAACGGCACAGGTCCCAGAGTTTTGGGAATTAGCAGCCAGTGAGGTTCGTGGGATGACGCAAAATGCAGGCGGTTTTGAGACTGGTTAGGCCCACCAGTCGAGCGGGAGGAACAAGAGATCTTCCCCGTCGCGCAGAATTCAGTGCTGGATCTTCAGCGGCCACTCAATGGCTCTGGCAGTCTGTTGAAAGTTGCTGGGACTTCCTTCTACTAATTCCTCTCCAGATCTACAGGCCATTGGTCGACTCTGAGGTACAGCTCCAAGACCCCTCAAGCTCTGACCCGTCAAGACCTCCCCCACCCATGAAGGTAGAAAGCAGCTCAAGTAAGAACAAGTCATCATGAAAAGTGCACCCACCATTTTGGGCAAATGGTGACCCCTGTGTCCCCTACCACAGTCGCAAAGACAGCCTGCTGTAGAAGTTCACAAAACAAAAAGTCATGCAAAAAGATACACTGCCACCAGTCTGTCAGATGAACTTGTAACAGTAACTAAAGTTGCTTCAACAGCGAGAAAAGGGAGACAATGTTTCCCCTCAGCAATCCACATAAGGTGGGGTGTGCTAATCTCGCAAAATAAAATACAGGAGGGTCACAAGGGTGTCCCCCTGCCCTGGTAGCATGTGAATAATAAATTAAACAGTATTCACCACACTTTGATGAAGCATCCCCCACTTCCCACAACTTATTCTTTTCTTGGGGCGCCACAAGTCATTTTGCAGCGAGAGTCTTACAAATCAATCTTGAGGAGAGCCCAGTGATACTTTGTGCACTTGCTCTAAAACAAGAGTTAAGGATAATCAACTGCTTCTTTGCAACGAAAGTCTGAAGCAGAGACAGCAGGGCCACTGCACATTTACATTGCAAAGCCAACACCCAAGCACAGTTCCAAGTTCTGAACAAACTGCACTTCAATCATTAGAACATTTAAGGAAAGCACATTTTCACAGTTACATACTGGAGGTCTAGTGGGTGGGCCTTGGACCACCACCCATTCCGTGATGTAGATCAGTCCTACCACTTGGAACTATGTAAAGCCACCTACGAAGTACAATTTTATTGCTGAAAACAAAAACAAGCTGTAATGGGAGCAGACCTGTCGTCGAGTGCACTAGGAAGCCACACAGTCAAATTGTAAATCCTGTTCGGCAGAGAGTCAGAACACTGCTCACAGGGATGTGTGGGCAAAATTGATCCATTTTGTTCCCCAGAAAAATTGGCAGATCTCTGGCAAAATTCGCCAATTTCGCCTGCTGAACAGGATGGCCAGTTTATAGCCTTTTCACAGTTTTTCAAAATACGACATTTTGGATATTTTCCCGCCAAATTTGTTTTTTGCATGTTTTGGGCCCCCGTCGCCCAAAAAAGAAGAGAAAAAGAAAATACTATTCGGGTAAAACAAAATTTCTGGAAAAAATTGCTAAATAAAAAACAAAAAGATGTTATGGAAAGGGTAGAAAATAGCCCAGGCAGCAGAACGGAATTGTTGGCAACGTTCGCCAATTCTATTTTCTCCCAGCAGCAATTTTGCCCACCCTTACTCACAGGTAGAACTGCAGATGCTGCTTACTTGCACTCAAGGGGGTCCCCCAAATATCACATCAATATTAAAATTACCTGCCAGAAATTCTTAATGTAAGAGCCAGCAGCTTACACAGAGTGCTGCATGAGTGAGACTTGCTTGAAAAACAGTTTCAAGATGGCAGAGGATTTACACTTTTCACGAAATGAGCATCGGGGGCATTCCAGTAGCCAACACACCTGGACTGGGGATTTCTGTAGTTCATGCAGGCTGTACCCAATCACACAACATGCTCACACGAACAGCTACTGGGCTTGGGGATGGTCAAACCACATGGGAGAGGTCCCATCCCCCCGTCCATCCTGGAGCGCTGGTTGGGCTGCGTTACAGAATTTCCATTGAGGGAGGGAAGGGGACCCTGCCGGTGCTCCCTGGAGCGGCCGCTGGGCTTGTGGACAGTACACACACATGGTAAACGGATGTCCAAAGTCGGGGACATCACCTCCACCCGTCCTGGAGTTCTGGCTGGGCTGCTTACAGCGTTTCCCTTCGGGGAGGTACTGGCACACTGCTGGGACTCCCAGGGAAAGTTTGGGAACCCTGCTGGGCCTCCCTGCACTCGCTGTTAGGCTTGGGGATGGCCAAACCACATGGGAGACAGCCGCCCAAGGCCAGGGACATCACCCCCAACTATCCTGGAGCTCTGGCTGGCCTGCGTTACAGCTTCTCCCTCTGGGAAAAGGACAGGGAGCCCACTGAGGCTCCCTGAAACTGCTGCTGGACTTGTGGACGGTCAACCCACATGAGGGACAACCGCCCAAGGTCAGCGACAGCACCCCTGACCATCCTGGAGCTCGGTCTAGGCAGCATTACAGAATTTCCCTTGGGGAAAGGTCGGGGACCCTGCAACCGCTGCTGCACTTGGTGATGGTTGCCCTATATGGGAGACAGCCCAACAAGGCCAGGGACATTATCCCCGACTATCCTGAAGCTCTAGCTGGTCTGCGTTGCAGCTTCTCCCTCCGGGAAAGGTTGCGTACCCTGCCGGGGCTCCCTGGGACTGCCGTAGAACTTGTTGACAGTTGACACTTTTTCTTTTCCAACCAGGTAGGTGCACCCACACATGTGAGGTCCCGTTTTTTGTAGGGACACCTGTGGGAACGCAGGAAGTTAGGACATGTGTTATTGACGGTGTGATTCGGTGGGTGGGCAGAGGGCAATGTCTAAAAATGTTGGGGGGGATGTTTCGCCCAATTTCAAACTTTGCCAGGGATTGTGAGTAATATATTCTGGGGGGATTCGCGCAAGTCAGACCTCTGGATTCCAACGGGTGTCTTTTCAGAAATTCATGGGGTGCCCCCATTTTCCTTGGTGGCTTTGATACCTTAGGCCCAAATATGTAGGTGGTCTCCCCAAACCCTTTCGGGGATACCAGTGGTTTAGCGTTTTTCCTTTGCACCCAGGTAGGTGCAGCCACACATGTGAGGTACCGTTTTCATCGGGACTCCTGTGGGAATACGGGACGGTAAGACATGTGGTGTTGGCAGCGTGTTTCGGTGGGTGGGCAGAGGGAAATTTCTGAAAATTGTGTTTCTTTCGCCAAATTTCAGACTTTGCCGGGGATTGTGGGCAATACATTCTGGGGCGATTCGCGCAAGTCAGACCTCTGGATTCTCACGGGCGTCTTCTTTTCAGAAATGCATGAGGTTCCCTGTTTTCCTTGCTGCCTTTGACACCCAAATCTGTAGGTTGTCCACAAGAGCAAATTCCCGCAAAATCTGCTCTGCCAAAACACTTGGTGTTACCAGTGGTTTAGCCTTTTCCCTTTACGCCCAGGTAGGTGCACCCACACATGTGAGATACCGTTTTGGTCGGGACACCTGTGGGAATGCGGGAAGGTAGGACATTTGTTGTGCGTGTGTGGTTTTTATAACATTTTGAACATTTGCTGCTGCACTTTGTCACACAACCCTTTCATTTCCCAAATGTGACCTACATTTAGTCGCTGCTTTAGGCACTATACATTTTTGTAACCTGCACAAGTAATCTACCCTTCAAAAGGTCTGTCTGTACGCTTTCAAAAAAATGTATGTGTGCACTTCCTCACCACATTTGTTTTCTTTACTTACACATGCTAAGTACGTCTGTTTAGGTCGCAAGCATAAAAAACCTGTGTACCATGGCTCGGTTTTTGGCTTGTGGTAGTGCTTGTTTTGTGAAACATTACGAAAAATGTGTGATTTCCTAACTGGAAGATTCGGGCAATGTAGCAGGGCATTGCTTTTCTCAAAATTCACAGAAGCCATTGCCTTACCGGGCCAACCATGTCCACCACTTACCTTTTTTTCTGTCATTTTCCCAATTTTTCCCAAACTATGGAATTTTTCCCTAAATAGTTGTTGTCCTGACCTGCGCAAATCACCCCTTCCTAAACTTGGGCTTTTGTCTACTTTTCAGAAATGTATGCCTTTCTGTCTTCCCATTCAGCTTTCCTACCCTCCTCTTCCATTCCGTCCACACATGTCCTATTGGAAAAAAGGGCAAAAATCGCCTACCTCTCACAAAATGCCTGGTAATCACATAAAAATAGGTTTTTTTGGTATCCACTCAAACTGTTCTTGAAAGCCTGGAAAATGGCGAATTCAGCACAGCAAACCATTTGTTCCTAGCTCTTACAGGGAAAAAGCCACAGGCTTCTATGAACATCATTTTATTGGCATTTTGTGAGAAAAAAAAAACGTTTCTCCTTTTTCGGTTATTTCCTCTCACCCCCCAACAGCAAACTAGGATTCCTTGGTGGCGTTATGACCGCCTACATGTGTGAAAAAAAGGAGCCAATATTTGGTCAAGATAGCTCATCTAACAAAAAAGTTACAAGGGATTGATTGGCGACATACCAAAAAAGGCCTTGGCACTGGGGGGGGGATGCAACCCTTGCAGTTAAGGGGTTAAAGCCTTGCTCTGCGAAGAAACTGCCTCTAGAACCTTAAGCTCTGCTAGTATTACACTAACCAACTGTTTTCCTTCCTAAAAATCACTAGCTTGTATGGTTTTGCTAACTTATTTCAATTAGCATATTACTTTGTGGGTGCGCGTTATTACCGATAATACGCTGGACCTGTCAAACTCTGTAATAATGTAACTGTTCAGAAACTACCAACTAAGCAGTGGCCTTTTGAAAAGATCTAAAAGCATGCCTATGGGTTTTGGATTATTGAGCCAAGTATTTAAAAGTGAATCTTGTGTAAAAATAATAAATCTATATTTTTAATATAAATGTATGTGTAAGTGTTTCTTTGATGTGCATTACTAACTAGGTTCAGTGTACTTCCCTACAGCTCACATCTTCCACTCACAATAAGCCTGAATGTTCTGCCACTCTACCAAGGTTCACGGGTACTACAAATTGATACTTAGAGTTGGGGATCTACAAACCTCTGGGATAGTTGTCTAGTGGGACTTTAAGACACTCCCCTAACAGAGACCATGGTCCTCAATGAAGGCCCGGCTGACTTCAGGAAATCCTATCACTTCGGCCAAATAAACAGCTAATTCACCATTTTGTATAATCCATATAACAAAAGGAAAAAGAGAATTTGTTCTTCTCTTTGACTTGTCCGTTGATCCTAGTCTTGATATCCTAATAGGCAAGCCCGTCTGAGAGAACCCTGAAGGAGGTGGGAAGAGGGAGATGGTCTCGCGATGCGCAGTGTTTAATTTGTAAAAAAAATAAAAAGTGCCAGGGTTCAAATATTTTCTAGCATGCCTGTGACACATCAGGACAGGCAGCTCCCCGCCCACCATTCCCACCACCCAGAGCTGCTTCACACATGGTCAACCTTTACAGTATTAAAGCTGCAACTCTCACAGACTCATTGGTGTCGATGGATGCACTATGTCAGATGTGTGATTTACCAATCAACATAACCTAAAATAACATACTAATTGGGGCTAATTTTGGAGCCGGTGTATGGAAATGCAACACGTAAAAGCATAAGAGGTGGAACGCAACTTGTGTTTACGGCGTTCCCTTCCTCTCCACCATACAGCATCCAGCATTTGCGTCGACATTCTTTTTCATGCCAGCGCCAATGCTGGGTATCCCTATGGACTCTGCCAGCTTTTAGCAAAAAGCAGACGGACTCCATAAGGGTCTATTGTAAACACTGCCGTGCGTACATGGCAGGCAGTGTTTCCTCAATTTGCACAGCAAAGTAAAAGGGGAGGGAATAAGGCAGTGTACGTGCTTGTATGCTGCCTTTTTCTCTCCCCTTTTTTGCGCCCCACTGTGCAAAGGACTAAACTTCAGTGGCTGGAACCCCTTACGTGGAAGTGCACATGTATCAGGTCCTACCGCCAAATTAGGCAACGCATGAAAATGAGTTCCCTTGTTTTGGTATAAGCCAAATGTTTAAGTGAGTCTTTAAACACAACCATTGTTAACATTTTCATCTGATTCTTTAGGTGGCAAGTGGAACATGTTGGCCGTCTATCCACAGAAAATAGAGCAAACATACTTTCCTCTTACGGTAAATTGATGGACAAGTGCAGGCAAAATCATTACTGAACCGTTAAACTTGCTGGTCAAACACTGCAGCAACACCTTCTAATGCAGGTTGACATTCTAAGACAGGCACACCACAGTAGTGGCTTTTCCCTGGCCTGGCCTGGCCTGGCCTGGCCTTGCCCCTTTGTTGGTGTTGCTTGCTGGTGACACTCGCGTTGCTGTCAACCATCCTGCCATGGAGTCCTGCCAGTTATTATAGTAGAGAGCTGAATCAATGTCAGGTAGGCTGACTGGTGCCCTCTGCGGATATGGCCAGCATTGTCACCTTGCAACCCATTTTTATTTATGAAAACAGATAACTAACATTGCTGTGCGAGCGTGGGTCATTCACTTCATGAATAACAATGAGCTAGTTGGCCTGGATGCAGACATGTGGCCAGTGAACACAGCTGCTGCTTGCTGTGTGACTGACCGTTAAAATAATGAAGTTGCCAAAACTCTGTATCATAATCAAACTAAGTATGGGACAATAAGTTCCAGGGCTCAGAAATAAGTGCCGGGGATGGGACCTGGGATGGGGATAGGACCTGTCAAACACCCCCACAAATTAAGCACTGTAGCGTGGGAAGGTGAGGGTGCAAGCGTAACAGGAAGGTCAAGCATTCATAGAAGTGAAAAGTGATATTTCTTAGAATGTGTCCGCTGGCTCAGTTGGGAACTATAAATGGACATGTTTATAAGTTTGCCCACTTGTGCCAAATGCAGTCTCAGGTAGGCTGGAGCATACCAATCGCGGGCCACAACATTGACTCATGAAAACAGCTTTGGCACAACCTACTCCAGCGGTATTCAAACTGTGGGTCGCGACCCCCCAGGGGTCCGTGGGTGCATCCCTGGGGGGCCCTGAGAGCTCAGCAAGAAATATTTTTTCTAAAAAAACTTTTTTTTTTTTTTTTTTTAGATTGGAAGAAATGGGCTGGGGTGGCTCACATGGTCGAGTTGAAACATGAAACTGTCTCAGGCAACAATGAAAAAGCGGCCCGCAGTTGTAAATGGATATTCATTCCTTTAGTCACAGACTGGGCCTCATTACAACTATGGCGGTACGGTAACAATGGTGCTGTTAAGCTACCGGCACCATTGCTACCGTACCGCCATAGTACGAGTTGTACTCGCGGGTGTCTGACAGCCCGCCAGGTCTGACCTGGCAGGCCGTGCGGTACCCGTGAGCACAGCTCGTCGGATGCACCGGCACCATTATTAATGGTGCCGGTGCATCCGAGCTCCCCATTCCCATTGAGCCCTATGGGGCTCTGATGGGAATGGGGTTCTACCGGTACCGGCACCCGCGAAAGGGCAATTATCAGGTCTGCCCAACTCGGCATGACCCGGTAATTGCCCATTCGCGGGTGGCGGACCCGGATACAACTCCAGCGGCAGCCGTGCCCGTTTTACCGGCACAGCTACCCCCAGGGTTGTAATGAGGCCCACTGTTTCAATAGTACCCAAGGGGGTGCTTTGTGTTAAAATGTAAGTACATTGTGATATATTCAGCAACAATGGTCAAAATTACTAACTGCATAGTTAAGTAACTCATAAACCTGGTCCACATTGGCCAAAATGGTGGCCCATTTTGACTGGCCCACACTAGCATTTTACATTTTTGGTACAGGCATTGCCCTATAGGCCAGTACGAGTCTGGCGGCTCATCCATAATGGCGAGGGGACGCGCACCCAGTGGCCCCTCACCCATTATGGAGGAGCTAAGGAGCCAGCCCAGTGAAACAGTGAGCACTCCCTCGCTGCTTTTTCCAGCTGATGGAGTGCTCCTGGGCTGGCTGAACTGTCAAAGGGAAACACTGTTTCCCTTTGACAGTTCAGTTTAGTTCTCCAGCCGCACATGCTCACTGAGCCATGCAAGTGCTGGGGTGTTTTGCTTCGCCAGCATTGCATAGCTCATTGGAAATGCTGGCTGGGGCACTGCACGTCTGTATGTCCGAGGGGGAGCTCGTGCGCCTCCTCGCACATACGGACAGAGCAGCCTGGAGCAGGGCGTTTCAGCACCCACACGCAGGCCAATGCAGAAGGTATGTTTATGTTCATTGTTTTTATTTAAACATGTGTATGGATGCGTGTATGCTTATGTTATGAGTGACTGTATGGTGATGGATGCTCGTGTGAATGATAGAGTGATTGCTGTATGAATGTGCAGCGCCTTGCATACACACATAATCATGTTGATTGTGTTAGGCCCAGTGGGGCCCAGGAGACAGGGATGGTAACTTTTTACTGGACATCTATCATAGATGTCCAGTAAAAAATGTCATGCCTGCCCTCTGGGCCCCCCAGCACCATTTGCAAACTGATTGGTTATTTACCCATTTTTTTGTTAAAAGTATGCTCTACAATGCAACATTTCAACCCATTATTTAACAAAAATTCACAGGGGGAACCCCCCCCCCGAACCTCCCTTTATTGGTTCGGGCTCCCTCACTATGCTCGGTCGCTATGGCATTTTTGGGGGAAATAGTTGTGCCCCTCCACTTAAAAAAAATCACCAGCCGCCACTGGCCCTCAGACTGTGTTGGGAACGGGATGGGGGGAACCCAGGGACTATGGTGGGAGCACAATGGGCGGGAACCATGGGATAGTGGTGGGAGCAGAGTGGGGAGAGCCCAGGATGTGTGATGGGGTGGGGAGAGACCAGGGACTGGGTAGGAGTGGGATGAGAGAGCCCAGCAACTGTGATGGGAGCAGGTGACGGCGCGCAATACATACTGTCCATTTGGAATTTCTGGGGGGTCCCACCTGCCCAAATTTTGCTCAGGGGGGCCCCGGCCAAAAAAGTTTGAAGACCACTGACCTACTCCTACACAACCTTTTTAAGCCAGTTGTGCCGGTCTGTATCCCCAAATTTAATTCTGGTGACCAAGCGGTTGCCTGTCCAATGAGGAAACTCTGGTCATATATTGTGCTGCCATCTTGGCTACTATGTGGGATCCTAGGCAAAAAAATACTATTTTTGCCTTGTGCCCGAGCTCCCATACATGCCAAGATGCAAAGCACTCAGTAATACATTAAATAGAGGTATGACATAATAAAAAGAAATACATTTGGTAAGAATTCCTGACATTCATCACAACAATTTTGCGAATACCACTGTACTTATCATTGCGGATAACTACTGAGATCATATACCAACTAATACAAGCGAGTAGTTCAACTTGACTGTAGAATCAAGTGAACTAAGGTTTTATCCCCAGATCACAAGAAAGATATATTTCTGTGAGCTTGGCCAAGTCACACATTTCCTTTGATGAGCGCCATTATTCAAAATCCCAGATCTGTAGAAGCATTTTGTACAGAAACCGGATAGATAAGTTCAAACACCGCATTGAAGAAGGATCTATCATTAATTGGATATTATGAATAGAGCTCAATTGTTTTAAGTGTAAAATGCATAAATAAACAAAGTTGCTTCGTATACACACACTTATTGGAATAAACGAAAGGCAGGCAATGGCAAGCATGAAGAGCAGTGGTGGTGAGGTGGCCAGACTTGTGCTGGATGTGAAGACTGTGTGGTGCTCAGTGAAGCTATGGGCATGTGGGCCTTGGCAATAATGGTCACTGAGCTTTGTGGGGAGGAGATGGGCCACAACTGTTCCGGCCCATTTATTTCCACAAATCCTCGCTTTTGAAACTGGAGTTAGGTTAGCAAGCACTGTGATGCTCCTAATGTGTCCGTTCTAGCATCGCTGACATTGGACACTATATAAGGGACGTTGGTTTGCTGACTTTTGCTGAATAAGTGGGCTTTGCTCTGCACTCTATACAATTCACAACTGTTCTCTATTCAGCGGAATAGAGAATCCTTTTGGTTCAAGATTTTAAAGCAGGTTCTGTGGTTCTGTGGTTACTGGACTTTTTGCCTCTGGGCCACACTGGCAAGGACCTTTTTACATAATATATGGGTCACATGAAAGGCATGACACAATATGTAAGAGATTTTAACCCAGTTGTGAATTCACTCAGTATGCGACGAATATGGCCTGTGCCTCTTCCTTACCTCATTTTTATTGTCTTGCACCCTTTTACCTCAACTCCTCTTCTGCTTTTCTCCCTTGATTCCTCTCTGTATCATCCTGCTTTTACCCTCCCTCATTCAAACTTTTGTCTCACTTATGCTCCTTCTCACACACGCTTCGCTATATAACCCCCTATCATTGGGACCCCCTTTCTCATGATTGCTCTGGTCACCCTCATCCTCCCTTTCTAGTTTCCTTGTCCTACCTCTTTCTCCAGTACTTCTCACTGTAATCGTGCTTTCTCATACCCTCCCTCCTGCCTCTTCGAACTCAGTACCAAACAAATGTTTTAACACCTGCTTCTCCCGTCTTTTTCACTTCCTCTTAAACACCTATTCTTGCCCTCTTTTGTTACCCACCCTTCATCGGCAGTATCGCTTGCTCAGCCTCTCATGCTCCTTTGCAATTTCTCTTCTTCTTTCACCTGCCTTCGCTGTCTCATCGATTCTTTTACCGCTTTGCTAAATTGATAGCATCTCTTCCCTCTCACCATCTAGTTACCTCCTTTTCACCCACTGTTCACATGAACATCCACTGTCTACCACCACCAGATCTCTTTGCTGGTTTACTTTGTAGGTCCTTTGTAGGTCCTCTGCTACTGTCCCCAATTCTTGAGGTCTCTGGAGGGATATCTCGCATCGTACGAAATAAGTTCACCCTCTGCTCCCAGATGCCCAGAGCTTCAGCTTCTTTTATCGCAGACCAGATGTTGGAGAATTCCAAGTTAGTACACAATGTATTGTCGGAGCCTTCAGGGCACCAGTGTGCGCTCAGGCAATCCTTGGCAGTTGGTGGCTAAGTTGCCCGGCTTCTCTATACATTGTACCCACGTTTAAACTCCATAATGTCAATTCTGTGACTGCGAGGTCTGATCCAAGAGTGGCACATTCAAGAAATGATTTTAAAGTCGAATATTGCTGGTAACCGAAAGGAGTGGTCGAACTGTTACTGTATTAAAATGTGTTCAGTATTATGTCATGTTTGCTTCTAGTTCATGGGAGACAGGATAGTGGCTTACTTCCAAGTACGATATGAAAGTATAGCAATAAGTAGTTATCTGCACTGAGAAAATATAGCAGGAGCTCCCCATGCAGAACGTGTTCATTAAATGTCGGCAAGGCGGAGTTGGATGAATAGACAAAGGGGGGGCGGGGGGGGTAGGGAGAGAAGGGCCAGAAGTCTATCCTTATGTTTGCAGTGACAGACTGGAACCCTTCCGTCATGCCACGCTGGGTTACTATGCTTTGTCTGGCACCAGAAGGCTATGACACACTTTGTACAGTGCTTTTATGCGAGGCCACCTCGCAGGATTGAGGAGCAGGGATGGATGCTTTCAAATTACAAGCCAACAAACACGAATACCAGTGCGCTGAAAGATGATCACTGAGGGGGCCCTCAGCGAACCAGCCATAATGGAGAGAATGGGCATACAACATAAGTGAATGCACTCCGAAACAGACTGACAAGCAGGTGAAATGCTAACCTGGCTAGTTTGCATACCTGTAAACCATTTTAACAACAATATTCAGGAGGGGTGGCAGGTTACTTCTTTATGTTACAGAGTTTGTATTCTACCCAAAGTCACCACCACTGCAATAGTCTGAGAGCAACAAGGCTGGTTATTTGATGCAAAATGTTTACATGAATTAACACTGTCTTTGGCTCGGCAGAACAGGCCTTTAATTGTTAGTAACTTGCACTACCAAAATATGAACACAGAGCAGGCACTACTATATACTTAGAAGGCATGGCAACATATACACTGGCTATTTGTTTTAAAAGTTAAACACTGCTGCAATATGCCAGCAACATTGGAGATGGTGCATTAATGACAGAAACAATAGTATGCATTTAGTGTGCTTTAAACCAGACAACTTCACTCACCGCGGGCCAACTTTTGCAGAAACGATATCCCCGACTGCCAGGGCCACAAGGTATGAGGGAATTGGTTGGTCCATTTTGAAAACAAATGTGTTATCTTTTTCTTGCTTTTCCCAGGTGGTTGCACTCATTACTGCAGTAAAGCCTTCAGGGACCTATAATGATGGGCAACACAACAAGGAGAAAAAGGTAAATAAATTTGAAAGGAAACCGAGGGATACACATCAAGAAAGCAAATTACTCTATTTGGCTTCCCCCACCCCTTTATATTGCAGTACTTATTTAACCGAGTTGGTAATACATATATCTACACACTGCCTCAAGATAACTTGGGATGCGATGCGCAGTTACCAACAAGGAAGACCTGCATGGTTTCTTGCCATTAGCATCTGGGGTCTTATTTTTGGTTAACCGGTCTGTGCAAGAAGTACAAACCTGTTTGGCAAAACCAAAAGTTCACAAGAACAGACAAGATGGCTGCTATGAGAATAAAAATAGGGTGCTCTAAAAAGTGGCCCAATTTTAATGTTAAGGTTGCACAATGCAAAGAATAGATGCAGTGGATACAGAAGATGGCAGGTGCCTCGTGTCCCTGGGGCAGTTTATAATTTCAGGAAACATTAGGTAGATACAGGGCAGGAAGAAGAGTGGAGTTCTGGAATTGAAGCCCTCATATTGCTCAGAGTGTGAGCTTGTACGGTGCGATACAGGCTCCCACACCAAACAATGGGATGGGCTTTAGCTCACCACTACATTGGTTCCAACATAGTTTCCTTTTATACAAATTAAACCAACTCAGCCATCACAAAACTTCACAGGCCTACAAAATCAAAATATGTTAAACAAATCAATATCAAGTTGGGTTTAACATTTGGTGCATGCCTGACAGTGAACAGGTCAATGTCTGGTTTTTGAATATTTCTTACCATCGTATAAAATACAGCTTTAAAAACGGTGTTTTTAGTTTGTATTCCAACTGAGAGTCTGCGGCAGAATTAACCAGACCCCCTTATTGCCCTAGCGCAGCCAGAAAACAGATGCAGGGTCTCCTTGCTTTTACCAAGTGTACTTTTCTAGGTTTCACATGAATCATTGGCACATAAACTGTACCAGCACTTTAGTTTCACTTGAACTGCGTGGGTGGCTCCTATCAGTACTTGATGTACTTCTCTGATGCACTGCAATCAAAGCAGAATGTGTAAGCATCGATTTTTGCGTTAGGCGGCTTACACAGCATTTTACTAGTCAAACAGCTTGAATACTAAGCCTGGCAAGGTCAATTACTTATCTAATATTCTGATAAGGCGTGGTGGAATGCTTAATGACTTGCAGAAAACTGGCATACAAGCAGGCCAAATAAATTCTCGCTGGTGGGACAGATATAGGGCCCGATTTATGGAACGTTTTCCTATGGCATTGCGCCATTATAAAACACGTTCATGAATCAGGCCCATAGAATCTAACGTGGCGTGGGATGCGCTTCACGTAAAAAACAGAATTAACCCATGTTCTACTCCTATGTTTGCATAAGTTATGTGACCAAGAGCACAGCTTTGTAAACTGCCAATAAAAGCTTCTCCGAACCATCAAGCATTCTTCAAGGGGTCACAGTAGGAAAAGGGGTTGACAGTTCATACGCATTCTTGGGCTGCATGACAAAGAAATCCATATGGCCACTACAGCGAAACATGGATCATCATTCAATCATGCTGAACAGGACAAAGAAATTCTGATGCAAGGAAGCAGATCGGACGACAATAGAAGATCCACACACACATGCATGCATGCATGCATGCACACCTAATGAATCACAACAGAACAGGTTGAGCAGTAGTGTTAGGATGAATTATGCCGACTGAAGGCAGTGGCAAGTCTACCAGAGGTCTTGGTGAAAAGCGCCTTCATGGTACATAGTGTGATCCATTCCGACAGGTCAAAGTATAGGCTTCAAGCAGACAGGTAGCTTTCATGCACTGCCGCCCAACAAGAACACAGATGCAGATTTCTGATAGAGCTGTAGATTAAAAGGCAATTTATTAGATCAAAATTGCTTAAAACTAACTACAACACAAATGACCAATGCTTTGGACTGGAACTTGTATACATTGAGCTTTACATATATACGTTGTTGCCGAAATGTGTCCCCAGTTGTACCTCTAATGATGCCTTCCTTCTTTGGATATTTTCAGTCAAATGTGTTTGGTCTAATTTATTTAAGTCTTATTTTCAATTACCTGAATAGTCACCTTCCCTCAGCCGATCTGGAGATGATGGGACAGTTGGCTGACGAAAGGTCATACTGTTTCAGCGACTTGGCAGATCCTTAATGAGGGTATGCTGCAGCCAGGAATACCCAACCTCTATGCTTTGCAGGTGCAGGCTTTACCATTGGCCTGGGTTTTAAAGGCAAAGCTTCACCAGGTCTATACTGCAAATGCCTCCAGAATGGCATAGCTGGGGATTTTCAAAATGTCATCCTAATGTAGTTCAGACATATTTAGATGGTAAACTGCGCATCCTCCATGGTTACCCGAAAAGGAGAGCTTTGATGCAATAAACCTTCTACCCATACCCTTGACCTTCATTCCAGAGCTTCTGACCCCTTCCACCACAGTTAGCAGAAGTATATTGCTAACATGAATACTGAGCCAAATGTTCATTAGCCTCTGCATAATCATCAGTATTATAGACAGCTTTTGAGAAGATGTCGCCTCAGTTGCTGGGGTAGGAAGCTCGATTGCTGCCATTTTCCGAGTGGAATGGGTTTTTAAAAGGGGCACAGCCATAGAGAATTCCAAATCAGTCAAACGGCGATCCCTCCTGCCATAACACAGCATCAAAGCACACAAGTAATAGATACAGGCATCAATTCTTTCCTTTTTGATTAAAGATCACTTTTGACTGCTAAAGAAAAGGGGAAGAAAGGCCTCTGCACTTGAATCTTTAACTTTGACAGCTAAATCAATTAGCATGCCGAGCCGATTGTTGCTTACCTTAATTGTAGCAGAATATGTGCTTTTAACAGCAGGGGTGTCAAAGCAGGGGAAAAAACATCTATTCAGAACTGCCTGGCCTTGTGTGTAAACAAAGGGCTTCTGCTTCCCTGCAGTTTGCTCTGGGTCCAGCCAACAAACCTGACGAAACAAAAAAAAACAAGACAATGAGCACAGGGCGGAGGTTTACCTGAACTCGAGCAGTGAAGGTGGTCTTTATCAGGGGTGTGTGTAACCCTGGGAAGAATGATCTGTTATGGACAGGAAAGCCACTGGTGTAAAGAAATGGCATGTCCTTCTGAGCAGTTTGACTGGGGTTCAACCACACCATCTATAAAGAAGCCAGGAGAAGAAACAAAGGGTGAAATATACAACATGGCATTGCAGGTATACTGAAGTGCAGTGTCTGCCCTATTCGGTTTAAAACAAACAACGATATTGCTGTACCTATGTGAGAATCATTTTCTCAAGGGTTACCACGTTACAACACCCTAATCGACTCATTGTTTCCTCTGCATCTATAAAACTACTCAGTGTATTAATCGTTTTCTATATGAAAAGCTAGCAGTCAGATTATTTAAACTGTGCAGCGTAAAAGGGGAAGGAAATCCACTATCGCCAGTTCAAGTAACCAACTTCAGGCATGTCACGAATTTTATTTTTTAAACTAGGTTTTTATTGGGAGTAGGCATAGTACATTCAAGTGGTCATATTACAACTTACTGCAGGAAACACAAACAGCGGTGTGATATGTTGCCATACTGCGGATTGGCCAGTAAAGTTAATTTACGTTTTTCATTGGAGAAACAAAGGAGGATTGGACCATATGTTAATGTTAAAGGACATTTGTACCGCGCACTATCACCACCGGAGTGGTCCCCTGGCGCTCTGGTGGCTCTGAAAGAGGGATGGAGGGAGAGGTGGGTTAGTGGGTGGAGGCTGGAAAAGTGCAAGATTGCAGTGATGTGCTGTTGGCAGCCTCAGCCCGGTGTTTCCGTCGGCTGGGCCTGGGGTGTATGCGGCCGGTAGTCGTCGTGTGCTGATGTGCGAGTCAATGTGTGGTTTTTGTTTTGTTGTTGCAGTCTAGTGACGTTTGTGCGGTTTGTTGTGCTGGAGGTTTTGGTTGTGTTTGGTTTGGAGTTTGAGAGGTGTATGCAGAGAAGGAAATTGTTAGTGGTATTGGTTAGTTGGTATCTCCATCCTGGATTGACCGGTTGGGCTCGTGTAATCTTACACGACGGGGTGCTTGTGCACCCTGTGCCTCAGGAGGTACGTGCCCGTTTTTGCATTGGAGGCCGTTTGAGCATTTAGCTGTCCCCTCCGTCCACTCCCTTAATAACTTTGCATGCTCCTCACCCCCACCCACATGACTAGCCGGGGTGATGTGGTCTCTTCTGGATAGTTTGAGGAGTAGTCTGGCTGCTGTGTTTTGGATCCGTTGTAGCTTCTTCAGTAGGTATTCCGGTATACCGAGGTAGAGGCTGTTTGCATAGTCGATACTTGACATGATGAGGCCAACGATAGTGAGTGTTTTGTGTGTGAAGGAGAGGAAAGGTAGTATTTTTCTTGCCGTGTGGAGGAGGAGGAAGAAGCATTTCTTGACTATTGTGTTTATTTGCGGTTCTAAAGTTAGGGTGTGGTCCATCAGGACTCCCAGATTTTTAATACCTTAGATGGTGATGGTGCAGATCCCATTTCCGTTGGCCACGGGATGGCGGTTTCCTTCACCGTACACGAAAGAAAGCAGGGAAGATGGAAAGCACTAGATTCAGGACAGTATAATGAACTCAACTTGGCACAAATAATTATAACAGCGTTACAGGGCAAAAAAGAATTATGGTTCGATAAAAATTTACTTGGGTCATCAGCATGGTTGGGGGGCAATTAAAGTGTCCCTGGCACCAAACACATATCTTTATACTTTCTGATATGCGTTATAGGCACTTGGCCCTTTCCTTTCCTGCCCCTTCTTTGGGCAGTTTATTTTTCTCTTCATAATAGGGATCCGGCCACTTTCTCCTGGCCTTCGCAAGGAGTCAAAGTTTCCAGATTTTGCACTACAGCTATACCCCGGGCTTACTTTCTATAACCCTCTCTTAGCTTTCTGCCCCCTTCTCCCCTTCCTCCTTCCACTTTCTCTCCCTCTCCTCGCTCTGCCCATTCCTTGGCCACAGCTTTACCTTCTCACACAGCCCCTTTCCGAACTTCTCACTCTCTCCATCCACAAATAGCTGCAGACCTTCCTCTATACCTTCTTAAAGCTCGTAATGTTGTCCTACCTAGGACTCCCTCCTCCACCATGTGTCATTTCCCACCCTCCCTTATCAGTCACCTTTTGTGGTCCTTCTCTACTCTTGTCCCCCATATTGTACTTTCCACTTCACCACCCTCCTGGTCTTCCAGTCCGTTCGTTATTCTGCCCTCGAGATCTTCCAGTATGCCTATTCCTCGTCACACCACTAGATCCCTCTTCTCATCCTTCTACGTTCCCCCACCCCTTCTTCCTTGTCCTAGCTGCCCCCTTCTCACTTCTCGGATGGCCTGCTCACTATTCTCCAACAGTCCTCCAGCTCGGCCATAATGCAACTTGCCAGCCCTGCCCTCCAAAAAATGATATCACTGTGGTCATAGATGAAAGCCCTCATCTAAGGCTTGCACTAATAGTCTTTCGGACTGGCTGGATGAACAACATGCACAGTCCCACGATTGCTTTCTACTTCTAACTCTTTGAAGGACGTCCACAAATATGCCACCCTCTACGTTGAATTGCTTCCAGATATGTTCTCCCCCTAGTGGATGGGCTGCTGCTCTCTGCCTCTCAGTTGCTGGAGAGCTTTCCCCTCTGGGGTTCAATTTGGTAGTTCTCTATTGGCAGCAGGTCAACGTGTGTGCTATGCATCCATTTCAAAAAGTTGTTTTGCTTGTAATGTGTAACCCCACCAACTCACATAATAGAAGTACTCTAAACGTACTGAAAAATAACCTATCTTCATATACCTTACAATTCCGTAAAAAGGGTCTCCATATTTTCTACACCCTGCAACTGATCTCCCAGCCAAAACTAACTCCCTCACCTCTTTACAAAAGGGGAATATTTTGCCATACGGCAAGAAAATATTAGAGTCCCTGCGGATGTTTCAACAGTTTCAATACAAAGCAGGGTTGGCAACAAAGGAGCTACTTAGGAGATCAAGACATTCTGAAGAACCTAGATTGCACCCATTATCTTTTTAGATGCTTTGAACTACTGCGCATCAAATCCTTATATTGATCCATGCACAGCGCAATATCAAGTTTGTCAATGTATATAGGAAAAGAAAACAGTTTGCTTCCAGTTTAGTTCACCATGCAGAGAGGTCCTCGAGGCCTATCTAGTCTTCTTTGTAGATCTACATCTGCTGTTAGCCCACCTCCAGGGAGATCATCATCTCAGGTAATAATAGCATGACCCTTGGTGGGTCAATCATTTCTTGACAGATTTCGGATTGTGCACCAATACATGGAAACCAAGCATAACCATATATTGAAGATCTGCACCCAATTAGCATTTGTGATACAACAATTGGAGAAAAGTATATTGCAATCAGCATCTTTCATAGATTTTTGTTCATGCAAGGTCCAAGAAGGTGCATATAAATAAAAGCCTGACAATATGGACTCGCCACTAGCCATTGGCGAGAGATCATTGACTTTTAGAGGATATGAAATGTGCTTCTGCGTGCTTGTGGAGCACCGAGGGAGTGAGCAACTTTTTTATACTTGGATTCACTTAAGATCAGCTTTCTCCTTCAGTCCAAAATAGCTTGCTTTCCATCTTTTGTAATTTCTTTGGATACACCGAAGAGGACTTTAAGCATTACTGCACGTTATTCTTATAAAATGTGCAGATGCACATGCATCGATTCTTCGACAGATTTTACAAACTGGCAACTTCAAAGCCCAAGGGGGATCTTGCCAATCTCTACTGCTACTTTCTTATTCATGTACCTAACTTTGGCCCAACCAGAGAACCACTGTGCAGAAGTCTAGATGTGGGTTGATCCTTCATTTGGGAACCAGCTCCCCTTACAAAGCCACAGAAAAAACGCCCCCTTACACTGTGAAAGTCATCTTATAGGATAAGCAGTTCCCGGCAAGTACAAGTATTGGCAAACAAGAGGTTAGCAAATGTATGTCTGCCTCTGCACTGTTATGCCACGAATATGCTGCTGGGGGCTTCCCATTCATTAGGGAGAAATCATAATCTCTACTATTGGAACTTAAACAGGTTGCAGTCCTTGAACACAGTATTTTCAGTTATAAATGAACAAGCACTTGTTTTTTTCTGATAAGAAAGTATTGAATCATTTTGTTGAGAATATTGGGTCTCTTATGCACCACCACATTCTTTCCACACCACCCTCCATCCAATATCATGCTGACTAGCTCACAGACCAGAGGGAGCTCCTTCGCCCACCCACCTCTCAGACCCTTTCCTCTGGAGAAACACACACCACCACCCCACCCTTTCCCAACCACCCACTTCCCCTCACACACACACACACACTGCAGGCTCCCAAGGACACTTGCAAACTGAGAATCTGCAACTCCCACACCATCTCATCTCTGCCTGCCTCTCCTTAGTTGCATCCTTCATTCCTATGTACATCGTTTAGCCACATGACTCCTTCACCTCCCCTCGCTCCCAATCAAGTAATGTCCCTCTTCAACAAAGTCCTAATAGTTACTCCCTGGAGCAACCCCAATATCCCTGGGGAACTCATCCACCAGACCTCACCCCACCCTTCTCCTTCCAATTCCTCTCTCCAACTACCTCTCTCAATGACCCACCCCCTCACAGCCTTGGACCCCCTCCAGAACACCCATCTGACACCTTCTCTCACACGCACCCCTTTCCCTACCACAACAGATGTTTGCCCAAAACCTCTTGCATCACGAACACTCTTTACACAAATCCCCCCCTCACACACACACACACACACACACACACACACACACACTCTCCAGCTTGGGACCCTGCGATACAAACTCCCACCACCGTGGCATCCCTAAGGAACAACTACCCCAGCTCCCTCCACCGCCCCAACTCTCCTGCATTCCCATCAACGCCAGATCTGTCGCCAAAAACAAACACAGCATCTTGAATTTCTTCACCACGGAAAACAGACCTCTGGTACATCACAAATACCTGGTTCTCCAACGACTTCAGACCAACAGTACACAAGGCCCTTCCCCCTAAATACAAACTCAGCACTCACAACAGAGCTAGAAGAGCAGGTGAAATAATCATTCTTTACAAACCTCACATATCCAGCTCTCTGAGGCACAGACATGCAACACAGACTGTGAATCTTTCCTAGTTAAATTCATCATCAACCCCTCAGTCCCCCCACAGCTTCCTTCTCATCTACAGGCCACCTGGCTATAACAGATACCGTGCTAACACCCTAAGTCCCTAGCAGCCATCCTGGTCTCCCACCCCTCCCTCACCCTACTAGAAGACCTCAACATATGATTAGATGCCTCTGACAACCCCATGACACAACCACTCTTGGACAACCTAGAATCCCTCAACCTGACTCAGCAGGTAACGGGTGCCATCCACACAGCAGGATATACCGTTGAAGCAATCTTCAGCTCCACCAATCAACTCTGTGCACCCCCTCCCCAAGACCACTCATATGGACAGATCACATAGCCATCATCTTTTCTCTGCTGTCACACACCCCATCTCCACAAATGACTAACAGTGGACCTTCCACCTTTGTACCGCTTTGGAATAAGGTCATAATAACCTCAGCCCTGGCCAACTCCTGCTCTCCTCCCTCTACTTCCTCCCTCCCCTCCGCTCCCCTCCCTTCCTCCATCCCTCGCTCCCCTCACCTCATCTCATCTCATCTCATCTCCTCTCCCTATCAGTTGAAGGAGGAGCACCCACCTCCCATCAAACTCTATGACTCATGACTCTCTAACGCTCTCCTACCTCTTACCCCCTCAAGATCTACCTGACCCAGACCAGGCCCCTTGCCCGGGTGTTTCACCCTCCACCCTCAAATCTTCAAATCTTCAAAAACACGCACCCAGTCCCTTGAATGTAAATGGCCGGCTGATCCAACCCCCCCCCCCCCAAAATAAAACAGCCCACGCGCATCAACATCAAATCTACAAAGCCGAAGTCCATAAGGTCAAAAAAAACTTTTACAAGTACAGAATTTCTAACGCCTGCAACAATAGCAAAGAGCTCCACATGATTGTCACAGAATTCATGACGTCTCCCTGCACTTCCCCCAACACACATCTCCCAATCCCTCTGCAACGCACTCTCCGACCACTTCTATGACACGGCATTAGCAAGAACCTGCACCATCAAGAAATAACTGGCAGCACCTCTACTTGCTCCTTCAAATGATCCCTTCAACCAGTATGCCTCCCCTCCCACCTTCTCTTCTTTCTCTCCCATCTCTAGATCCAATTTTCTTAAATTACTGACATACAGACTCCACTTCCTTGGCATTAGGGACATGACACTAACACCAATATAGATTCCCTCATTCTTTACCAACAAACACCAAATTGCCCACCTATTTACTTTCGCTTTGTACGCCCACCCCATTAAAAATGGAGTCCTCTAAGGTGCCTGCTTATCCCCTCTTCTTTACAACCTTTACATGAGCCCTCACCCCACACTTATCCGATCACACAACCTCACCTGCTACAACGATGCCAATGACACATGAATCCGCTTTAAAATCCCCAGGCCCGTCCACCCCTCCCCGCTCCGCTAGACCTTGCATCCTACCTCACTGGCGTTGATAGGTGGACAACGACCAACTACCTCCTGCTCAATCCTGAAAAACAGAGATCATGATCTGTGGAAAGACTGCCCTCTTCCCGCAACCCACACCCTGGCCTTCCTCCCTAGCCCCACAAAAGTAAAAAGCTAGGCTGCATGATGGACACGGAACAGACTATCACATAAGACTGACAAAAATCATGCTACTCGCGCGCATTTTCACTTACCTCTCCTAACCCCACAGAGTGACTGCAATCATGTCCATAATCCTCTTCCGACTAAACTACACCAACTCCCTCTATGTAGGCGGCCGCGCCTATCAACTCAGAAAGCTCCAGAGTCCAGAACTCTGCAGCTGGGCTCCTCCTTGCCCTCAGCCCCAGAGAGCACATCCCCCACTCGCTCTCCGTACCTTCCACTGGTTCCCAGTCGAACAAAGGGTCGCTTTCAAAGCCATTTGCATTACTCATCAAACCCTACACAAGACAGGCCCAAAATTCCTTCACAAAAAAAGATCACCCATTACCGCCCAAACAGAAATCTGAGCTCCGGTCACTGCTCTCCTATTGGTGACACCCCCACATTTTCAAATCAACCAGAATTCGAGGCGCCACCTGCTCCATCCAAGCCCTCTCCAAGATTTTAAATTGCTGGGAGCTGAGAGCTATTTAGCTCCTGTATCTATCCTAGGAGAGCCTGGTTACCTTGAGAACAATACTACCAGGAGCTACTTTTGGCTCTCCAGGCCAACTGGTGGCGTACAAACATGCGTAAGTGACAAACTTTTGAGTATTTGAAAATGATAATAAAGAAGAATTGGAGCACATCCAGTAACATTTAAACTTAACAGATCATACATAATGAGTTAAAGTTTACATATCCTAGTGGGGGATGCCTGATGCCAAGGAGCTGGTTTTAGCTACTCCTCATTGAACCTTCATTTCGAACCCTGCCCTCTATCTGGAATTCTATGCTGCTTAGCATCCGGCGCATAGAGGACCACCTGTCCTTCCGGAGAGTCCGCAAGACATAATTGTTCCAGCTTCTGAAATTGAGGGGGACTGGGAGCTATTTAGCTCCTGCTTATAGCCTAAAAGAGCCTGGTTAGCTTTACACCAATAGCAACCAGGATTCACTTTTGGTTCCCAACGCCAACTGATGCCAAACAAACACCTATATGAATTTAACTCTGTTTCTTTGGGACAAACCATAAATAAACATAAAGACACATTTATACAACATTTAAACCATGATGGGTCATAAATAAGACACAAAATTATAGGTTTGCATCGTATGCAGAAGTTAGATTTGCGGAACGCTATGCAACAGCTCCAGTGGTAGCTCATGGTCACTGGTTAATGTTGGATACCCAGGAGCTGGTTTTAGCTCCTGCATATCCAATCTCAATTTCGGTCCCTGCTGTTCCCCTTAGCCAAGTGACCAACACTATCCCCTCTGCACTTCAGATGAACTTAGAGGATTGCCAATGTATGACATTGCAACTTAATTTTCCGGAGTGACCAATGTAATGCACTTGTATTAACTCGATGGTAACCAAGATGTCACATCCTGACGAATCTCTCTCCGAGGCTAGCCAAAGTACTTAATCTAGCAGGAATTCATGATGATAACTCAATCGTACTGCCTATAGACTAACTTTTGAGGACTGCATTTTGGTTGGATTTCTGAGGCTAGTCAATGTATTTCTTGTTAGCCCCGTTTAGTAGTGCTCACAGTACTTTGATAAGCGTGAAGACGATGCGGGCTTTATTTGTATTTCACGGTGTTCGATTAGTCCTATCTCTATTTTCGGGTTGGCCCGAAGTATTTAAAAACAAAGGAAGGACTTAGCATGGGGCTCTTTGCAGTTCAAACGGGATGAAAGGTCGCGCCGTGTACAATTGCAGAGCAGGTATGCTTTACGATGGTGTATGGCACTACTCGCCGAGCGGTGTGCCGTTGTAATGGGTTCCACTCATGCACTGATGCTGGGCCTTTTCAAGTAGTTAGAACAGAGCTCGTATTAAAATTGACCAAGAGCCAAGATGCTATGAGCAAAACAATGATGTAGACGCTCGAGATTGCAAAAGAGCCAAGACGTTTCGAGTCATAATGACGTAGACAAGTGATGTTTTGCTTCTAACGATATACAGCATTTTCTGTTATATCAAACATTGGAGATATATGTGGTATACGGATCCACATGATCGTTCATATTTGCATACTTGCCAACCCTACAGATTTAGGGAGTAGGCTACTGCTTTTTAGGCAGTCCTACCGCCTACAGATTTGGGTGAGAGATCCTACTGCTTTTTACAGTGGCAGGTAGTTTATGTGACTCTAATGCAGGCTCCAGGACAAAGCATGCAACACATTAATTTGTCTGTATAGTGGGCTGGTAGGTGAATACTTTGATTGGGTTCAGACCAATCCACTGACCCGACAGCTACTTGACTCTGTCCTGTACTGTTGCCGGGACAACCATTAGGTGAATCACCAGTGAAGGCAATTGGCAGAGTGTAACACCACCACACAGCATCTGCCTAGCGACTGAGGGGGGTATCAGTCGGCATGACATTCAGTGTTCAACTTGCAATTAATATGTACTGCCTGGTCTGCTGCTATAGAGCAGTGGCAAACGTTTCCTACCAGCTGTGTGATTACTTTCTGTGAAGTTAGGTAATTGAATTTGGTGTTAAGTTACCATTCAGAATTATACATTTTTAACATTTGAACATCTTTGCATGTTATGCTGTTTGATGGGTTGTGTATTTTAGAATGCTTCAATGGTGCCAACAACGTATGCTTTGTATTTTCCTGTGATGTCATTGTTATGGGAATTATTTTTGAAACTTGAAAAATCCTACATCTTTTCGATCACAGAATGTTGGCAAGTATGTATTTGATACAGAAATGCTCGTAGACGCACATGATGCTTCATGTGTGACTAAGAAATGGACACACAAACCGCTATTCAAGCTAAATCTACACTAAAACGGATGATGTGTGAATTAGCATTGACGTTGCAGTTAATACTTTGGATGCTAGTCTGGTGGTACTATTTAAGTGTTTCTTGGTAATTGGACTGTACAAGGACACGCGTTAGTACACTAGATTTTCAATACAATATTGTTCTGTTATAGATATTGCTAGCCAATTGATGCACTGAACAGCTAAAGGCTTTCTGTTTTCTGGATGAAAGCACAATTTGAAACTGCTCATTGGAAAGACACGAGAGGTATACCAGTGTCGCACTCACAGTTGACTATAATGTTTGCCACTTTAGCACCAGGCTAGGAGATTGATTTTGACTCCCTCTTTTTTGTTTGGTTTGCTTGCAGAAATAATAAGCTGCTTTTACCCTAAATAAGGGTGGAGAGTGACCCGATTGGGCCCTCTACATATGAATGAACGGTATGTTTGCTCTTTATTTTTAAATAGGAGTTATTGACATATTTGGATAGTCTATGGACAGATTGTTTTGCAGTCAGTATAAATGACTATTACTCCTTTATAGTGGAACTCCAATTTCATTTTTTGCAGTACACATTTTGTATTGGATCCCTCACATGTTGTTGTTGTATAGGTTATGTTTAATCAAGTGGAAACAACGGTTCATTATGAATTGCTTGGACTGTTCGTTTTTATTATAATTGTGATGTTGATATAAGAATAAAATATGTGCATTTTTCAGAATTCCCAGTCCTGACTGTCTCTGTCTAAGGCCCTTTTTGAATTGAAGCTATTTTCCTTTTATACGTTTTGTCTGTGAAACACCATGCTTGTAGCTCTTTCTATGATTATTCCCCAGGTGTCTGCGATGTAGGGGTATACCCACACATAATCGTGAGAGCCATTTTATCACCACAAATAAATGATGGTTTAACGAATGTCTGTGAATCTAGATAACTTTCCAGCGTGTAGTTGATATATGGAATCTAGATACAAATTACACTGCATGCACTGTATCATACTGTAACGCTCACCTGATTCCCACGGAGGCACGGGCCTTGGCAGGAAGGTGTCTGTAACACGAAACGTGATGTGCAGGATCCGGTGGGCTTCTGGGGTCGAACCTCTCCGCACAGTGTGTCGAACTCGAAGGGTGAGGTTTCTTAGATAGGTGAATGCTGGGCTCTCCATCTGCGTCTAGTGCAGGGTGCCGTTGCCTTTTCCTTCACTGGTGAAACGTTGGCCTCTTGACTTCAGAGAATGGGTACCGTCGTTGTCTGCACGACCGGTAAGTTTCTGGACACCTTTAGTCTTTATAGGCTTTTTGTGCGTGGCAGTGATGCGCCTGGACTTGTGCAAGTATGGCAAGCGCTCTTACTGTCTCTTTCTTTGTCTTTGCAGGCGGCGATGCAGAATGAAGAAATCCGGAGTTCGCCGGGTGCCGGTAAGTGTAACACTGCTGTTGTCTTTGCAGGTGAAGATGCTGCGTGAAGAATCCGGAATGCACAGCGTGCCGGTAAGTAGAATAATGCTGTTTATCTTTGCAGGTGAAGATGCAGCGTGAGACACGGCAGCTGCGATGGATCAGGTAAGTAAGCGCTGCGTTTTAAAGTTCGTTCTGCTAACCTGTTGTTTCTGGTCTTTTGCAGGTGCTGATGTTGATCGGGTGCCGGAATGGTAAGTATAATTCTTGCAGGTTCAGGATCCAAGGAAGAAAGGCTGGAACAGACTCGGTGAGCGTTCTGCTGCAGATGCAGAATAAGGCGAAGCACGTTTCATCAATCGGGTGTGGTTTAAATAGCCTTGGAGTGATGAGGCGTCTCCTTCCATGGCCCCGCCTAGGTAAGAAAAGAGTTCCTGCTTCCAGAAGAGTTCAGTGCTGAATCCAGGGAGTGAAGCTGCCCCAACCAGGTAAGAAAGTAGTCCCAGTTCACCGAGGACTTCTAAGAGTCTGGTAAGTAAGCAGCATGGTCTGCCGCAGGTAAGTCCACCCAAGCACCTTTACACCAATGATGAGCCCGGCGCTTCCAGTGCCGGGACCGATGCTTCTGATGAGCCTGATGCCACCGGCGCCAGGACAAGGTCCAAAAGGTCCCTGTGGGGACCGGCTGGTGCCTAGGATCAGGGTTAGGGGCCTGCTTCCAAGGACGTTGGGCTGGTCCTGGCTCCTTGGAAGCAGTGATCATGACTCCTAAGTGTGTCTTT
Source organism: Ambystoma mexicanum (assembly GCF_040938575.1). NCBI lineage: Eukaryota > Metazoa > Chordata > Amphibia > Caudata > Ambystomatidae > Ambystoma > Ambystoma mexicanum. Next base: position 185,796,233 of record NC_090938.1, on the reverse strand, counting down.
CCCGGGGGCTTTGGCTTGTCGGGGTGATTCAGATGGAATCTCTTGACCAGACGAGGTGCGTGGACATGTTCTGAGGGTTCCCAAGACCTTTCCTGGGGACCGTATCCTTTCCAATCAACCAGATAGTATAATTTAGACCTGGAAATTTTGTAGTCTAGGATGTTCTTTACTTCGAATTCGAGTTCTCCGTCTACCAAAACGGGTTCTGGGAGTTCAGTCAATCGGGTTTCTGGTTGTACTGGTTTTAATAAGGAGACATGGAATACTGGATGTATTTTCATATGCGTAGGTAATTCCAATTTGACAGCCACCAGATTAATTATGGCAGATATGAGGTAGGGCCCAACGTATCTCGGGATGAAAGTGCGGGGTCCTTTTAAAGGCAGGTGCTTAGTGGATAACCAGACTTGATCTCCTACAGCGTAGTGAGGGGCCTCTTTACGGTGCCGATCGGCTGCCTTTTTGAATTGGGCTTTAGCTCTTTGCAGATGGGCCGTGGCCTCCTTAAAAGCACAGGTGATTTCCGAATGCAAATGATCCACGGCAGGTGCTTCAATTTCTTGGGGAGGATCCAGGTTGGAGGTTCTAGGATGGTGTCCATATAATAGGAAAAAAGGAGTCTTCCCGGTCGCAGAATGAGTCGAATTGTTATAAGCGTATTCCGCGATCCAAAGAATGTCCTTCCAGGGATTTTCTGTTTGTTGGAGCATGCAGCGTAGATATTGTTCTAGTGTCTGGTTTGTCCGTCAGTTTGGGGATGGTGACTGGTCGAAAGTCTTACATCAACTTGGGCTAGACGACAGCAACTGCGCCAGAAGTGGGAGATGAATTGACTTCCCCTATCAGAGACTAAAACCGAAGGAAAACCGTGTAAGCGAACGATGTTTGCCAAGAATTCCCGGGCCAATACTGAGGCTGAAGGCAGACCCTTCAAGGGTATGAAGTGAGCCATTTTCGAGAATAGATCCACGACTACTAAGATGGTAGTATATCCCAAGCATGGAGGTAAGTCCGTGATAAAGTCCATGGACAAGGTATGCCATGGACAGGGAAGGATGTCAAGTGGCTGTAATAGGCCGGCTGGTCTTTGCTTTTGAATTTTATTCTGGGCACACACACCGCAGGAGATGACAAAGTCTCTAATATCCCTTTTCCACGAAGGCCACCAGAAATGTCTTTTAATCTTTTCCATGGTTTTGGTAATGCCAGGGTGCCCCTCCATTAGAGAATCATGATAACCGGAGATTACTTGTTTTTGTAGTTTCTCACAGGGCAAGTGTAATCGTCCTCGGAAATATGGTAGGTCTTGATCTACTGAGAATTCTTTTCCCTTTAATTGCCAGTCCTGCAAATCGGTTGGAGTTAGGAGTGATTTCACCGTGGTCTTGATGTCTTCAAAAGATTGAGTGCTGACCAAACCCAAAATCCTTTGTTCTGGGATTATGGGTATTGGATCTGGATTGATCAAATGTTCATCTACTCCCATCCTGGAGAGGGCATCCGCTTTTCCGTTTTTACTACCTGGTCGATAAGTAATTATAAAGTCAAATTCTGCTAGGAACGGAGCCCAGCGAAGCTGTCTGGAAGACTGAGCTTTGGCTGTCTTTAGATATTGTAAATTGCGATGGTCAGTCATTACGGTGACTGTGTGTCTGGCTCCTAGAAGATAATGCTGCCAGGCTTTAAAGGCCGATCTGATGGCCAAAAGTTCCTTGTCTGTAATTGAATAGTTGATCTCCGGAGGCGAAAACTTGCGGGACCAAAAGGCAACCGGATGTAGTTGGTTTGTGACCGAATCTCTTTGTGATAACACAGCTCCCATAGCAAGACTAGAAGCATCCGTTTCCATGATGTAAGGAAGTTCTGGGCGAGGATGTTTTAAAACAGGTGCAGAAATGAATTTAGCTTTTAAGTCTTGAAAAGCGTGTTCCGCTTCAGAAGACCACTCAAAACGTTTGTTCTTTTTCAACAGAGCGGTGATGGGCTGGACTATCCGACAAAATTCAGGAATGAACCTGCGGTAAAAGTTAGCGAATCCTAACATGCTTTGAACTCCCTTTACAGAGGTTGGTGATGGCCACTTGATAATTGCATCAACTTTCTTTGAATCCACATGGACTCCGTTAGGTGACAATATGAATCCCAGGAACTCGACTTCCGTTGTGTTGAAAACGCATTTCTCAAGTTTAGCAAAAAGGCTATGTTGACGCAATCTCTCGAGAACCTTCTTAACGTGTCTCTGATGTTCTTCGTTAGATGATGAATAGACGAGGATGTCGTCAATGTAGACAACTACACACACGTCAATGAGTTCTCTAAGGACATCGTTCATAAAATATTGGAAAGCAGCAGGAGCATTACACAGTCCAAAGGGCATCACTTGATATTCGAATAGCCCGTACTTGGTGCGGAAGGCCGTTTTCCATTCATCGCCCTCTTTTATCCGTACCAAGTGGTAGGCTCCTCTGAGATCCAGCTTTGTGTATATACATGCATCTTTGACTTGGTCCAGGAGTTCAGGGATCAAAGGTAACGGGTATCTGTTTTTAACAGTGATCTGATTCAGGGCGCGGTAATCTATGCAAGTCCTAAGGTCTCCTTCCTTTTTCGGAACGAAGAACAAAGCCGATGCAGCTGGAGATTTTGAAGGACGGATAAACCCGTTAGCTAGGTATTGGTCCAGGTACTGTCTGAGGTGAAGGTTCTCTGGCTCGGTGAGGGCATAGATCCTGCTGCAAGGAGGAGTTGTTCCAGGTATCAGATCTATTTGACAGTCGTAAGACCTATGAGGAGGTAGGGTGTTAGCTTGATCCTTCTGGAAGACGTCTTGGAACTCCTGGTATTCGGGGGGTAATTTGAGAATCTCCTCAGAAGAGATCGCCGCCAGTGAAACATCAGGTCGAGGATAACAAGTGGTAGAACACTCTGGAAACTGAACCGTCTTTGCTCGCCAATCAATCTGAGGATTGTGCTTCTCTAACCAAGGGATTCCCAGAATGATCTGGAACTGAGGGGCCTTGATTACATCGAACACAATTCTCTCCCGGTGTCCATTGTGACTCAACAGCGTCACTTCTTGGGTGGCATGCGTTACTGGTCCGGAGGCTATCTCCGTGCCATCCACAGTAGTGATGACGTCTTTTACTGCCTTAGGGACAAGGGGTAGATTCATCCTTGATACCATTTCACGGTCCACATAGTTACTGATTGCTCCGCTGTCAATGTAAGCTTCAATTGCATGCAAACGATCCGGACGTTCAGGACTAATGAGGACCATGGGTATCACGAAATGCGAGGTCACGGGACAGATCTTAACGCTCGGCAAGAGGACCTCTACTCTTGTCGGGCGAGGTCGTTTCCCTGCTCAGAATTTGTGGTACAGGTATCCGCGGCTCCTACAGTCTTCTTAGCTGGTTTCACGGGACAGTCCCGAAGAAAGTGTCCTGAATTACCGCAATAGAGGCATAATTGCAGCTGCCTTCTTCTTTCCCGCTCTTTCTGGGTTAAAGGTCCTCTCATGCCCCCTATTTGCATGGGTTCCACAGTGTCAGCTCCCTTATTCAAGGTCGGTGGTTTAGAAAACACTCGGGTATCAAATCTGGAACGATCTGCCTTCCTGTTCTGTAGTCTATGGTCCAGTTGGACAACTAAGTCAATATAGTCTGAACATTCTTGTGGAGGATTCACAACTTGCGCTAGCACATCCTTGAGCTCTCCACGCAGGCCTCTGTAGAAAAGCGTTACTCTCTTGTCCTCAGGCCATTGTGTTTCCACTATGAGTCTATTGAAAGAGGCTATATAAGTCAAAAGGTCTTGGTTGCCCTGTCGTAATGAGAGAAGTTCATTGTCCAAGGCCTGCCCTTGTGCATGTCTTGCGAACAGTTTCTCCATGCTGGACTGGAAGGCTTGAAAATCGTGTAAAACCGGATCATCCTGGGTGACTAAAGGGATCGACCAATCTGCAGCGCTGCCACTGAGATAAGAAAGCACGAAAGCCACCTTGGCCTGGTCTGTTGGGAATGCAGCTGGTCGACATAAGAAGTGCAGGCGGCACTGGTTGATGAACACTGCGAATTTCTTTGGATCACCAGCAAAGCGTTCGGGCGGAGCCAAGGGCACATTACCGGGCAGATTGATTTGCACTGGATTTGAAGCTGATGCAGAAGGATAACTCCCTCCTGGGACAGGCAAAGATGTCTGTCCTGCCTGCGTTTGCAACAACTGCCTAGCAAGGTCCTCTGTTCGCTCCTTAGAAATTATCAGTTCTCTTCTTAGAGAGCTCGTTTCCTGGCGAGCTGCATGTACTTCTGCTCTTAATTCCCCAGGCAACTGGGCTAGCTGATCAGTATCTGAGGTTTCCATTGTGCCTTGGTAGGAGTTTTGTGGTCGGCTTCGCGTTCTGTAACGCTCACCTGATTCCCACGGACGCACGGGTCTTGGCAGGAAGGTGTCTAACACGAAACGTGATGTGCAGGATCCGGTGGGCTTCTGGGGTCGAACCTCTCCGCACAGTGTGTCGAACTCGAAGGGTGAGGTTTCTTAGATAGGTGAATGCTGGGCTCTCCATCTGCGTCTAGTGCAGGGTGCCGTTGCCAGTTCCTTCACTGGTGAAACGTTGGCCTCTTGACTTCAGAGGATGGGTACTGTCGTTGTCTGCACGACCGGTAAGTTTCTGGACACCTTTAGTCTTTATAGGCTTTTTGTGCGTGGCAGTGATGCGCCTGGACTTGTGTAAGTATGGCAAGCGCTCTTACTGTCTCTTTCTTTGTCTTTGCAGGCGGCGATGCAGAATGAAGAAATCCGGAGTTCGCCGCGTGCCAGTAAGTGTAACACTGCTGTTGTCTTTGCAGGTGAAGATGCTGCGTGAAGAATCCGGAATGCACAGCGTGCCGGTAAGTAGAATAATGCTGTTTATCTTTGCAGGTGAAGATGCAGCGTGAGACACGGCAGCTGCCGATGGATCAGGTAAGTAAGCGCTGCGTTTTAAAGTTCGTTCTGCTAACCTGTTGTTTCTGGTCTTTTGCAGGTGCTGATGTTGATCGGGTGCCGGAATGGTAAGTATAATTCTTGCAGGTTCAGGATCCAAGGAAGAAAGGCTGGAACAGACTCGGTGAGCGTTCTGCTGCAGATGCAGAATAACGCGAAGCACGTTTCATCAATCGGGTGTGGTTTAAATAGCCTTGGAGTGATGAGGCATCTCCTTCCACGGCCCCGCCTAGGTAAGAAAAGAGTTCCTGCTTCCAGAAGAGTTCAGTGCTGAATCCAGGGAGTGAAGCTGCCCCACCCAGGTAAGAAAGTAGTCCCAGTACACCGAGGACTTCTAAGAGTCTGGTAAGTAAGCAGCATGGTCTGCCGCAGGTAAGTCCATCCAAGCACCTTTACACCAATGATGAGCCCGGCGCTTCCAGTGCCGGGACCGATGCTTCCGATGAGCCTGATGCCACCGGCGCCAGGACAAGGTCCAAAAGGTCCCTGTGGGGACCGGCTGGTGCCTAGGATCAGGGTTAGGGGCCTGCTTCCAAGGACGTTGGGCTGGTCCTGGCTCCTTGGAAGCAGTGATCATGACACATACTAGGTGCTATATAGAGCGAATGGATAGAATTCAGCTGCACATGGAATTTCACCCCTTCTAAACTCAGCTGCATCTGCGCCACCAAGAAACCTGCCAGGACATGCAGGTATGTATCAAGCTCCACGTTTATCAAAACTAACCAACTACCTGTCAGAACCCACACACTACATGCATCACTCTAAGACACATTGCACAACAACCCTGTCATAAGAATGCAGCTATCCCCCACAGTAAAATTTGGTCTAGCTGCACACATATATCTTCCTACTGCTCATGCACACTCTCAGCTCCCACCCACTACATACACCACACTAAGACATATTGCACAACACCTCTGCCTTTAGTATACAACTATCCACCCATGAACAAGTTTCGTCTAGCTGCACACATAATATCTCTCCTGCTCTCACATGTTCACGAACTACCTCTCACCACTCATCCACATCCCAGCTCGACATGGCTGGTTATGATGGACTTGGCCACCACTACCAGCATTCGTATTGGCTAAAAAGCATACACACATTCTAAACCTCTCTGACGACTTTCCCATACCTGGACTTCAGTACACAGAGGGTGTTCAACCTACAGTGTGTTGAGACCATACCAATGGTGCAAGGCGCTATACAAATGACAATTAGCTTACAGGTTGCAGAAGAAACGCTTGCCTTACCCTGTAGAGATGGTAAGGGCAATGCCTGAGCCCATCAACCCTTGACTCCAAGGTGAGAACAGTCAAAACCTGACACGTGGCAGGAGAGTGTCAAAACATTTGCTGCCTGGCAAAGGCCCTGTTGAGGGCTGTCGAAAAACATGTATCTGCTGGGATTTGTAGCGATTGCTGGTTAAGTCATTGTGCAGGAGGGATCTGTTGTAAATACTGAGAAAGCCATTGTCCAGAAGTACCAGTCATGAATCTTGAGAAAACCAAGGTCCAGGATGAACTGGTTTTGTATTGTTAGAAAGCAAAGTCCAAGGACAGTCCTGTTGTGTGACAAGGTCAGGTGTGTGCAAAAGACCAGTTTTGAAAACCCAAAAGGTGAAAAAAGCTTCACCCGCGAGGGGACTTGCAAATTAAGGTGAAAACAAAAATGCCTGTAAAAGGACACCAGACGGTGTAACTGCTACAAGTGCCTTCCCAAATGAATATATTTACTTTGTTTTATTAGAAAGATGATGGACTTTAAAAGACTAGGGTGTGAGCCTTGTTTTAAGCTACATTTTGGAACAGGTGTTTTATTAGGTTGGAGGGAAAGAATAGATGTTGAAACTTTTGGTTGGCCTTCCTTTGAGAATTTGTGTTGTAGAATATGGTTCCTCCAGGAGGAGACGGGGCTTGCTATTATAGGTTAATAATCATATGATGTTCATTAAATCATTGAAGGAGTTAGACATTGCTGGGGACAACACCCTTTATATTGAACTATCACGTGCAGTTTGTTTTAGGAGAAGACCTATTAGTTGTAACTCAACTCCTAGCATACCACAAGTGGTGTAATGAGACCTTCATACGGGGTATGCGTGCACTGTACAGTGGTCCACAAAAATTAAGGGGAACATATTAATTTAATCGGCTTGTTTTCTTTTGTGTGCATCCGCGACCAGGTCAAGCATTCGCTTTTATGAGCAATTTTCATTGCATTGAAAATAACATGTTATAGACTGTTTGAGGATGAAAGACAGAAAGGACCCTGGCTCCACAAAGATTTCGAGATATCTACATATAAGGGAAAGGGGCCCAATGCAATTAGACCTCTAAACTAGCTCCTTTTTCTGGTTGTATCGCTGTTTTCTTACTTCTTTGTACAGCGCTATGTTGTTTTCTTGCTGGTTTTACACTATATACGTCTCACACATTAATAGGTAAATATTTTCTCTTCTGTGGCACAACAACCTACATGCAAAATAACTGCAGAGTGTAAGAATTATTAGCTTAGGTAATGCAATCCCAATACATCATCCACATGATAAAGCAGCTATGGCTACGTATTACGTGACTATCATTGCAGCAGCCAGGAGTCCTTTTCACAGCAGTAAAACACTGCCCTAACGCCACACGAGCCCCAGAGATAACAGAATCCCTGCAGAAGTGTGTAAGACCATCCGAAAGATCCTTCTCAACAAGATCATGCTCCACAAAAAGGCCTCCAAATGCTTTGACCCCCATTAAATTCCCGTAGAAGGCATTGAACCCAGCAGAGAACATCTCGAAACGGCTTGGTATTCAATCCCTCTAGTATGCAAGATCAAGCCGTTCCTCCTGCCCCAAGATTTTCAGTGGTGATGAGAGCCTAGTGATCTTCCCTATTGACTGGAGGCTCACCTGGACCTTTCCAAAGCAACCCACCCCACTTTGGCTCTCCTCATCATCATCATCTCTAGGAAATCTGACCAGGTCACCCTCAGCTTGTGCAATTTTCCCTGGTTCCCCATCCGGGCAAGGATCTGGTTAAACACTGCATGTCTCAACTACAGGGCAAACCACCACAGGTTTGCTAGTTTAACTTACGCAAAACTAAACATTGAGCAACACACGGTGATCCTGCAATAAGCCCATCTCCAGACTGGGAACTAGACTAGCTTGCAAGGAGAAAACTAGGAATGTGTCCTTCACATGCAACGCTCCATTCTCCTGGAATGGTGGCAATCCGGTTTGCTCCATATCTCCTTCAATTTAGGAAATAATCTGGCTTTTCCACCACTACCTTGGAGTAGCTTACATTCCGGCTATCGTGTGCACTCCCATTTCTGTATATTATACTTTGATAATTACTATTCTAATGTTTATCCGATTCATTAAATTCTCGTATGTACTGCTCCGCTGCCTCCCAGCTACATTCAAGATTGCATATTATTATGATGAAAATAAATGCTGACTACAACTGCAAAGTGCTTGCTCCAAGTTTTGTATTCTTTGTACATTTAATTTTGCATTCCTGTACATTTTATAAATAAAGACCTACAAGTGCTAGAACAGAATAGAATGTTGGTCTAAAAGCCAAGACTGGATGGTTAGTTCACACTTCTCATTGGGCAACTTGATATCAAATCCACAGGTCTGCACGGCTTTCAAGACTCAAACTCTATTAAGACTGCTACGAGTGTCTCTTGCATGTAATTTATTTTGGAGTATAGGCAAATTATTAACCTGAATGCACCTTCAGCTTTCAGCAACAAGCCATAGCAAAGCTGAGTAGTTGCCAGAAAGGAAGTTCTGGCACTGGGACAAGGAGGGTGGGCCGTTGCTCTCATTCCACACCCTGTCTACGCCACTTATTTGGATTTATTTTATTGTTTAAAGCACAGGTCTAGTTTCAGAGCACTGAAGCGCTGTACACAGTTTGGATAGTCAGCGTTTAGGCTGCCATCTTTTAATAGTAGTGCAGTAAAGTGAGCCGAGTGTTGTGCGTCCACTGGGATTAGTCCAGCGTCAGGTGCTGTTTAAATTAAAAGAACACCTTTTGAGAGATTTGCGAAATTGGGGAATTGTGGGGGTATTCGAGGGTGGGTGCGTGACAAGAGAAGGATTGTTTGTGTGTCCTCTCTTTGCGGACACGTATTGAGATTAGAGAAACCCCCAAACTCTGTAGCTACTAACCTATGGGTTAGAGTTTTGTTTTAGCTCTTCCTCTTGGGAAGCAGAAGTATTTTCATGAAAACGCATCATGTGATTACACCCCCCCCCTTTAAAAACCATAGGCAAGTATGCATATGTTTGATGTCCACAGTACCTACAAGGATGACATTTCCTTTCTGAGATGTGTGAGACATATTTGGATCTCATTTTATTAAGCAATCACCAGATAAAGCCTAGCCAGCAAAACTGAAACATCATGTTGCAATCTCAGGAGCTGGGAGTCAAAAGCGAACAATTCAGTGTACAGAGAGAGGATGTGGAAATAGGAGGAAACAATGATTCACTGGTACAAGCCACCCACAACCGGGTAAAAGTGGGGAAAGAAAACATTTTTAACTTAAAATGTACCAAGACCATTCTAACGAACAAATTCGGAGAAACTGCACTAGTGCACAAAAACAATTGTGTTCACGTTATCCAATACAAGCCAAAACGGCGAGAGCCTGTAAATGAATGCACAAGTAATTATCAAACAATGCAAAGGTAATTTAAAATCAACGTTCAGACACTCACAACACAAGAAAAGGATTGTAATCTATAAACTATTAAGTGCGGCACCTGCCTTCACACCCTGGCGGTACCCACGCTGCCAGAACACCACGTTTCCCCAGGGCTGGGGACAGTCGTCTGCACATTGAATAGCAGCAAAACTGTTCCCGACACATACATTAGAATGTAGATAGTACACAGATAGAGAAAAAAAATTATCGGAAGACAGAGAAAATTGGCAACCCGAACTCGAAACATGCCCATCGCATTAACAAATTTGTAATACCAGAAAAAGTGGTTGCCATGTAAGAAGCGGTTATTTGACATAATGCATTATCATCCTACGTTTACCCCAATTAAGATGTGTATACATCTTATATAGACCTTAATGGTAAATCCTGATTACCGCACAGAACGCGTGTTGTACCGACTACCTTGAAAGTCGGCTACTTAATTATATTTACTACCATCCCTGTGTTTATAATCAGGTGTGTTTTTTTGAGCCACACAAGCACATACTTCATACGCAGTCAATGTTGCAGGCTGGACAATCTAGTAGAACAAGCCCAGTGAATCAAGAAAATGGTGGACTGTCTTCGGTAGTACCGTTAAACAGAGCTACACTAGCACTGGGGGGGGGGGGGGGGGTCTGCAACCTTTGCCGCTCCAGATGTTTTGGACTACAACTCCCATTGAATATAGTCACAATAGTCAATGGCGATATGTCATGGGAGTTGTAGTCCAAAACAGCCAGTGACCCAAATTTGCAGACCCTGGCTTAGGATTTATTAATGGTTAGTAGTGCTGCAGACAGATACCAGAGTAGGTTACCCTTCCCTTAATTACAGAGCAGATTTGTACCTCGTTAAAAGTTCTGGAATCCAGGCACCACCTCTACATCCCTCTTCCTCATCCCAGTACTTACCTTTGGGTCATAGCAAAGCAGATACAGGAAGGACGCCCATGTGCACCACAAAAGACACAGACACCAAGATCAATGCAAAACCAACCCAACACCACTGTATTCAAGGACGAAGGCAGGAAGACTCAGACCTCTGCCAACACCTCAACCTGAAACAGCTCCCAGAACACCCACACCAAAGGAAATGGAACGGGCCCCTCCACGTTGAGCTGGTAATGATGAATGAAGGTGCTAGGAGTAGCCCAGATGGCATCACAGTAAATGTCCAGCAAGAGCACCCCCCGCAAGGAGGCCGTCACCACCCTAGTGGACTGACCTTGAACCACCCCCCACCCCACCCGCCAGCCATAGGGCCGTGGACTCATATGCCAGGAGAATCAAGGACTTAATCCACTGGCTGATAGCAGGAGTGGAAGCCCTGCGGCCACAGCCTCCTGCCCCAAAGGTGGCCAAGAGATGGTCAGAGAGACGAAAGGACTCAGTTCTGTTAAGATAGTGCAAGGCCGCCTGCTTCACATCCAAGCAATGCCTAGCCTCCTCCTCAGAAGAGGACAAACAGGGAAGAAGGCAGGAAGGACCACATCCTGAGACTTATGTAACCGAGAGAAGACCTTAGGCACAAAGGAAGGGTCACACCGCAGGACCAAGGCCGCCTCCCTGACCACCAGAAATGGAGGTCTAAACATGAGGGCCCCAATTCCCCCAGACGAGCCGCAGTAACCACAATCAAAAAGGTAGTCTTCAGCATCAACCACTTTTGCTCAACATCTGCCAGTGGTTCAAAGGAAGGCTTCTGTAACATAGCCAGGACCAAGTCCCAAGGAGGATCCACCACTGGGCCCAAAGGACGAGAGCCTGCCACCCCTTTCAAAAGTCTTGAAACCAGAACCCCCACCCTCCCCCGGCCCCCAGCTCCTAGAGGGGACAAGAAACCTGAAACCCCTGCCGAATGAGAATAGAGAGTGGAAACAGCCAACTCCTTCAAGGAGAAACAGCAAGGCAGCCCACAGGCCCAATGGCGGTCATAAAATATAAGCATAGAGGACTGACACGCCCTCTGGACCGTCCCAGCAACAGCATTCAAAAGGCCCAACACCTGCAGACCCTCCTCTCAGTTTCCAGACCGCCCCCCAACGGATGACAGAAGAGAAGAGGGTGTCCCTCAGCCAGCTGAGCAACACCCACGGAGGAGCCAACTGCATCTCCAGAAACCAAGGGCACCACCAGTATAAATACCCCTGTGAGACACCCTGATCTTGCCGATGACTCTAGGAACCAGAAGAACAGGAGGAAAAGCATAAAGAAAGCCCAGGGGCTAAGGCCAAGGAAAGAGCGTCCACTACCCAGGCTTCCGGGGACAGAGTCTGGGTGCAAAACTGGGGAAGCTGAGCGTTGCAGGTGGCGAGAGGGCCAAGGAAGTAAGTTCCTTCCTTCCTTCCAAAGGGCAGGAGAGACCAGAACCAAGGAGTCGTACAGAAGGGATGCCGGTTTCCAATGTGACAGCAGGTGGTGCACCAAAGGTCTCATATCTAGCCAGGCCTGACGGACCACAAAGAAACCGGAAGCCATAGGACCCTGGAGACACATGCAGAACTGGGCCCAATCAATTGAAGAGTCTGCAAGGGAGACAAGTGCGACTTCGGAAGATTGAGTAGAAACCCTCCACTGGACCAGAGTACGACAGACAAGACGAAGATGGACCACCACCCAATGCCGGGAGCTGATCCAGATCAACCAATCATGCAAGTGGGGGGTGGGAGGGGACAGACATGAATCCCGGCCATGTGTAAAGACACCACCAGGGGAGCCAATAGCTTTGTGAAGACTCAAGGTGCTGACTTGAGACCGAAGGGCAGAACATGGAACTGAAAATGATCCTGCCCCTTGGCAAACCTCAGGAACCATTGAGGACTCTGGTAGATTGGGACATGGTAGTAGACGTCCTGTAGGTCGAGGGAAACCATCCAATCCCCACTCGACACTGCCAAAATGACAAACTGAAGAGACTCCATCTTGAAGTACCGAAACCGAACCAAGGCATTCGGTTTCTGAAGGTTGATTATGAGCCCCCCTGGCTTGGGGACCAGAAACACATGGGAATAGAAGCCGTTCCCCCTTCTGACCGAGCGGCAATGGGACCACAGCCCTATCGTAAAACAGGTCTGACATAAACTCAGTCTGGCACTAGTTTAGAAGGAGGTGGTCCTATCCCACCCCCTAGCCACCACCAAAGAGAAGAAACGTCATTGCAGCCATGCGGGGACATGCCCCCTCCACCTGGGTAAGGGTAAGACTCCTATAACATAGCAAAGTAGGCTAATGCCACCCACGCCTCAGCATTAGGACTCCTATTTGTATTAGGCCTAAACTCCATCTTTTTACTAGGCCCGAAATCTACCAATCTGTGAGGCTGCGGCATTTGCACCGCCAGCCTCTCTCACAAAAGGGACCAAGCCATCCACACATCACACCAGCTCTGCACGAGCCTTGTTCCCACAGACGTTCATCCTTTCAGTGTTCTTTCAATGTTGCAATTACCGAGTATTGTGTCTCAATGTTGCACTTACCGAATATTGTGTCTCAAAGAATGCGCTCTGCGGAGAACGTGGGACTGACACAGGCTCCAGCGCAAATGCCCATCCATCTCCACTAAACTGCCTGTGCCCTACACCCTCCATTCCACCAAAACAGGGCCCACTGGTCCTGATCCCCCCCCCACAATTCCTTTCATGTTGATAAAACACCTAACCCCCTTGCCGTGGCCATTCCAGAACACCCACCATAGACCTAATCCCAAGCAGCAATATATTCTCTCCAAAGTAACACATATCTGTTCAAAAGTAACACACGTCTGTTCGTATTGTGAGGCACCAGGGAAGGTAGGCGGTAGATCAAGCCTCCAGAAGAGAAACTTGGGTGAGGGGACTGCAGTATCAATGAAGCCCTGAATGTGGAGGTCGGCATGTCAATATATTATCCCCTCTGTTCAAAAGACCCCCCTTGAATTTGATGTTCAGGTATCTGCCATCATGATTTGTCTGTTCCTGTTGTGTAGCTTAGATAGTTAGAAATGTAACACCCGCTGACCTGACTTTCACTACGGAGATGAGCCCAGCTGACCCACGTGCACCATGATCAACTGGTAAACAGCCAAAATGGAGCCAGGCATCCCATATAGAGCTGGCCATTCGATAGGCCCCCCCACCAACCAGCAATGCAATATCTGTCTTAGTTCAAATCGTCACCAGTGATGCGTTTAGCCTTTTTGATGTGCTGCCTGTGTAATTTTTGCCAGAGAACTCTCGGACAGCATAGTTCTTTGCTCTTGTTTTATATATTATATATAAAACTTTGTTATCCTTGCAAAACTATATCTTGGTCCCATTCCCTGACGGGGTGTGTGCTATTATTCCTTTATTATTGGGACATGGTATTGGGAGTGTGCCTTCACGGTGCATGTCAGACAGGAGCTGGGAACAGTCAGTGCCATCAACCAAGGCCTGCCGCAGACCACGATAGCCAGCCAGCACCGTACCCGTGGCACAGGACCCATAGGTGCAGGCCTGCAAAGCCATATGGGACCCCATGTTGGATTTCTTGAGGGGAGAATGCACTTTCTGGTCCACCAGGTCGCTGACCGCAGCCTTCTCGGGCAGACATGGACGAATGGCCCACAAGGCTGGCCAGAATGTCATCAACCTCCACCACAGGAGGCAGTCGGGGCTCCTCACCCCGGAGGGGGTACTGCTTAGCCATGAAACGGGACATGGAGATTTGTTCCAATCCGGCCCACTCACGAAGGAGCTTGTCCCGAATGTTAGAGATCAATGAAAGACCCAGCTTGGGTGAATGTTTATATTGGCGAATAGAGGGCTCTGCCAGGTCCACAACAGCAGCATCCTGAAACCCCATAGAAACGTAAATATGGTCCATTACCACCTGGACCTCAACCCGGTCCAAATATTGGTCAGAGGCATCCTCATTAGTCAATGAAAGGGAGGACTCAGCAGTGTCTGAGGAATATGAAGAAGAACTAGACGAGGTGGAATCAAGGGCAGGCGCAGAAACCCCAGAAGCAGCACAGAATGCCATTAAGTCATCAATCAGGGCTTTAGGGTCCTTGTGAGGAAACCCCAGGAGCAAAGGCAGCCACCCTCCTCTTTTTAGGTAGTCTGGAGGAAGAAGAAGTAGGTACTGCATGTTTCCTTTTTTTCTGTGTGCTTTCCACATCTCTGAATAGCCCCACGACAACGCAGCATACACCTGTGACCAGTGCTGCAATATGTCGAAGAAAAGCCTGGGGAAACCCTGAGATGTGTTTGTGTTGCCTCAGCAACCGAAGGAAGTACCAACAAGCCCCACCCCTTCAAGGGGAAGAGCCGGAATAGTGCCCTGCAACAAACAGAGGCAACCTGCACCATCCACAGCGTCAGGAGAGGCAGGAGCCCGCGGCTCAGCAACAGAAGGTCAGCGGCCTGCATCACCCGCTCAATACCAGAAGCCAAAGCAGCAGCAGTCCGTGGCCCGCCCACTTCCGGCCTCTGAAACAGAAAAGCGGAGCGGGAGTCCGTGGCCCACGCACTATAGGCAAGTGGCCCGCTCTCTGCAACCAGAGCATCCCGCCACAAACGACGGCCCAGGAGGCAGCACAGGCATGGAGCAGCGGGAGCCTAGCAGGTCAGCGGGCCGCTCACAGCAACCGGAGCAGCCTGCCACAAACTACCACCAGGAAGCAGGGCTGGGTGCCCTGCCCCACATCCGCCCCCCAAACCTCCAGCACACTCGCCTGACACACCGGGCTGGGCATGGAACACCTCCCCCACCCTCCTTATCTCGCTGATTACAAATTGTTTTTAACAGTAATCTTGGGCCATTTAAAAGAACGGGTCAGGGATTCGAAGAGGTCATCAATTCTCCAAACGGACTTTAGAAAGGGCCATTCAACATCCTTGAATGCAGTTGTTCTAAGAATCCTCCAGCAATCTGCTTGGGCATCAAAGGAAGGGTCGATTGTAGCCTCCATAGACCCATCTAATCAGTTTGACAGGGTTGGCCGTAAGATACTTGGAGAAAGTTGAATGACTGGGGGCTGCCTGGTGATTTATTGAAGATACTGATGAGACTACATTGCAACTCCGCTATTAGAATAAGAACAAAGATGTGGTTCTATCCAGGAGTGTTGAAGTAAAAAAGGGCATACATCAGGGGTGCATTCTAGCTGCGTGCATCTGCACCTGGGAATACCTAGAGAAGTATGGTTTTGTGTCACCAAAAATAGGCAAAGTGGGAATTCCAGGGTTATCTTACGCGGATTACTTCCTGCTTTTTGACGTTATTAAAAAGGGTCTGCAACTACTGCTGAATGGTTTTATGAAGTATGCTGAGGGAAATGGGTTAAAAATCAATCCAGCAAAGAAGATTTTGCACTTCTCCAGAGGAAAGAAAGGAGAGAATACGTCATGGTTCCTATAGGAGTGCAAACTCTGATGCTCTGAGCATACGGCATATCTGGGCTTTGAAATGTGTGCACGCCCTTCTAAGGGAAATATCTGGGCAGGGTTGAAAGCCGAGGCAAAGGCACTGGCCATCCAATTAATAAAATTGGATGGAAGATTCAGTAGATTTCCGATCAAAACAGCCGTCCAGTTCTATGAGGGGAAAATTGTACCTAAGTTATTGTATTGGGCGGGGAAGGGTTCGGGGCAACTCTTACGGAAAAGGTTGGAGTCCCTAGAAGCGTTAATCTGGAGTCGGTGCTTGGAACTTCCTAATTCAATTCCAATGCCAGCAATATGGTTTGAATAAGGGCTTTTATCACTCAAGGCACGAATCAACTGGAAAAAACTGTCTTTGCTGACAAAAATGGTTGACCCTATGGAAGATACACTCTATGAACAACAACAACAAAAAATCTAGCAATAATGAAGTCTCTAGGCAAGAAGGAAGACCTATGTGCCCTAGAAAATTAGTGCGAGAATGTCATGGAGGAGTTGGGGTTGGACATGGGCTTGCTGTTAAAAAATCCCTCTTTGATAAAGACTAGTGTAACACATTGTAAAGATTCCATGCGTACCCCTCCGTGAGGCACCTGTGAACAGAACACAAACACAGGGGAACCAGGTCATTAATTATGTTCCAATTTACGAATAAAATTATGTGTAATCAAATCCTCAGATTAAGGGAGAACATACTATACTCCAAGGAAATCCTTGTGAAGCATAGAAATTTAAGTTAGAATAATAGTGAATGTAGGTTCTGTGGTCTTGAGGGTAGTGTTGGAAAAAAGTAGACACATAATCGTAGATTGCTTGCTTTTAGCAGAAGCAAGACACATTGCAGTAACTGGAGGGTCTTGCAAGCAGATCAAGTATTGCAACGATGTGTCTGCATTAATAGCACAAAAAATGGCCTGGAGATCACTGCTTTTCTGAAATCCTTGGAGTTTAAAGACAAAACCTGTCCGAAATATGATAGGTTGAGGGGTTTTAAGGTAAACAGAGAAGGTGAATGAAAAACCTAAGAACATTAAGTGAAATTGTAATGATTTTTTCTTTTAATGTGTATAGGAATTTATAGCCATTTCTTGTTTCCTGATGTTCTTTTATTGTTTTTCTTCATTTAAGAACAATGTATTGTGGTTTCTTTACAGCTTTTGATTTGTATGTAATTGTAAAGGTTTACTTTAAACCAAGACAATACAAAAAAAAAAACTTGGGAGGCCAGTGAGGTGAGTGGCAATGTCATGCACGCAAGTTAGACAATATGTCACGCTTGAGAGGGACGTCATGCTGCCCAGACCCATCCGACGCATGACGTTCTCCTGGTGCAAGTTACACAAGGAGACTTGCAATGTTTATAGGTGGCTGGGAGGGTACTGAGCGACCAGCTAAGGACTGGTAATCTTATCAATTTTGTTATGATACCTCCGAGTGTTGCCGTTCCTTCCTCAGCTGCCCGCTTCCTAAGGGAGATCACACTGATATGCATTTTGAGGTTTCCTTGGCTTTTCTCCGGTAGGCTTTAGTGGGTTTCACTTGTTGGTGAACTACGTCCTGCCACAGGGAGTGAGAGAAATCACTCTAGTGTCAACTGTCAAAAAAAATGATTACTTATTTGCAATGTGGGTGTTTAGCATGGTTCTCCTTAGTGAAAAGGTTGGAGCTGTGCTCTTCGCAAGTTGCCCGCTTCTAAAAACTGCGCTTTAAAGTCATCATTGTGTGTTTAACTGTGATGTTAAAACCATACCAATAATGCAATGTTTCAATACAAATAAGGTGTTCAGCACTACTAGCTGCTATCGCTCTTTTATGCTTCCCCTTAACAAGAATTGATTGTGTTTTATTTCAGTTAAAAAAATCGATACTAGATTAGTGTTATGTGAACACATGACTTTAGATTAGATTGTACCCTAGTTCTGTCGTCACTTGATAAATAGCGCTGAATGGGGGCACAAAAAGTGTGTTGCTTAGACGTGAGCTTTCCCATACCTACACAAAAGCCCAAACTGTTGGCATTGCCAGTGCTTGTTTTGAAATGCATTGTAATTTGCTTTCTATGAATAATTGTGTCCAAGCAATCAACTCACACTATTTCTATCGCTTGCTTCAATGAATGTTAGCATTCAGTTTAGAGAACGTGGTCTCGTTCAGCTTCAGGACACTTTTTGGGGTGGATTCTCTCCTGTGCTCTGAATTGTCTCCTTGCCTTTTGTGCGAGAGGTTTACTTACATGAAGACCATTCAGAACACACGAGAGATTGCATGCCAATTGTTTGCAGCACCTACAATGAGAAAGGGGGAGAATCGGGGATGAAGTGCTGTACATAAAAAATGTGATATGTCTAACTGCATAGTGGAAAATCTATGGCACAGTAGCATCAACAGGTGGAGCATTTTGAAATGAAAATAACAGTCCACAGAAACATGAGACAAAAAAGTCAACGATAGAAAAGAAGCCCTGGGTTTGAATCATCCACTCGGTTTGTGTTAAGTAGACCAACGCTGCTCTCCAGCTGTACATTTACTAAAATAGCACTTTAGAGACAGACAAAACTCGCAAAGTGAGGAAGGCTTCGGGAGGAGAACATGCTGAAATGTCATCCTATCGCTCAAATTAACTGCACTGTGCAGATTTCAACTGACTATATAGTGTGGAAGAAATTAACTGAGCCCATGCTTGCTGTGCCAGTTCAGAACCGAGCTTTCGGCTTCTCCCTGCCGCATGGAATTTTTTTTCTGATGCAACAGCTTCTTACTCAAAGGGTACAGTTGGTTTATTTTCACCAGCCATTTAGTTTCACACTTAAGCTGTTGAATACATATAACTCCAGGAATATCAGGGGCTGTGGAGAGCCAGGCATTATGAAATGGGAACCAGTGAAAAACTCCCCGCCCCTAGCCTCTTCGAGGCACAATCACCTAACTAATGTTTCCCTTTTTCCTAAATTGCCAATCCCTTCCCTTTTCTTCTTATCCATGGGCGCTCACACACATATATCGACATCAATCAAATCCTTACCCCGGGGCCCTGTCCAGCTGTGTACTCAATTTCCAGAAGCAGCTCCTCTCCGCCGCGGCAGGGCTCGGCCAGGGTGACATCCAGTTGCTCTCCATACCGAGTAAAGGGCCGCACGCTGTGCACCAGGGTCAGCGGCTCCTGGCCAGCTTGACGCAGGGCCCGCACAGACTTCACGCGTAGGCTCCGGTGCACGTCGAGGATCAGGCGTGCTTCACCCTCCCGCAGGCAGTGCAGCTCCAGCCGGGCAGATCCGCGCAGTTCCCGAAGCTCAAAATCTACCTCCAGCGCCAGCTGCAAATGCTTTTGCTCAAAGGCCCGGAAGCTGGACGCCGAGGCCACATCTGTGGCCCGCGCCGAGTGCAGGGACCGAGGGGACATGACGGTGGAGAAAGAGGGCCCAGGGACAGCTGTCAGGACACAGGCGTCAACCAGGAAGCGAAAATACAAGTGAGAGGTGCAGCGTAAGCCTGGAAAGAAAGCAGCGGCACGCGTCTCCCAGGCAACCGTGTCGTCACTTAAAGCGACACAGCAGGAAAGCGTCCCTTACTTGTGGCGTCGGCCCTTTTACATTTTAGTGATGACTAAAACAGCTTTTAGACAGTATATTAGGCGCAGAATGGAGCATGATTTCAGACATTGCCTCTGTTGTTATGTTCAAAAGGGAAGAGCCAACATACATATTCATTTTGAAGTGTATTTCTAAAACTGCGTCAGTAAAGAGGGTTGTTATGCACTTTTTTCAATTTATCGGCTGGTCAAAACTTTGTGGGGCAACATTTAAACAGTGGCACATATTACATTCCAGACAGTCTCTACAAACAAGCTGGGCAGCAGGTCAAATGTGCGACATGCTTCTGGGCAAAGGATCAAATTTACATTGCTCTCAACTCACACGCTTTTGGCGGGTGTCACCCGCCTTGTAAAAGGCTGACTTACCCGCCAAGCCTCCTCCACGACCATTCATTCCAATGGGCGTCTCACCCGCCAAAAACAAAATCGGGTGATTTCACCCGCCATTGCAACACAAATGGTTGAGAGCTATGAATTTACGGTGCAGTCGCCACCGTTGCTGGGGTGCCCCTCAGCCTGGATGTCCTGGCCCGGTGATCCGGATACTGCTGAGTGAGCTTGGCAGCGTGCACCCTGCAAGGACATAGTGTTCCCCCGCATTTAAGCATAGCTCTCAACTCACACGCTTTTGGCGGGTGTCACCCGCCTCGTAAAGGGCTGACTCACCGGCCAAGCCTCCTGCACGCCCATTCATTCCAATGCGCGTCTCACCCTCCAAAAACAAAATCGGGTGATATCACCTGCCTTTGCAACACAAATGGTTGAGAGCTATGATTTAAGGGTGCTCCCGACACCATCCGTGGTCCGCCCCGGAGACCGGAGGCGGACCACTAACATTGGCGATGAGGAGGTCTCGCTTCCCCACGCACGTCGGTGTGCGGGCCCTACGAGGTGTTTTAGCTACTTTGCAAGGGGGCGAGGCGAGGAGCCCACGTGTTGGGTGTTTGCCGCGTGGCGGGTGGCCCAGGGACCTGGCGCTGTCGTAGCCCTGAAGAAAGGGCGGTGGGCGTGGCCCACGCAGACCCGGGCCTGGCGGTGAAAGAACTGTACGGCAGGGCAAAACCGTCCATAAGAATCCCCAGGTGGCGGGGATAGCAGAGGTCGTCCTGAAAAAGGGGCATGCCCCAGCAAGCCCCAGAACAAAGGAAGCAGGGCAGAGCCATCTCTCCGCCTCGCCTGCTGGGAAGGGATGAAATGCTCCCACACCCGGTCCGCAGTGGTGAAGAGCCTGCCGGGGTCCACAGTGAAGGGGGGGCCCATCAACACCCGGGGCCTGTAAAAAAAAAAAAAATAGTTTTTCTTCTCCAGTGCACAGCGAAGCCCAGCAGCGGGCCAACAGAGAAAAGGGGTGTGACCCCAGTGAGCCCAGCGGCAGGCCAACAAAGAAAGGGGGGCCATCACTCCGCCTCACCCGCAGAGAACGGGAGGAGGAGTCCAACACCTGGGTCGCTGCGGTGAATAGCCTGGGCAAGCTCAGGGGCACAAAGAAGGAAGGCCCATTAATACTCTGGCCCAGAAAAAGAAAAAGAAGAAGAAAGAAATCATTTTTCTTCTCGGCCTTTCAAAAGTGGATCTCGAGGCTGGCCAGGCGGCCCAGAACAGGGTCAAGGAATAGCCCCAGAATAACAGACATCCTTTGAAAAGGGGAAAAGAGGGGTGTCGTCCAACCCCCTGAGTTCTCTACCTGCCCAGGCCCTAGAGGTAGCGGCTCCACCTGGAGTGCTTGTGCGCCCTCTGGGATCTCGTTAGAGGAGGACCAAAGAGCAGTGTGTGCGTCATCCACACCAACCAATTACAACATCCCAAGGGTAGCGGCTCCAGGGTATCCATAACGAATCGCTGATTCACATTGGAACAGTAATCCCACAGAAGTTAATAAATCTAGAATCATCCTAGCTACACTAAATTATAAGGAAGCTATACTCCAGGTAAAAAAAGACACCTACAACAAATGCATTGAGCAAGCTAAATCTAATACTAAAGAACTCTTCAGAATCTTGAAAGAACTGGAAACCCCTGTCACTGCATCTGACACCTCCATCAAAGATAGCACCTGGTACACTAATAGCCAAAACGCTCTCCTTGGTAAAATAGCCACTCTCCAAGACAAAATTAACGACAAACAATCTAATCTACAATCCAACCTGCAACCTAACTCTCTCCCAACTCTATCCCAGATTCGCTGACTCCGTTCAGCTTCTCACCCCTATCTACCACTGAAGTGGAAAATATTATTAGCCTCAAACCTTCTAACTGCCAAGGGGACCTCTGCCCAGTGCCCATCATAAAGGAAGCGGGCCACGAGCTAGCTCCATTCATCACCACTCTCATCAATTCCTCCTTCACCACAGGGATTGTACCGGACAATTTGAAGGATGCCTGGGTTATCCCGCTCCTAAAAAAACAACCTTGGATGCCAATATACCTTCGAACTATAGGCCCATCACCACAGTGCCGTTCTTACTAAAAATCCTTGACCAAGCTGCATACCTACAGATTCAAGACTATCTCGAATCCAATAAACTCTTGGGTCTAAGTCAATCTGGGTTTCGGCCCCGATACAGAACCGAAACTGCCCTTATCGACCTCAAAACACAGATCGAAGATTTAAGAGACAAGGGTAAACTTGCTCTACTACTTCTTCTCGATCTCTCTGCGGCTTTTGATCTCGTCAATCATCAAATTCTGTGTCGACACCTTAAACTAGCCGCTCATTTTTCTGATAAAGCCACAGTCTGGATCAGTTCATTCCTGGACAACAGATCGATGCGTGTCTTCTCTCCCCTAGCAGCAGCATCACCCGCACCCATCAGCTGTGGGGTACCTCAAGGTTCTTGTGTCTCCCCCACGTTGTACAATGTGTTCACCAAACCTCTATTTGATATTTGGGACTATCTGGGTGTCACATATACTAATTATGCTGACGACACCCAGATACTCATTCCAATTTCAGGAGACTACACTTCCGACTCTCTCTCTCTCTGTGAATGCCATCTACCAAGTCATCCAAGCCTGGATGGCGCAACACAGACTCTGTCTGAATGACAAGAAGACAGAGCTCCTAATTTTCGGCTCTCCTCAAAAACTATCCAAACTGGCCCCTGAATTCAACTCCTTCATCATTGATGATAACACTATCAAGGCCCCTAAGGACAATAAAACGTTAGGGATTTACATTGACTCTACTTTATCCCTGGCCAGACAAACAAATGCAGTATCCTCTGCAGCGGCATATACCTGTAAGCTCATTACAGCTAGCCGCCCCTTCCTATCACCAGCCAACTGTATCACACTTGCCAGGACTCTCGTGCTGTCAAAAATTGACTATTGTAATGCCCTCTACTTGGGCACTAACAGATGTAACCTAAACAAGTTACAAATCATCCAAAACAATGCTATTAGAGCAGCTCTCAACATCCCTAGGAACCAACACATCTCAGACACTAGACGCAATTTACGCTGGCTCTCCGTCCCTCAACGAATTTCACTGAAAACACTTGCCCTCACTCACAAATGCTTACCCAACCAAGCACCCTCCTACCTAGCCCTCAGATTCACCCTCCACAACACCAACAGACCCCGCAGAACTGCCCAGTCTAACTGCCTCTCTATACCACGTTTCAACCTTCAAAGATCTGGCAGAGCCAGCTTCCCGGTAATGGCAGCGAAACTCTGGAATTCGCTCCCCAACTTGCTAAGATCTGAACCCTCCTTCCACAGATTCAAAAACATGGCCAAAGTCTGGCTAACCGCCCAGGACCCATCATCTACAAGCCAACCACCCCCATGCGCTAGCCACCCGACTCACCTCTTGTACATAGGTCATGACTTTCTGCTCACCCCTAACTGCATTATGTATATATCTCTATAACTGTAATTTTAAACTGTAATTTAAACTATAATTGTAATGCTCCGTATGCCTTATTATGTTGTAACTAAAATACGCGCCAGGATGCCCTCAGGCCTGGTGCACTCTATAAATAAAATAAATACAAATAAAAGGATAGACACCCTAAAACCTACCTCCTGTTGCCACGTAGTGTGCCCGCCCAGCAGTCACCATGACGGAGGACGACAATCAGGTCATATGTCGAGGACAGCTCGTGCCACTGCACCACTTTGACACAATGGACTTGCCTGCTAGGTTGGGACCCAGGTGGACATCCTGGGTAGAAAACCTAGAGCTATACTTTGAGGCGATGGAGATCAAAGATGCAGCCAAACGCCCAACACTCCTATACTCCGCCGGACTGGCGGTTCAGAGGCTATTCAAGACATTAAGGCCCAGAGATCAGTCATACAGTGCAGCCATCGCAGCCCTGAACGAGTACTTCCGGCCCATGATCAACAGGGACTATGAACGGTTCAGGATGAGGTATGCAAGGCAGGAGGAGGGGGAGAGCCTTGATGCGTTCCATGGGAAGCTGCATGGCATTGCACTGTCCTGCGACGTGGGAAACTTCGAGGGGGTTGAGATCAGAGCACAGATCATTTACGGTTGCAGCTCCTCGAAGCTATGCAAACAAGTCCTGAGGGACCCGACGCTTACCCTCGATCGAATACTAGAACTCGGCTGGGCCCAGGAACTGGCGGAGGTGCGGGCCTCAGTCATGGACTCATCCCGACACCACCTCAAGTTGGAGGCCCCCATGCAGCGAGTAAAGCTCAAGGAGGTGGCAGCTGTCGGCAAGTGGCAAGGAGGAAAGCCGATGAGGAGGGGAGACTGGCCAAGGAGAGACCCCAATGCCACTGTATGCCATTAGTGTGGGTGGGATCTCCCACACCCACAGGACTGCCCTGCGAAAGGACACATCTGTGGGAGGTGCGGGAAAGTAGATCACTTCGCACGGGTGTGCCTCTCCCCCACTCCAGCCAGCATGGCGGGGACATCGGGAGGGAGTGAGTCGAAGTTGAGAAAGACCCCCAGAGTGGCGGCGGTCCAGGTGACGGAGGGTCCCAGAGGAATACATTATGATGTTGGAGAGGGGGAAGACCCAATACTCATAGCCAAAGTTGAATCTGCCTACTTTTTGCACCTAGACATCAGTTCCACTTAAGCTACCTATAGCTGTCTATAGTACCTTACTACAATTGGGAGTCACACCGTGCTATCCCCTCGCCCAGCCAACATCTTGGGCTACCTGCAAGCTTATTGTGCTGTGTCTTATGGTCGATAACGGACCACTTTGACTGTGTTGTGCCTTATGGTCGATAACGGACTACTTTGATTGTGTTATGTCTTATGGTCGCTAACGGACCACTTTGATTGTGTTGTGCCCTACTGTCATTAACAGACCATGCATTCTAGCTCATATTGTGTTTCTTGAATATCATGCCCTATATCACTAGGTGCATCCCTGGCTTCAACTAGCCACCCACATTCTACATTACGCCACCCTAGCCAGACATTTTAGCGAAGTAAGGAAGTAAATTGTACCAGTTAACCACACCAACTACCATGTGCAGAAACCTGACCTCCCTGACCCTCCTAGCTACAATCATGGCCTTTGCTACCTACAGCACTCGTCCCCCCACAGACAGAAACCTCAGACTCAGGGCAAGACTACCTTGCATATACAAACCCAAAAGAAACAGTACAAACAATAATGCTAGATCCCCATCTATACAGACACACATGGTTAAGCAAACCCAAGCTACGACACCTTTAACTCCAACCACAACTCCTACTCACCTTCACAAAAAGAAACGCCGGAGTCAAAATAAGCACAAAGATAAATTTGCAAGCCATCCTATTCCTAAGAATACCCTATCACTTACTGGATCCCTTATCAATGCCAGATCCATGGTAGCCCATGCAACTGAAATTGCTGACATACTAAACAAAAGTAGCATTGACTTCCTTGCCGTAACAGAAACCTGGCTTCATGAGGCAGCAGGACCTGCACTGATGTTAGCCGTACCTGACAATTACCAGATCCATAGAGTAGACAGACCCAATGCTAAAGGTGGTGGCCTAGCAATTATCGCGAAAACCACCTTGCCTATTAGACTCACCACCTCACCTCCCTGTTCTTCCTGCAACGTCCTCTCAGCAAAATTGCAACTTTCCAATAACCGCACGCTAACCATTCACCTGATCTACAGGCCCCCAGGTCTCTTGGGAACCTTTGAAGATGACCTTACCACCCTCATAACGAACAATACCCAAAACCATTCGCAAACGCTGTTGCTGGGCGACTTTAACATCGGCTTTAATGAGCCAGACAACAAAAATGCCCTCTCTATAACAGCTATCCTAAATGACCAAGGCCTTACCCAAAAAGTCCTCTCCCCCACACATGCTAAAGGCAGAACCCTTGACTGGGTATCTGAACTTAACTGCAACATAATCATTACTGACATCACCCCTCAACCATGGACTGACCACTACCTAATAAATTTCACTGCCACACTTGACCTCCCCAGCCCTAAAATTATCAAAATGATACCACCACTCCCCACCAGAAGTAAAAAAGACATTACTTCAGAAAAACTCATCCCCCTCCTCCTGCCTACTATCAATGGCCTGAAGGACAACACTGACCCAGACATACTAGTAGACACCTTTAATAAAGCTATGTCTCATGCACTAGATACTATTGCACCTACAAAACTACGCAAAGCTAAGCAAGAAGCCCACCTCAATGCCTGGTTCACCTCCCAGCTTAAGGACCTTAGAAAGCAGAAACGAAAACTCCAATCTGGCGCAATTCGCCTACCGACGACAACAAAGCTAAGCTCACCCAACTTACCAAACATTACAAGTCAGAAATTATCAACACAAAAAAAACTTATTCAATGATAGAATTACCAATGCCAAATCTAATACCAAGGAACTTTTTGCCATTCTCCGGGAAATGGAATCCCCTATCCAACCAACTGACACGGTCCCCAAGGACAAGACATGGTGCACTAATATACAGAATGCCCTATCGAACAAAATCTCCACCCTCCAACTTAAAATAATTAATAAAAAAGACACCCTCTCTCCTACCGATCAACAAGCGCCTCTAGTGACTGAACCCAATACTATCCCCCCTTTTAGCTTTAAACATATCTCCATCATCGACACTGAAAAGGCTATCCTCTCACTGAAGCCCTCCAACTGTAAGGGCGACAGCTGCCCAGCTCAAATAATAAAGGACGCTTCCAGGGATTTAGCCCCATTCATCTCGAAGCTCATTAACTCATCCTTCAAATCCAACACAGTGCCAGTTGACCTAAAAGAATCCTGGGTCCTCCCCCTTCTTAAAAAACAAACCCTCGATCCATCCATCCCGACCAACTATAGGCCTATCACCATGGTACCCTTCCTATTAAAAATTATCGATAGAGTAGCCTATCTCCAAATTCAAGATTATTTAGAAGCCAATCATCTACTAGGCTCGCGCCAATCGGGCTTCCGCCCTCTCCATGGCACTGAAACAGCCCTGATAGACCTTAAAACTAAAATGGAGGAATTCAAGGATAATGGGAAAACAGCGCTGCTACTTTTACTGGACTTGTCAGCAGCTTTTGATCTGGTGGATTATGCAGTCTTATGCAACCACCTCAAGCTCGCTGCCAATTTCACAGGAGAAGCTTTAGCATGGGTCCAATCCTTTCTAGCCAACCAGACCATGAGAGTGTTTTCCACCTCCAACTGTGCCGATCCCATCCAAATTACATGTGGAGTCCCACAGGGCTCCTGTGTCTCACCCACCATGTACAACATTTTCACCAAGCCATTGTTCGACAAGTTGGACAGACTGGGCGTCACCTACACTAATTACGCAGATGACACCCAGATCCTCATACCCCTTTCGGGCAACTATGGAGTGGACCTGGCTCTGGTGAATAAAATCTACATCCTAATTCAGGCATGGATGGCCACCCATGGCCTCTGCCTGAATGACGATAAAACTGAAATCTTGCTCCTCGGATCAGACCATAACCTATCTAAACTCACACCGGACTATGCCTCATTTAACATCGATAATAACACTATCAAGGTTATGCGAGAGGTTAAAACCATAGGTTTTTACCTCGACTCAGCTCTCACCTTCAAAAAGCAAGTCAACTCCCTCGCCTAAACTACCACTTACACGTGTAAACTCATCCGTGCTGCCAGACCCTTCCTGTCCAGCGCCAGCTGCCTCACCCTGGCCAATGCCCTTGTCATGTCCAGACTATTGCAGCGCCTTATACTCAGGTGCAAATAAGTCGGTCACTGACAAACTCCAGAGATTACAAAATAACGCTCTCAGAGCAGCTTTGAACATCCCACGCAGAGAGCATATCTCCAAACACCGGACCGAGGCCTACTGGCTAAAGATAAAGGACAGAATCCTCCTTAAAACCATTTCCCTCACTTCCAAATGCCTCAACAATCAAGCAGCCCCCTACCTAGCGGAAAGAATCAATTGGAGACCCTCTAACCGACTGACGAGATCTGCCAACACCTTCTTACTTGAAGTCCCTAGATTCAAGCTTACCACGGCGGGTGGATCTAGCTTCCCAGTTAGAGCTGCACAATCATGGAACACACTCCCTTCTGACCTTAGACGCCCTCTACCCTTCCCTAGATTTAGATCTTACGCTCTCAAATGGCTGCACAACAACGATATGTAACGATTTTCACCCTTACCTAGCGGAAAACGTTATACACCTGTTAAGACGATATTCTTATGCGCTTAACACATCTTATCCTATATGTATTGTATCACCTGTATCATTTGTTGTAAGTGACCACTGTTTTTGTAATAGCCTGTGTCAGGCACTGTAACTAAGTTTCAAGTCTACTTGTATTGTTGCGCACAGCTGCCCACGGGCTTGGAGCGCATTACCAAATAAACAAACAAACAAACAAACAAACAAACAAAATGTGTTCTTCCTGTCCTGCAGCAGCGCCAGTGGCCAGTTTGATCCTGGAATCTTCTGAGCTCAGGCAGCCCGTCGTCGTGCCCCGTGGTGGGCGGACTGGAGCACACCTGTTTGTGTGCAGTGCTAAGCGTTTAAAATTTTCAGTAGCTGCTAAGGGGTGCTCGGACAGGAATGCATCCAATGTTTGCTGTGATGATGTAGGGGCACCCTGAGCCGCTGTCGTCCTGCGAGACCCCTCTGCATCTGATCGTCTTAGAAGGTCTGCGAAGGCACTTCGACCCATTGGAATAGTGGGATCAACTATTCCCGGCACCTTCATCAAACCCTGCAAGTAAGCCTCTTCGGAAGTGTCCCTGGGCGAACCAGTGGGCTGACCAGGTTATGCAGGATGTTTTGCTCTGTCACTGCCGCCGTTTCGGGGAAGCCCTTGAAAATTGGTCTACTGCTTGCTCTGCGTCCACGGCACCCTCGCACCGAATTTCGTACACTTGGCATTACCATGTCTGAAGTGAGATGAGTGTGCCCGGACCAGAGTAAACGCGGTTGCCGTGTTGCCCTGCTGTGGTAACAACCTGTGCACGTTCGCTGCATTTGGGACACCCTCGCCTCTGCTACCGCGGAATCTACACTGTCTCAAGACGTCCTGATCATCGCAAGCCGAACCTGCCAGCAACGTGAACTGAACTTGAGAAGTCTGGGTCTGCCTGCGTCAGGGACCGGTGAGTAGTCCATACCCCAATCTGTGGCCCCTAGCGCAGGAGCCCATTTCGTTGCTACCGCTGTTGCGAAATAGCGGATCCTTCCCGCACTCTCACCCTGCCTCTGCCCACAAGTGGAGGCCTTGCTTGAGTAGTGGGGAACTTGTTCTTCATCGCTTCATCTACCTTCCTGAACTGTCAGAGACCCTTGAAGAGACCCTACTTTGTCCATTGGCACCAGAGCATGCAGGTACTTTTGAGCATAAGGCTGCTCTCTTCATAGGGCCCGGACTTCCTCCTAGTTAGATGTATTTCTGATGTCGAACTGGGTCTAATGATTACTTGCATTGCCTGTTTTCCTCCGCATCTAGGTGGTCTACATATTACGTGCTCATAACTCCTTAGACCCCCTCGGTCTTGTATATATATTGTATTGATTGTGATTTGTTGATTTACTTTAGTATTATTGTGATTCTTTGCTATGGTCGATGTTACAAAGGCCTTGTAATAAATGTGTCTATATTTTTAATATAACACCTGTCTGGATTAATTTGTAAGTGTCCTTGTTTGTGTGCTCATTGAGGTCTTTCCGTCACCCTTACCCCTCTTGAGACTTAGTCTTGACCGCTGCCATAGCTACCCTGATTTGTCTGGCTTGTCCAGAGGTTACCCTGTTCCAAGAAACTAGGCTGGCCTTCTGAACCTCTGCCCCTCCAGGTCCGAGTTCAGAAATCCATCTTAACACCGACACCATCCGTGGTCCCCCCAGAGACCGGAGGCGGACCACTAACATCACGCATGAGGTGCATATGCGAATAATGGTTATATGTGATTTTAACGACCAAAATTTCAGAGTGGTACATTTCATCGTAACCATGAATTAAAAATTGGGGGCCCCCCTCAAACCACCAGTTTTCTTACCCTTACGTCACCCCAACCCCATACCGACCCATTTTAACCCCTTACCCCACTACCCTATATATATGTTTAATATTTTCGGTACTATGTAGTTCAGTGAAATGTACCTCTGTTTTGTGTTTGGTTAAATGACTGGATATCCAAATATTTATACAAATAAAAGTAAGTATACGCCTGCCTCACGTAGTTATCCTAGATGCTAACTTTTTAGAGTGGGCTTGATGGTCACTTGATGGTCACTTGTGCGGTGCCCACACTCCAATGGGCCGCACTCCAAAAATGTACATATTTGCATAACCATGGCCACCACCTTCAAAAAGACTGCTATCAACCCACCACATTGAGGGTATTTTGCATTAGAATCAGTAACAAGTTCAGATCACGTTGATTTACCTTTTGTAATATGTTTTAATAGTTTATTTTCCCCAAAAGAGATTACCTGTCCTTAAGTGACTGTGGTTGGACAGGAGAGCATTTAATTTTCTTTGCTACTCTCAGTGGAACTGTGTGCTGCATTACACTTTTGACTTACCCTTTAATCAGTGTTACAAAATGGTGGGAGTGCAACATAGTTCTCAACTCACACGCTTTTGGTGGGTGTCACCCGCCTTGTAAAGGGCTGACTCACCCGCCAAGCCTCCTGCACGCCCATTCATTCCAATGGGCATCTCACCCGCCAAAAACAAAATCGGGTGATATCACCCGCCTTTGCGACACAAATGGTTGAGAGCTATGGTGCAATGATGTGC